>NC_065578.1:42940133-43265133 GCF_024542745.1 Macaca thibetana thibetana
GAGGTTTCTTCTGAAATTTCTGTTGAGCACCTAGAATTGAAAATGGGAGGTTGTGTTCCTTTATTCCCTCAGCAAAATAAGAGGAAGTGACTCTCAAGCCTGGACTTGAAAGATGAATGAGTAAGATGAGAAGTGGATTCTAGGCAGTGATAGTAGCATGAATAAAGTGGAGAGGCCTGGAAAAGGGCTGGAAGAGTCTTGTATGGAATGCAGAGTCTGGATTCTGAGTTAGGCGGAAGCAGCCGATGAAAAGGATTTTAAGCCAGAGAGAAATGTGGTCGGATTTGCATTTTAGAAGGCTCACTTTGGCAGCTGTGTGGAGGCTAGATTGAGAGAGAAAGAAAAGAGATAGGGATACCAACAGCCACAGCACTTCACCACTTGAGGAGTTTCAGGGATGGACAGATGCTTGGAAAGGCCTTGTGGTGGAGGTAACATCTGAGCTGAGTAGGGAGAGCTAGGAGGAGCACAAAGGCAGAGGAAATATTATGGATAGAGACACAAGAGCACAAGGCATGGCATGAGTGAAAACCAGGGGAAGATGGATGTGGCTGGCATATAGAGTCTCTGGGGGATGGTACTCCCTGGGCAGGTAGGTAATGAGTCAGGTCACAAAGGGCCTTCTTTATATGTCAGAGTGAACAGTTTAGACTTCATCAGGTAAATGAAGGGGAAGCCACAGACCATACATAAAGCAAGTCTCAACAAGTTTCAGAGGATTGATCCCATGCAGAATCAATCCTCTGACCACAGTGAAATTAAGCTAGAAAGGAATAACAAAAAGATAACTAGAATATTAAGAAATGAATTTATAAATAATCATTGGGTCAAAGAAAAAATCATGGGAAGTAGAACATATTTTGAATTGAATGATACTGAAACTATCAAAACTTGGGTGGGAAGCTAGGGGAAGGATAGCATTAGGAGAAATACCTAATGTAGATGATGGGTTGATGGGTGCAGCAAACCACCATGGCATGTGTATACCTATGTAACAAACCTGCACATTCTGCACATGTATCCCAGAACTTAAAGTATAATTAAAAAAAAGAAAATACCAAAACTTGTCAAAACTTACATGATACTACTATAACTTATAAGCATAGAGAGAAGTTTGTAGACTTTAATGCATGTTAGAAAAATAACCAAAGGTTGAAAAAAATTAGTAATCTAAACATCAATTTCAAGAAGTTAGAAAAGGTACAGCACATTAAACCCAAAGAAGGAAAACAGAAAATAATAGTTTGATGGAAAAAAAAAATACAAAGGATCAACAAAGTCAAAAATTTGTTCTTTCGAAAGATTAATATACTTTTCCGAGGAGCAAGTTTTTTTAAAAAAAAAGATTAATAAAATTGACATGCTGGACGCAGTGGCTCACGCCTTTAATCCCAGCACTTTGAAAGGCCAGTATTTGAGGATCACTTGAGGCCAGGAGTTTGAGATCAGCCTGGACAACACAGCAAGAGCCTGTCTCTACCAAAAATTTAAAAAAATCAGCTGGGTGTGGTGGTACATGCCTGCAGTCCTAGCTACTCCAGGTGGCTGAAACAGGAGACTCACTTGAGCCCAGGTGTTCAAGGCTGCAGTCAGCTATGATCGCACTACTGCATTCCAGTCTGGGCAACAGGCAAGACCCCATCTCTAAAAATAAAAAATAAAGTTTTCAAAATTAAAACTGACAGACTTCTGGCAAGACTGATTATGGAGGAGGTCTGGGAAGAGAAATTGAAGCACAAGTGCCAGTGAACAAAATAGGAAAAGAGATCACACTATAGGAGCTATAGACTAGAAAAAGATAAAAAGAGGCTATTGTGAACAATTTTATGCCAAAAGTCCTGAGAATTTTGTGAAAATAGATCCATTTCTAGAATAATATCCGACTAAAACTGACTCAAGACGTCATGGAAAACCTTAGAATCCTATAAACTTTTTAAACCAGTGGAATCAATAATCCAAAATCTTTCTTCCCAGAGAACTTCAAACCCAGAGGGATTCACTGGAGATTTCTTCAGCCGATTGAAAAGAATAATTAATTCCAGCTACAAACAGTTCCAGAGAACTGAAAAAGTGGAACACTCCTTACTCATTTTTTTGAGACTAGCATAACCTTGATACCAAAACTGAAGAAAGTCAAACTCAAGAAAGGAAGATTAAAGGCCAAGCTACCTAAAAATAAAAATGTAAAAATCCTGAACAGAAATTTGGCAAATTCCACAATATATAAAAAAGATGATATATCACCATCTAGTAGTTGGGCTTATCCTAATACACATGGTTGATTTAACGTTAGAGAAATCCATCAATGTAATTAATCACATTCATAGTTTAAACAGGGTTTCATAGATTAAAAAGAAAAACATTTCAGTAGATACAGAAAAAGCATTTAATAAAATTCAGCATGTGTTGATGCTAGAAATGCTTAGCAGACTAGGACTAGCAGAGAGCTTTCATCTGAAAAAGGGTATCTGTTCGTAAAACTCAAACAAATATTTTAAGGGTGAAATTTTGAAAGTTTTCCCTTCAAGATCAGGAACAAGACAAGAACATTCCCAAACCACTTTTTTTCTCATATTGAGCTGAATGCCTAGCCTGGTGCACTGAGGCAAGAAAAACCCATGATGAAAATCTAAACTGAAGAAGTAATAGGATGGGGAGGGGAGGACATGGGCTTGGGAGACATTTGGGAAGAAGACTTGTCATGCCTTGGATTCCTGTGTTCGTTTCTTTTTTCAACAGATATTGACTAAATATATTATCTGGTAATAGGGAAGGTAGAAAAGAAAAGCAAAGGAAAGGGGCCTAACATTTATTCAGTTCCTACCCCGTGAAGGTGCTGGACTAGATGATTCAAGTGTTTTAGCTTATTTCATTCACATATTCCCTTTGCTCTCTTGAGAACTCATGTAATTAATCGTTAGAGAAACTACATAAGAAAAAGGTAATATACTATATATTTGCATAAAATCATTCCCATTGTAAAATACTAGTTCAAGCTTGTATTTAGGTATAAAAAGATGTATTTTATATAGTAGTTCTGTTTTTATTTTTTCTTTCTCATTTTTATTCATATAGCAGGTCTTTGAAGTAGAATAAAGTCTGGCAAATGGTCTTTTTCTAATTTTATAGATAAAGAAGCAAGTACAAAATTACACTGATTCGCTCAATTGTCAATATGGGACTGAAACTTTTTATTTTTTTTGAGACGGAGTCTCGCTCTGTCACCCAGGCTGGAGTGCAGTAGCACCATCTCAGCTCACTGCAAGCTCCGCCTCCTGGGTTCATGCCATTCTCCTGCCTCAGCCTCCTGAGTAGCTGGGACTACAGGCGCCGGCCACCACACCTGGCTAATTTTTTGTATTTTTAGTAGAGACGGGGTTTCACCGTGTTAGCCAGGATAGTCTCGATCTCCTGACCTTGTGATCCGCCCGACTCGGCCTCCCAAAGTGCTGGGATTACAGGCGTGAGCCACCATGCCTGGCCAGGACTGAAACTTTAATCTTTCATCCCAGGGAGTAAATAATTTAAACTATAACTTGAACCATGGAGTAAATAATTTAAACTGTAACTTGAAAGCACATAATCAAAAGATTTTTGAAATGGAAATATGTTGGGGTCCTGAGAAGCATGGTTCAGGGAATCAAGCAGAACATTTTCTAGTAAAAGTCTTTGTAAGACTAACTACGAGAGAGAGAGAGAGAGAGAGAGAGAGAGAGAGAGAGAGGAGATAGAGAGAAGTGAGGAGAGGAGAGGGGAGGGGAGGAGAGGGGAAAGAGTAGGGGAAGGAATAGAAGGGAGAATACCAGTGGACCGACCTCAGGTTTTTAGCTGTGTGCGTAAATTAACGAACAGAAACAGAACAGATTTTAAAAGCACTAACATAGGAGGGAGGGAAGGTTCAATCTCATCATGACTTGCCGAGGTGGGACTGTTGACAAAAACGGGATGATAAAAAGGACATTTCAAAGACTACATTTAAAGGAGAAAAAGAAGCAAGCTGTCCTGGAGGTAAGACTAGGCAAGAAAATTGCTTGGACAGTTGTTATTTTTTTCTTTTTTTTTGAAATGGAGTCTCACTGTGTTGCCCAGATTAGTCTTGAACTCCTGGGCTCAAGCATTCCTCCAGCCTCAGCCTCCCCAAATAGCTGAGAGTACTACAAATGCACATGAGACTTGAATAGTTGTTGATTGACTGTTAACTCTAGAAACAAAGCTTCTAATAAAATCTTGCCTTGCTTCTTATTGCTTGGAAGAGAGAAGAAATTATTCAATTTAGCAAACATTTCTGAATTCCTGCTGCATGCCAAGTACTTTGCCAAGTACCCAGGATATTATGTCTGGTGAAGTTTGATCTCTGAGCCAGAAGAAAGCTCTGAGCCCTGATCTCTGTCAGATAATCTAGAATGTCCTCTCATGGCATTATATAGGCCCTTCATATTCTGATCTCTGACTGTCTTTACAGCTTTATCTTCCAAAGTAACAAAGATAGCTATCATCGATTGAGTTTAAGTGCTTTGCACGCCTTACCTTCCTTAATCAGAGCTTCACTCTTCCATCTGTAGTTGCTATTTCCAGTGGAATTCTTTTGTCCTTCATCAATTATCCCCTTCTCTTGGACATTTTCATCCTCTACTTTATCATGGCTCTTTCCCTTTGGGCAATAAACATGCTTATTGACATATAAATGAAAACTGAATGTATTTTATGTTCAAATTGAGTGTCTGAATATATTTGTTATAAATAGAATGGCTGGCTTAGAAAACATGAATTAGAGACTTATTTTCCAGGTACTATAAAAGTGATTCTTGGAAATTATTATATTTAAATAAGTGAGATTGTTGGGTGACTTCTTTTGGAAACCACTTTTGACCCATGACCTAAAATTTAGTCCAGAACTCAGATTGTAATGTTTTAATAAAGGGGTGTGTGTGTGTGTGTGTGTGTGTGTGTGTAGTATCTGTACTCTCCAGTTCATGGTGGTTATAGTTGTGATGCTTATAGTGTTAATTTGAGGAAAATAACTTTCTTAGACAGATGAACACCTCCCTTTGTTTTTTTACAGAAGATGGCCTATTTCAAAGGTGTGTGCTCCTGGATGTTGGGTCATCTTTTTTCTCTCTTTCAGGAGCATGGACGTTAAAAGAAAAAATAAGGGGGAATATGAGAAGTCAGCTGACATGAAACTGAGCACATCCAGCAGAGGTGGTCCTTTTTTTTTCTTTTTTCTTTTTTCTTTTTCTTTTTTTTTTTTTTTTTTGAGATGGAGTCTCACTCTTGTTGCCCAGGCTGGAGTGCAATGGCGCGATCTCTACTCACCGCAACCTCCGCCTCCTGGGTTCAAGCGATTCTCCTGCCTCAGCCTCCCGAGTAGCTGGGATTACAGGCATGTGCCACCACGCCCAGCTAATTTTGGTTTTTAGTAGAGATGGGGTTTCTCCATGTTGGTCAGGCTGGTCTGGAACTCCTGACCTCAGGTGATCCACCCGCCTCAGCCTCCCAAAGTGCCGGGATTATAGGCATGAGCCACTGCTTCCGGCCAGTGGTCCTTTTTTAAATCCTATATGTATATTTGCTTTTTGTCATGATGGGCAGATTTCCTGGAATCTAGAGCACTTGTGACAGACTCAGCCTTCCTTCATGAGCTCATTGCTTACGTCTTATTCTCTCCGGCTACACTCTTGGTAGCTTTCCTTTTGGTGCCCTTTCCTATTACAGTGATTTTTTGGTTTGTTTTTGTTTTTGAGACAGGTTCTTACTCTGTCATCCAGGCTGGAGTGCAGTGGTGTGATCATAGCTCACTGCAGCCTCAAACTCCTGGCTCAAGCGATCCCATGGCCCGGTATCCCTTGCAGTGATTTTTTTTAGAGAAAGTTTTAAAATTCTTATTCAGTAGAGTTGTTTAATAAAATGAGGAAATACTTTTCCTTGGCAGATGCTGACTTTATTTTATTTACTTCACTGTACTGTACTTTATGAAAGAGTCTTACTCTGTCACCAGGCTGGAGTACAATGGCTGATCTCAGCTCACTGCAACCTCCGCCTCCCAGGTTCAAGCAATTCTCCTGTCTCAGCCTCCCGAGTAGCTGAGATTACAGGTGCGCGCCACCATGCCCAGCTGATTGTTTTGTATTTTTAGTAGAGATGGGGTTTCACTATGTTGGCCAGGATGGTCTTGATCTCTTGACTTCGTGATCCGCCCGCCTCGGCCTCCCAAAGTGCTGGGATTACAGACGTGAGCTGCTGCACCAGGCCAATTCTCAAATTTTTTTTGAAAAATCACTATATTAATGAATTTCCTAGTTAGTTTTGAATGCTCTGATAAGTGAGAAAGTGGAAGTGAGAAAGGAAGATATGAGGGGTATTAAGTGTTGTAACTCTAGTTAATTAATGCCTTCTGAGATAGCTGGATCTTGGGAGCCACATCCCACCTCACTCCAGCGGGCATGATTTTGGCTCCTGATTGACATCCTATCTGTGATTTTTTGTTACTGTTTTCTAAAGACTGAAAGGATACTAACTCAAGCCTTCCTTGGCATCTTAGTGTTGTCTTACTGAGCTTACTACATGCTGTGGTCCCAGGGCTTCCAGCTCTGACCCATTGTTAATCCTTTTTATTTATTTGTTTGTTTCCTTTTAGCTGATGAGCATCAAGATCCTGTTAACTAGATTCTCCAGTTTTCATTTTAACATTTGCCACATTGTCCTATCTTTGTAGATGGATAGATAGATAGATGATAGACAGGTAGATAGATAGATAATAGACATTTTTCTGTACAATTTGAAAGTAAGGTATAGAGTTTTTGATACTTCCTCAAGTATTTCAGTTTGCCCCTCCTGAAAAAACAAAGTTTTTCTCCTTCATAGCTATGGTACCATTATCACACTAAGACAATGGACTTAATTCTTACATTAATTATTTAATAATTAACTTACTAATCACAAGGGCAAAACTGTTCTGTGGTTCAACACCTTAACCAAATGATCCAATTTAACATCACCAGTAGTGCGACAGTCTGTCATGTGCCTTCTGATGTGATGCAGTAAGAAATACATATCACCTACATAGTGTCTGTACCAAGGTGTTTAAACTGAATTTGATCATTTAAAAAATCAGGTGGGTTCAATATACAGGACACGCTACAAGCCCGCTGTCCTGAACTCTTCAAAAGAAGGCAGTCATGTGAGAAAACAAAAATGGAGAGGGTGGGCTGTTTCTAATTATAAGAAGCAAAAGAGACAGAATAGCCAAATGCAATGAGTAAAATTTATTCCAACACATATATACAAGAAAAAGACACACAAGACACTTGTGGGGGCAGTTGGGTACATTTTAATATAGACTATAATGACAATACTGACTCCTTGTTATTCTTATATATAATAAATCCCTGTTAGTAGTAGTTTTGGATTCCAGTTCTAACTTGGTTTTATCTTTTGCTATTGTTACTCTTGTTTCACTGAGCACATGGAACTATATATCTTATATTTTAATTTAAAAATGAATTATTTTCTGTCTTACTGCTTTGTGGAAAGTTTTGCAATGATTTGTTTCTGGAAGGCTGCCATTTTGCTGCCTGTTAAGGTGTTGGATGGATCACTGAGGGAGCTCCACTCTCTGGGATCTTCAGGACCTTTGCATTGCTGATCGTGGACTGGAGTTTTTAGGAAAGGGGCCCAGAAAAAGGATGAGAGGAGTCAAGGCCAAGTGTGGGCAAGCCCCATATGAAGAAATAGATGACTCACCTCTGCGGAAGGTGGAGCCAAGCATCTCCAGGGCTGTAGATGTCCTAAAATACAGACTTGTAAAAGTCTGTTGTAGTTCTATGTAGAATTTGGTCATCCTTTCATGTGGAAAAGTGAGTGGTAGGGTTTTTGTTTCTTAAAGATGACCTGTTTCCAGATCCTGTTTTATAGCATTGTTCGTTCATTCATTAATTTCTCACTCAGCAAATACATATTGTCTGCTGTGTGTCAGGTACTGTGCCAAGTGAAAAGGATTATGGAAAAGACATTACGTGTCACCTCAAGTTTTCAATCTAGACAGGGAAACCAACATTAAACACAGGTAAACCTTCAGTTCCATCTGTGGTAAGTAAAAGCAGGGAGCGTGAGAATACCAGAAAGATGCCAGTCTGAGATGCTGTCTCAGAGTCTGGCTCTGACGATGCTTACCCCACAACTCCGTCCTCAGCCCCTAGTTACTTCCAGTCCCTGACTCCCTGATTCTGGCACATTCTCTTTCCTAGTGTAAGAGTGAGAATCAGCTAACTTATCCATGAGTACCTTGGATATCAATTTATGAAGATAATTTGTTACCCTTGCTGAATAAAAGAAGCTCTTCCTGATTGCCAGAACCTCCCTATTTTTCAAGAGAAGCTGGAAATCTGATTTTTTTTTTTTTTTTTTTTTTTTTTTTTGAGACTGAGTCTCTCTCTTGTCACCCAGGCTGGAGTGGAATGGTATGCTCTCAGCTCACCGCAACCTCTGCCTCCCAGATTCAAGCGATTCTCCTGCCTCAGCCTGTAGAATAGCTGGGATTATAGGTGCCCACCACAACGCCTGGCTAATGTTTGTATTTTTAGTAGAGATGGGGTTTCGCCATGTTGGCCAGGCTGGTCTTGAACTCCTGACCTCAGGTGAACACCTGCCTCAGCCTCCCAAAGTGCTGGGATTACAAGTGTGAGCCACCGCGCTCAGCCGGAAATCTGAATTTTTATGTGAAATCTCCTGACTTATAAATGTTAACAAATTCAGACATTTGCAAACACTTTGTGGGCTAAACCTAATACATCTGTGAGCCTCCAGTTTACAGCTTCTGCTTGGGGGACACAAAAGTGTAGTTATGCAAGAATTCTAATTCAAAGATTAGAGAAGTTCCCTTCTTCTTGTACATACCCTTGTTCAGCATAGTTACCAAATAAAAGATTCAGAATACCGAGGACACAAACCAGAACTTTTTTTAAAAATCCCTTTTATTTTCTCCTCAATATAATATTAAGTAGTAAATAATTATGACTTTCACTGATCTTCCTTCCTTAACCTAAGCAGTAAAGATCCCCCTATCTTACAAGAGGCAGGTGAAGGAGATTCGTCCATGGTCCGCCTCCATTGACCACAGTCTGGTCAATGTTTCCCCGGAGGTGAGGTGACCTGCCTTCTATTCCTTTTTCTTCCTTTCTTGTAGGTAATAGTTTTCTTGAAATATGGTTTACACACCATGCAATTTACCTACTTAAAGTTCAAGATTCAGTGGTTTTTAGTATATCCACAGAGTCGTGCTAACATCGCCACAATTACAAACATCACCACAATTCATTTTAAACGTTTTCATTACCCCGAAAAGAAATCCTGCAGCCATTTACCATCAGGCCTCATTTTCCCTCAGCCCTAGGGCAGCCACTGATCTACTTTCTGTCACCATAGATTTGCATATCCTGGACATTCCATATAAATAGAATCATATAATATGTCGTCTTTTGTGACTGGCTATATAGGTTTTTGCACTTAGGATAATGTTTCAAGGTTTGTCCGTATTATAACATTTATCTCATTTCTTATTATGGCCAAATAATATTCCTTTATAGGATAACACCACATTTTATTTATCCATTCATCAGTTGATGGATATTTAGGTTACTTTCATGTTAAACTCTTATTATCAGTAATACTGAACATTTGTGTACAAGTTTTTTGTGTAGACATACTGTTTTCATTTCTCTTGGGTGTATATCTGGCGGTGGAATTGCTGAGTCACATGGTAACTCTATTCTTAACTTATTGAGGAACTGCCAGACTGCTTTCCAAAGCTTCTACATCATTTTACATTCCCACCAGCAGTACGTGAGGGTTCCCTTCCTCCCTATGCCCTCCATTCTTAATACTTATAATGATCAACAATGATGACAACCCATTACAACTTCATATTTGTCAGTTGGGGCACTGAAAGCTGTGTCCTCTCTTTTTTAATGGAAATGTTATAAATTGCTAGGCATACAAAATTTCTCATGAGAAAGTATAAAGACTTTGTTGAGCACCTTTCATTTTTGCCCCTTCTCTGGCTTAACTAAGCAATCTCTTGAGAATGGTATGGGACCATGCTCTTTTAAGGACAGTGTATCAAGTTCACCTTTTCCCAGGTGAAAGGAGGAATGTCATATGGCTAATGACTTCAGAGTCTCATCATGTCTAAGCATTTCTGGCACATGCGTATTATACAGGTCCTGCTGTCAGAGAGATTCATATCTTATTTATTATTTGGATTTTTTTTTTTTTTTTTTTGAGACGGAGTCTCGCTCTGTCGCCCAGGCTGGAGTGCAGTGGCGCAACCTCGGCTCACTGCAAGCTCCGCCTCCCGGGTTCACGCCATTCTCCTGCCTCAGCCTCCCGAGTAGCTGGGACTACAGGCGCCCGCCCCTGCGCCTGGCTAATTTTTTCTATTTTTAGTAGAGATGGGGTTTCACCATGGTCTCGATCTCCTGACCTTGTGATCCGCCCACCTCGGCCTCCCAAAGTGCTGGGATTACAGGCGTGAGCCACCACGCCCGGATTTTTAAAGCAAATCCCAGACATCATGTCATTTTACCCATGAATACTTAATTACGCATGTCTAAGTCATAAGATCTTTTTTTAAAAGCCAATGTGTTATTACCTCACATTAACAATAATTCCTTAATGTCTTCCAGTACACATTCCATATTCAGATAACTCCAATTATTAAAAATGCCTTTTTGAGCTCATATAGCCAAGACAATCCTAAGCAAAAAGAACAAAGCTGTAGGCATCATACTACCCAACTTCAAACTATACTTTAAGGCTACAGTAACCAAAACAGCATGGTACTGGTACAAAAACAGACACAGAGACCAATGGAACACAATAAAGAACTCAGAAATAAGACCACACACCTACAACCATCTGATCTTCGACAAACCTGACAAAACAAGCAATGGGGAATGGTGCTGGAAGAACTGGCTAGCCATATGCAGAAAATTGAAACTGGACCCCTTCCTTACACATTATACAAAAATTAACTCAAGATGGATTAAAGACTTAAATGCAAAACCCAAAACTATAAAAATGCTAGAAGAAAATCTAGGCAATACCATTCAGAACATAGGCACAGGCAAAGATTTCGTGATGAAAATGCCAAAAGCAATGGCAACAAAAGTAAAAATTGACAGATGGGATCTAATTAAAGAGCTTTTGCACAGCAAAATAAACTATCATCAGAGTGAACAGATAACCTACAGAATGGGAGAAATTAGTTCAACCATTGTGGAAGACAGTGTGGCAATTCCTTAAAGATCTGGAAGCAGAAATACCGTTTGACCCAGCAATCCCATTACTAGGTATATACCCAAAAATATAAATCATTCTATTATAGAGATACATGCATTCATATGTTCATTGCAACACTGTTCACAATAGCAAAGACGTAGAATCAACCCAGATGCCCATCAATGATAGACTGGATAAAGAAAATGTGGTACATATACACCTTGGAATACTATGCAGCCATAAAAAGGAATGAGATCATGTCCTTTGCAGGGACATGGTTGGAGCTGGAAGCCATTATCCTCAGAAAGCTAACGCAGGAACAGAAAACCAAAAACCACATGTTCTCATTTATAAGTGGGAGCTGAACCATGAGAACACATGGACACATGGTGAGGAACAACACATACTGGGGCCTGCTGGGAGCGGGTAGGGGGAAGGAGAGCATCAGGAAGAATAAATAATGGATGCTGGGCTTAATACCTGGGTGATGCGTTGGTCTGTGCAGCAAGTCACCGTGGCACATATTTACCTATTTAACAAACCTGCACATCCTGCAGATGTACCCCAGAACTTCAAATAAAAGCTGATGGGAAAAATAAGCCTTTTCATGGCACTTTGGATCTGGGTCCAAACAAGGTCCACACTTTTGGGGTTTTTTAAAACTTATCTTTTATTCTAGATTAATTCTTTTCAATTACATTTAGACAAATAAAACAATTACAAAATAATATGAGTATTTAGTAAGATATTCAGTAGGATATGATCAAATGTGAGGCATCCAGATTTCTTTCTTTTTTTTTTTTTTTTGAGATGGAGTTTCACTCTTGGCAACCAGGCTGGAGTGCAATGGCATGATCTTGGCTTACTGCAACCTCCACCTCCCAGTTCAAGTGATTCTCCTGCCTCAACCTCCCGAGTAGCTGGGATTACAGGGGACTGCCACCAGGCCTGGCTAATTTTTGTATTTTTGGTAGAGATGGGGTTTCACCATGTCGGCCAGGCTAGTCTCGAACTCCTGACCTCAGGTGATCCACCCACCTTCGCCTCCCAAAGTGCTGGGATTACAGGTATGAGCCACTGCGCCCAGCTAGATTTCTAACAGACTCTTCATTGGCCCTATTGGTAGGTATATGATATGCTGTAATAATTAAGGAACCAGATCAACTAGATTTGAAGCCCCAGTCCTATCCCTATAGGCTGAGTAATCTTGTGCAAGTTACTTTAGTGTTTGTTCTTATTGAAATTATACATATGCATAGTTTACAGGGCTTGTTCCCAACAACAAAAAAAGCGCTTCCTCATTATCACCACTAGTTGACTTCCTACCTCTAAGAGGCATTCATTTTTAACTTTTAGCTAATTTGTTTGGTTTTTAACCACTGAATCTCTAATAACAAGAGTATGTTGCCAGTTCTTGATTTTTCTGTTTTGAGTATTACCTACTGACTTTCTTCAATGGAAGATGAATATTTAATACTCTGTCACACTCACCACTCCTCTACCATAGCCATGCAATCTATCCTCCAGTTCTCCTAATATAGTTAGAGCAATATTGAATCTATATACCATGACCATAGAAACACTATTCATAGATACCATGATTACTAGTTTTTCACTGCATGTTTTGTTTTTCCTGAAGTCAGTAAAAGTCTTGCTTTTTACTTTCCTTAGTTTTCTGTGTATTTGTCACTAATTCAACCCTAAACTCTTCTCCAGTTGTATAAATCGTTCTCCATATATTCAGACATGTTAGATTGTCTGTCAGCTTCATTTTCTTGAAGAACTCTCTTTGGGAGCCTCTGCATGCTCTCCTTGGGTGGTTTGCTCTCTGTGTAGCCAAACATCTGTGGTCTTGAAGTCCCTGTCACCATCCTCTTGTGGTATATCTCATTTCCTGGGCCCCATATTTTTTTACTTCTTCATTTAATGGAACACATCTTGTACTAATTTCCTGAGAAAGGATACATGAGAAGTAATTTTTTGAGAACATACCTGAAAATGTCTTTATTCTGATTTCACACTTAATTGATAGTCTGGCTGCGTATGGAATTCTAGGTTGGAAATCATTTTTCCTCAGTATTTTGAGGATACTGTCCCCATTGTATTCTAGGCTTTTGGTGTTCTGCTTGAGGAGTCTTAATGCTGTTCTGATTTTTAATTATTTATATAAAATCTGTTTGTTGTTCTCTCTAGAAATTTGAAATTTCACGATAATGTACCTTGATGGAGAGCTATTTTCATACTGTGCTGGACACTCAGAGGACCCTTTTAAGCACAAAAAACTCAAAACCTTTAGTTCGGGGACAACTTTATTGAGTTATTCTTTTCAGCATTTTTGCCTTTTCATTTTTTCCCCTTATTCTTTCTTTCTAGAACTCCCATATTCAGAAGTCATGTTTTCTGGACTTGTCCTTTAATCTTTTAAAAATATTTTCTTAATCGTTTTCCATCTCTATCTTTTTGTTCTATATTGTGAGAAATTTCCTTAACTTTTCCAGTTCCTTTTCCAGCCCTTTTTATTTCTGCTATTATGTGTTTCATTTTCCAGGGTAACTTTTTTCTTTTTGTTCACCAAATATATTTTTTATGATATCCTCTACCTGTTTCATGAGTAAAATGTCTTCTCTCTGAGGAGTTTAATGATTTTTTTTTCCTGAGTTTTCATCCCCCTTTATCTCTTCAGTTTTTCAATGTTGCATTTAGATTTCATTTGTTTTGGTCTCCTGTCTTTATATAAAATACTTTCCTCTAATGCCTCATGATCTTGGCTGCCTGCGCATGTTTAGAAACCGGGAATCTTGTTTTCAGTATCATCTTCATTCCCTCTACTAGTGGTACCTGATGCTGCCAGTGATTGAGTCTTTGGGGAGTTCTGTGATATATTTCACGTTCAGTTCAACTTTTCCCACTACCAGCACAGGATTCAGCTTTCCTGAGTTTTGCTGACTTCCACTTGTCTACTTGGTTTCCAGTTTTGTGTCTCTTCTGTCTTTGTCCTGGGTGCTTCTGCTTTACAATGAACATGCAGTCGTTTCTGTCACTTGGGGAGATTTGAAAGGGGAGTAATCTAAATCAGGTCAGCAAACTCTGGTTCCTATGCCAGATCTATCCAACAGCTTATTTTTGTGTGGTCTGGCTTAAAAATGATTTTTGTGTTTTTAGGCCAGGTGCAGTGGCTCATGCCTGTAATCCCAGCATTTTAGGAGACTTTGGGAGGCAGGCAGATCATTTGAGTCCAGGAATTTGAAACCAGCCTGGGCAACATGGTGAAACCCCCACTCTACTAAAAACACAAAAAATTAGCCGGGCGTGGTGGCACACACCTGCAATCCCAGCTACTAGGGAGGCTGAGGCACGAGAATCACTTGAACCCAGGAGGCAGAGGTTGCAGTGAGCTGAGATCACGATGCTGCACTCCAGCCTGGGTGGCAGAGCAAGGCTGTCTCAAAAAAGAAAACAAAACAAACAAACAAACAAACAAATTTTTACATTTTTAAAGGGTTGCTGAGCAAAACAGAACAAAAGCACAGAAGGATATGTGACAGGCTATGGCCCACAACGCCTAACATATTTACTGTCCACTTACAGAGAAAGTCGTTCAGCCCCAATTGAAATCTCCTATTTCAAACTGGAAAACTAGTTCCTTCCCTCCCAATGCCCACAGCCAGTGATCACCTCCCATTTCATAGAGAAAACCAATCTACTGGACAATCTATTCCTTACTCTCCCATCCCTATACCAAACCACTGCGGTTTGCAGGTTACCCATAATACTTCATTAAGTCAAACTGCAATGAATGTCAGAGGTCATTGAAAACCTCCTTGTTAGTGAATTCAACCCCTATTTTTTCAGTCTGTATTTTACTGGCTGCTCTATGACATTTGATAACGTGTGGCTTCCATTCTCACGGAGTCAACTGAGCCTGCTCTTCCTGAGATTGCCAGTAGCATCCTAATTGCCAAACCCAGAGAATGCTTTCCACACCTTATCTTCTTCTTTCTTTTGCTACATTTAACATTATTACTGCCCATCTATTTCTGGAATATTTCTACTCCCTTATATTCTGTGATAGTATTTTCTCTTAGTCCTCACCATCCCACACCCGATCAGTTTCCCAATCCTGTCCGTTCTCCCTTTGAATTTCATCCCACCCCCCACAGCCTCATGTGAGACCCTCATCATCTGTCACCTGGCTTACCACAAAGCTCTCCTGCTAGGTCTTAGCCTCCTTGCGCTCTTTCACACTGCCACTAGAATGGTTTTTCTGAAGCAAAAATCTGTTGATATCATTGATTTTCTGAAAAATTTATAGTCTTTTTCTCTGCTCTGTCTGCTTCTACTCAATAAAATCCAAACTCCTAACTTGGTATTCAAAACCCCATCTGGTCTGCTTTTCTGCCTTATTTTCACTGTGTTTCTCCCTCTCTATATTCCTCCCCACTTATCAGTCCCCCTTTTACTTCAGCCACACTGTCATCAACAGTGATGATGCTGATGAGAAAAACACTAACAGCAGCATGTATTGAGGACGTAACTACATGCCAGGCACTGTGTTCACTGCTTAATGTTAATTTGGTCATCTAATCCTCGTGACATGGCCTTATGAGGTGGGTTCTATTAATGGTCCACCAATATGGCACATATGAACTTGAAACATCTTTAAACATTTTTTTTAAAAGGTAAGTGTCAGAATTCATTTGGCAGTAAAATCTGACCTGAAATGGTATGAATGTATTTATAGTTCCTTCTAGCGTAAAGATTCATTTCATAGAAGAAATATTAACATTTAATTACAGGATGCTGCCCCAAACCTCATAGGGGGATGTTAAATAATATATGGTTTGTGCAGTATACTGCTTCCCTAAAATCTGAACACTTTGAGCTTCTAATACTATCTAGTTTGAGGGGGCTCAAATAAGAGATTTTGATCTTTGTATTACTCTTTTTACAGATGAGGAAATTAAGGCTCAGCAAGATTAAGTAGTTTGCCCAAAGTTACGTAGTGGAAAAAACAGCGGAGCCCGGATTAGCACCATGGTGGCCTGGTTCAAACGCATACCTTGTCTGCTGTGCTGCACAGGTCCATGCCACCTGCAGGTCCCTGCCCTCGACCTCTTCTGGGTTGCTGGCTTTCTGCTCTCCCTGTTCTTCCAGTGCTCAGCCCTGGCTGACTTCCCTTCCATTCCTATTCACCCAGGCTGGCTTCTTTCAGTAGCAGCCTCCATGCCTTTACCCCCTTGTCCTCCTGAAAATGTCCCACTGATACCAAGCTCTGACCAGGTCTGCCCATCTGTCTCTGATTGGGCTGTCTTTCATTTGAGACTCGATAGAAAGGCGAACCACACTCCTCTCCCAGTTTCAGACTGTGCCCTATTTAGTACTTGGCAATATTGCCTTTTCCATTTCCTTTATCAGCTTCCTTTCCTGTTTCTAGAGCAGCTGTACTAAAACTTTTCCTATGCCCCTGAGCTCCAAAGCTTATCCATACCATCTTACTCTCAGTTTCAGCAGCACATGCCTAGTTCCATTTTCATTCCACCTGCTTGAGTCGTACACACAGGGGTTTGTAAGAACTGTCACCTTTTCACCCCCCCTCCCCTTAGAGGGCAGCAGCTGGTAGAATTCCAGCTACTCCCAGACTTCCTGATCTCCCTGTGAGCACTGTTGCCCTAGGGGGTGTCCTGCCTCTGATCCGTAGCCAGGTGCCTTTTGTCTATTGGCATGACATAACAGTTTCTTCCTCAATTTCATGGTGACTCACTTTTTAAAAATAGTCTTTGATGTGTCAAAGCCTTTTTATGAAAGTCTAAATAGATTGTATTGACTGGTTCCCTTTCAGTCACATGCATTTTTACCTCCTTAAAGAAACCCTACTAAATCAGTTAGATATGATTTTACCTTCCTGAAACCACACACCCCTCACTTTCCATGCTTCAGTGCCTTTCCATAGCTGTTCCCACACTACTAGTACCGCCTGTCCTATAAGGTCATCTCATAGCAGCTTAAGTACTGTGTCTTCCATATCTTCCCAGTTTCTCCCAGCCAAAAATTCTCCTTGGATCTAAACTCCTACAGGCCGGGCACAGTGGCTCATGTCTGTAATCCCAGCACTTTGGGAGGCTGAGGCGGCTGGATCATTTGAGGTCAGGAGTTCGAGACCAGCCTGGCCAACATGGTGAAACCCCATCTCTACTAAAAATACAAAAATTAGCCAGGCGTGGTGGCACATGCCTGTAGTCCCAACTACTCGGGAGGCTGAGGCAGGAGAATCGCTTGAACCTGGGAGGCAGAGGTTGCAGTGAGCCAAGATTGCACCACTGTACTTCAACCTGGGCAACAGAGCGAGACTCCATCTCAAAATAATAAATAAGTAAGTAAAAATAAACTCCCATAGCAACTTCTCTAGAGACTTGTGATATCGTTATTTGAATCTCTCTGTTATCTCTCTGATGGTTCAAAAGCTCTTTGATGTCAGAGACCATGTCTGATCTTTTCATAACATTCTCTTGAGCTTAGCAAGAACTCTTTATATATTTGGTAAGTTAAATTAATGAAATCGAAGGAGAAATTTCTTGACATAAGCGTACTGCATCAACAGCTTCCAGTCACAACTGAGTCTTTGCATCGGATTGTGGTACAGAAATTATTCCCACTGAAGTTACAGATGCCCCCGCCCCCAGTGAATAATTCTGTGCTATATTTTCAGCCATCAGCTTCTTCCGCCTCTTTTCCACATTGGGATACTCCTTGTGATCAATTCTCACCTCCTTTGGCTTTCTCTGTCCTGCTGCTCCTGTCTCTGCTTATTTCACTGTTTTCTTGTCCATATTATCACATCCTCCTAAATTAATGATATTTTTTTCTCCTCAGACTTTTCTTTTCTCTGTGTGTCTGCAGGAATCTCATTTTCTCAGGTTTTGTTTGGGATTGGGATTGGGAGGGAAGAAATTGAGGGGCTAAGACTAGGGGTTAGATCCCTCCAGGATCTAAACAGTGGAGAGACTAAAAAACAAGAAACAGGTGGCAACATGAACATTGAGGTACCAGTTCTGTTAACAGACTGCTGAACCTCCAAAGTTAAGTGCTCTTTCATAAAGCTAGGTTGGAGAACAAAGTTGAGAGCCATGGTCCAAGTGGAGCCTCTGCTTCTGAGCTTCAGACTCTGTGGATGAGACATGTTTGGCTCAGATCCAGCCTGGTGGCAGGTTCACCTCACGCAGCCATCCAGAAGGCAGAGGCCCCAGGGTGTTGCAGCACGAGGCCTGGAAGGTGAGGTGAGCACACTCAGACCGCAGACAGCTCCAATATAGCAAGATACTTGAAGTGTATCAACTATAGGCAAGGCCTTCTGGGAACTGCAGAAAAATCAAACCCCAAGGCCTTGTGGAAAGATGATCCATGGGATAGCTGGTTGTCACAGAGACTGGAACAGGGAGAACATTCTGAATCTAAAGTTGTCTTGCTGCCCTCAACAGCAGGGTTGTGACTCTTGGCTCTGATGCTCTGCCACTAATGTGGGCCCTAGGGCCCAGCATCTAATGCAGCCTACAGCATCCAAGCCTCTGCACTTCTTTGTCTGCTTGTGTCTCCTACCAAATCCCCCAACTCTCTGTACTTCCCAATTTAAATCCCCAAAAGAGAGACCCTATCTGCCTCATAGGTGGATGATGCGTCTATGGATTACCTTCCCTTGAGCCCATGGACCAGTTGTCAGTGGCCAGAGGGGAGGAAGGGTCACGTGGTTTGGATGCAGCCTACTTTCCGTCAAGCAACAGTCAGCATCCGTTTGCCCAAGCCCAAGCTGGATATCATCCTCTTCCCTTCCTGTCTCACTCATGTCTCATCAGTCACTACATCCTGAAGTTTTCCCTTTTAAGCTTTTTTTTTTTTTTTTGTCTTTTCTCCTTTTTTCTCTATTCCCATTGCCATCGACCCGGTTCAGGCCACCATCACTTCTCACCCAGAGAGTTGCATGAGTCTCTTCCTTATTGATCTCCCTGTCTTCAGTCTCTCTCCCCTAATCTACCTTTTACTCTGTTGCCAGAATAATCAATTTAGTTCCCACATAGTCGCCAAAGTTTATATTTAAAAATATAAATCCAACCCTGTTACTCCTGGGGTTTTAAGCAGGGCTTCTCATTGCTAATGAAATAGAACACAGACATCTTTCTGCGGCCTGTACACCCTCCTGCAGATGCGGCTCCTGTCTTCCTCTCTGGCCTCGTTTTCCCACCTCCTGTTTTCTGTGCTCTGTGCTCCAGCAACACTGACCTTCTGACCTCTTCTTTAGATGTAGCAGGACTGCTGCGCTTGCTTTTCCTTCTGCCTGGAACTCTTTCTCTTGATCTTTTCTTAGCTGGCTTCTGTCTCCAGGTCTCAGCCTGGGTGCCACCTCCTCAGAGAAGCCTTCCTGAAACACCCTGTCTAACTAACACTGCCTGTACCTCTACCCTTGGTCTCTGTTACATGCTTTAATATTCTTCGTACCACTTATCACTGTTCAGTTATTTTGTTCATTTCATTTGTTTGGTTGTTTTGTATCTCCCTGACTAAAACAAAAATTCCTTGAGAATAAGAACATTTTTGTTTTACTCACTACTGTATTTTTAAGCCTAGTGTGTAGTAGTTTCTCAGTAAACATTTGTTAAATTGATAAACAGTGAAATCTCCCTTGTTACTGTTTTTCCCATGGCTGTGTCTTGTGTTTAGCTTTATATGTATTTTTATTTTAGCTGTTAGGTTGCGAGCTACTTGAGGGAACAATTTTCTTTTAGTTCATTTTTACATCTCTCAGGCTTACACATGGTAGTTGGCTGAAGATAAGTATACCCCAAAAGGTAGCTCATTCGCTGCATAATTTGTGCTCTGGAAATTTGTCCAACAGCCAGAAAGACTGAGCCCCATTCTTCTTCATACTCCCTTTAGATTCCTTTTATTCCACTTCAGAAACCAGACACAGGAAACATCTGACTATAATAAAAGATTGCCAGTAAATTCTAGGTTTCCTCATTGAACAAAGTCATGTGCAGCAAGGCTGTGCTGTATTTCGGTCTGGAATTCTGTTTGGTCACTTGTATGGCATGCCACATGGCTGCCTCTGGCCTGGGAGCCAGGAACAGCTGGAGCCTGGGATGACTGAAGTAAAAATGACATATTTGCTAGCCTGAGAGGGAGAAGTCGGGATATTCTTGCTCTGTTTCTTGCAAAGCAAACTTCTCAGTTTGTTGAATACTAAGTTTTCCCGTTGGCTGTCAAAGTGGTTTATAACTAAAATAATCTTACATCCTTTAGAATAAATCACAAATAATGAATGGCCAAACTGTTTCTGAAGTCAAAGCAAAATTCATCAAAACAAAATTCATCAAACCTTTAATGCTCACAGCAGATTTCATTTAAAAACTTACACAAAACGTGAATATGTCACTAACTTCCTCTGAAAATATCTACTCTCTCACTTGCCTCTTCTGAAGTTTAAAAATGTATGATTGTAGGAGCATTCTACTACCATTGGAAATAATATTTGCAAAGACTTTGACTCTTTCCAGTAGACTGTCACCTGTTTGATGCTCCCCCTTATCACTTTAGTTTTATCTTAAGTGTTTATGAAGTGGTCTGTCTTCCTTGGCTTGAAGGCAAAGGCTATCTCTAATTTGGCTCCATGGGCCTGGCGCGTAATAGCCACTTGATAATATTTGTGAGAAGGAGGGAGAAGTAAAGAAGGGCGAGGAAAGCCCAGTCCATTTAGACTGATATTGTTGGAGAATATTTAAGTACCATGAACTACAAGGATGACCTCAGTAATTAAAGAGAAAAACTCAACAGCATTTCAGCATGTACCGTGCATAATGAAGGCATTCAAGAACCTTTCATCCTTTGGCATTGGTACCAGTGAGTTGGAGGTTAAAATCCTAGAGCTGAATTCAGAAGTTCTTTTTTGAACTTTTTGTCCCTTCAAATGATACAAGTAATACATGTTTGCTATATAAAGTTTACAAAAATGCAGAGAATAAGCATTACTATAATTCTGCCACCCAGAGACAACCACATTAAGATTTAGTCTCTTTTATCTTAGTTTTAGTCGTTTAGTTAACTTTTAGCCTTTTTTCTGTACATGTAATTTGAAAAGTTTAAAAGAGACTTTATATCCAGACTGCTTATGAGTACAAAGAAGATAAATTGCAATTGGAAAAATACTTGTCAACTGCAGTAAAAATTTGAGATGCTTGTTTTTACTGTTGCTCATCTGGGCAGTCAGCTCCTCAGAATTCCATTCCCAGTCTTCTTCAGGGGAATGTGATCTCTCACCTAGAAACTCTTAGGATGCTTTTCTTATTCCTCCTGTGCGGATACTCTGTGTGTGAGCACTCATTTTCCTAGGGTGAGGCCAGGTTTGGACCCCTGAACCTTCACAGGACAAGCACACTTCAGGACTGATTGGAACTGATGAGAGTCAATATCCAGAATGGATTTTACCCCCAACTTGTAAAATATCACTCAGATAACACCACCTTTGAAGGAAAGCAAGAATACTTACTAGCTTATTTCTTAGTTGAATAAACATGTTGACCACTTTGTATGTGTCAGTCATTAGTCATCAAAGCCTCAAAATGAATAGACAATCTTTGTCTTCAGGGAACTTTCAGTTTAATGAAAGAAGAAGAAAAGCAAACAAGGATTATAATGCAGGATAATGAATGCCATAATAGAAGTGCAGTGATGGCCTAAAGAAGTAAGTGAGCAGAATTGATCAGAGACATCTTCAGGAAAAAGGGGTCAATTGAGTTGGTCTTAGTGGAAAAGTGGGAGTTTTTGTTTTTTTTTTTAATGCAAACCTGCAGAGAAGACAATATGTCCAATGTCTGAAGACATGAAGGCACACATCTCTTGGGAAATATAAGTAATTTTGCGTATCTGGAACTCGAGGTGGTAAATGAGGCAAATGGTAAAGGCTTAGAATGTCAGAGCTTGAACTTTATCTTACAGGCCACAGGAAGCCTCTGAAGGGTTTTATTGAAGAGCAGAGACACAATCTGTTATACTTTTTGGAGAAATCAGTAGAAAGGATGGATGGAAATGGGCTATGCTGGAGGCAGAGGTGTGTTTTGGGGGCAATAAGAGCAGTCCCAGCAAAAGATGATAGGCAGATGTCCAGAAAAGCAAATCTATAGACAGAGTAACTTGTTGGGTCCTGGGGCTGGAGGTAGGGGCAGAGAATGACTGAATGGACATGAGGGATCTTTCTGGAGTGATGAGAGTGTTCTAAGTTGGATTGTGATGATGGTTATGGAGCTCTGTAAATTTTCTAAAAATTATTGAATTGCACACATATATGAGTAAATTTCGTGGTGTGTGAATTATACCTCAATAAAGCTGTTTGCAAAAGCAGGGGTTTGGAGGAGTCAGTCTTCTCAATGAGAGGAGATAAATGTGAGAAATGCTGATAAAGAAGTAGAATTGGCCAGGCATGTTGACTTGTGCCTGTAATCCCAACATTTTGGGAGGTCAAAGCAGGAGGATCACTTGAGGCCAGGAGTTTGAAACCAGCTAGGGCAATATGGCAAGACCCTCATCTCTAAAAAAAAATTGAAAAGTTAGCCAGGCAGGGTGTCACATGCACCTGTAGTCCTAGCTGTTTGGGAGGCTGATGTGAATGGATCACTTGAGCCCAGGAGTTAGAGACTGCAATGAGCCACGATTGCACCACTGCACTTCAGCCCAGGGGACAGGGCAAGACTCTGTCTCTATTAAAAAAAAAAAAAAAAAAGTAGAATTTATGAGTTAGACATTAATTGTATGAGATAGGATGGTCACTTATCTGTTCAGCGAAGTGTCCTGATTGTGATTCCACATTTTGTAAAAAAGTGACAACCCTACCTTTTTCTTGGCAGATTTCAAAGCATATGGATCTATCTTTAACTGGCAGTACAGAGTATCTGCCTCAGAAACCACATCCTCCAGCTCTCTGCCACCCAGTTCTTAGCAAACACATGGGTGTGAGAAAAAAATATTGATGAAAGAGTGTCTGAAAATTTGTGATTCATTCATTTTTCTATACATTGTTATTCAGCAAATATTGAGTGCCAGGTGTTATGCTGGTAATGTAGCAGTGAATAAAGCAGATGTGGTGTCTGCCTTTATGGAACTTACAACCTAGCAGGGGGAACAGATGTTATGTACAGTTATGATAACTATTGTGTTGAATGTTCATGTGCAATGAGAGAAAATGCCCATAATGCTTGGGCGGGGTGTGGCTGTAGACTCTGGTGCCATTTGCATCCAGCTGACACTCCTTTGGAGTGAGTAAGTCTTTGGAATCTGATCCCTTTTGAGTCTGGGGTCTCCTGGGTTATCTTGGGCCTTACATCATCTTGGTGCCCCTTATAATTGTTTTTATTGAGCTCTACATTTAATTTATGCCATCATTTGGCATTGGCTTATGTTGTAAGAAACAGCCATACAAGATTTACAGTTACTTAGTATAGAAATGTAGAATATACAGTCTTCAACATCATACAGTGTCTGTATTTTTTTCTTTTTTTTATTTGACATGGAGTCTTGCTCTGTCACCAGGCTGGAGTCCAGTGGCGTGATCTCAGCTCACTAACCTCCGCCTCCCAGGTTCAAGTGCTTCTCCTGCCTCAGCCTCCCGAGTAGCTGGGACTACAGGCATGCGCCACCACGCCCAGCTAATTTTTTTTTTTTTTTTTTTGTATTTTTAGTAGAGACTGGTTTCACCATGTTGACCAGGATGGTCTTGATCTCTTGACCTCATGATCCGCCCGCCTCAGCCTCCCAAAGTGCTGGGATTACAGGCTTGAGCCACTGCAGCTGGCCGGCATCTCTTTCTAAGGCCCACAAGAGGAAGTTCTCTCTGATCACCGTACAGTATTTGCTTTTATGTTTTGGTCTTTCAGTTGCTCTGGAGCACCAGACTCCATTTTGCCTCAGTTCTTCACACATGGCCTTCCCTCTACCTTGAATGTGCCATTCCATCCTTGTTGGGTTTGACCCTCACTTATCCTTCAGCTATGAGGTCAAGCGTCACTTCTTCAGAGTTGTCTTCCCTATCCAGCACCCACTCCCCTCCTGTACTCAGTCCAGTTCCTAACATAAACTTTCATAATACTTCCTTTTTTTCTTTTATCAGTTTCTAGTTAAATAGTTTGTTCTTTGGTAACATTTTTTTCTCCCAGACTGATAGCAGAAAGATCCATAAGGATGGAGACCATGCTTTTTCTGTTTGCTGCTGTATCTCTGTCATAGTATAGTATCTTGCACATAGTAGATGCCCAATGCATATTTATTGGACATTTGAATGAACGAATGAATGAATGAATGCCCTGTGGGTACTGAGTCTTGTAACTGTTCATTTTCTTTTTTCTTTGGCTGTTTGGAGGCTCAGGCCCTGATTCTGCCTACGGTATTTGCATAGGTACTCATGGCATGCATTTTCTGCACTACCATTTCCCCCACTATATAGTCTTTTTCCTTTCTTTGACGTCTTCATTTTGAAATTCTAGTGTATACTGTAAATTTCAATAGGCCACTTTAAGCCTTTTTTGGGGAAGAAACAATAAACAATTGAGTATATAAGTAGAAGAAATGGAAAGATCAAAGGGGAAATGTTAGTGCCTTTAACTAGATTCAGGAAGGAAGTTTTATTTTGCTTTGTTTTAATTCCATTTTCACTAGAAGAAGGAAAAAGAAGTAAATTTGTCCCCTAATCTGGCAAGACATGCCCCTAAAGAATTTGGGGCCTGCTCCCTGCCCTGAGACGTCTCTCCTTCTGGCAGGAGGCAAGGGGTACTGGTCTGGGCAGGGTCTCTTGGCCCAGTGATGGGTGGGCATGGGCCTGGGAGGCTGGGCTATGCAACTGAGTTCCCTTCCAGTTGACTCCTTTGAGGGAGGGTTTGGGCAGAACCAGTGGGAGCTTGCTTTTTTACTTTAAGAAGGAGAAAGAAATGAACTTGTCCTCTTGTGTTGCAGATTCAGTGGTTCTTTCCTTTGACTCCGCTGGACAAGCACTAGGCTCAGGTACCAACTCTTCCCCCTCTATCATCTTTTTGGACTTCAATATTAGCCATATTTTTTGTGAAGCCTAATCAATTACGGGTTTGCTGGGGAGGGCAATGGAATACCCCAGAATTGGGGGAAGTCTCAAGAAGCCTTTCTAGAGACTTTATGGTCAGGGAAGCAGAAGAGGGACACATCCAGAGAACTTTTCCAGTTACTTTAAAAGTGTGCAGAGAGGAACTGGCTGGGCGTGGTGGCTCATGCCTGTAATCCCAGCACTTTGGGAGGCCGAGGTGGGCAGATCACCTGAGGTCGGGAGTTCGAGACCACGCTGACCAACATAGAGAAACCCTGTCTCTAATGAAAATACAAAATTAGCTGGGCGTGGTGGCACATACCTGTAATCCCAGCTACTAGGGAGGCTGAGGCAGAAGAATCGCTTGAACCTGGGAGACAGAGGTTGCGATGAGCCGAGATCATGAGATTGCACTCCAGCCTGGGCAACAAGAGCGAAACTCTGCCTCAAAAAAAAAAGTGTGCACAGAGGAGTTGCAGTAGATGCTCCCTCTTCATTCAGAGTTGTCAAGAGTCATGTAAAAGGATGTCTGTTTTCTGTGCATATATCCTGTCTCAGAAGGTGGAGCAGAGGGCATTGAAAGACCCCAAGCTGTGGGAATGCTGGAGCAGATAACTATCAGGCCTCTCCACTAGAATGCTGGGCTGGTGAGAGCATCCCAGTTTCCAGAGGACATACACTGCATTGCACGTTTACACACATACCCCTTATACTCAAATACAGACCTCTTCCAGGAGAGGAGTACCACACTGTACTGTGCACTCATGCCAAAATGCATGTAGGTAGACACACTCCTTCTCTTCCCTGTTTACAGTGCAGGACACACAGATCAGCACACCTGCCCCAAATTCACCCAGACCCAATGGAGCCTGGCTCTCCCATGTCTGGGGCAGTTTACCTGTTCCACACCACTGTACCTGTTGACAGGAAGTGGGAAGAGACTACTTTGATTCTTCAGCTTGCTGCCATTGGGTCCCTATGGGAGCCTCAGAATGACATGACTTTGAGGGAAGAGTGTCTCTGTGTTTTTAGGTAAAGTCATGTGGGCCTTGTACCATGGGTACCGCCCATGAATGCCAGGGAGACTGCTGGCCTGTTGAGGGCAGTTAATTCATTTTGCCGTCCTTTGATATGATAGATTGATGATTCACAAAACAGCCATGAGGTACAGCAGTTGATGTAGAGTGGACAAGAGGAAAGACATTCAGAGAATATGATCACAGCCACCACTATTTACTGAGGGCCTGCCTATTTTACTGTGTGCCAACACTGTGCTGAGTGCTTTATACACCTCTCAGCTATCTCTCACAATCGCTTTTAATTTTTAATTTTTTTAATTTTTAATGTTTTTGGGTACATAGTGGGTGTATATATTTATAAGGTACATGAGATGTTTTGATACAGGCATACGAGTAATAATCACACCAGGGTAAATGGGGTATCCATTACCTGAAGCATTTACAGCTTATTTGTGTTACAGACATTTCAATTATACTTTTAATTATTTCAAAATATACAATAAATTTTTGTTGACTATAATCACTCTGCTGTGCTATGAAATACTAGATCTCCTTACAATAGCTTTGATATCTTTATTATAGATAAAGAAGCTAATGCTCAAAGACATGAAGTAACCTGTTCTGGGCCATTCGTCTCTGTCTAACTCTAGAGCCCGTACTCTCTCCCTTAGCATCTTTCTATCTCATACCTTGTGTGTTTCCCACCAAAATGCTGAGGCAGGAGAAGTCACTTTAAGGTAGAATGGACAGACAGAAAGAGTTCTTAAATTGATCCAAAACTTGTGTCTATTTGTGTAGTAAAAGATTGGTCATTTTATTACATAAAGGTTAAGAACTTCTATTAATCAAAAGACCCTATTAAGAGAGTGAAAAGGCAGGCTGGATGGGCATAGTGGCTCACACCTGTAATCTCAGCACTTTGGGAGGCTGAGGCAGGAGGACAGTTTGAGGCCAGGAATTTGTGACCAGCTTGGGTAACACAGTGAGACCCCAACTCTACAACTTTTTTTTTAAATAGTGAGGGCATGGTGGTGTGTGCCTGTAGTCTGAGGTACTCAGGATGCTGAGCAGGAGGATCACCTGAGCCCAGGAGTTAGAGGCTGCAATGAGCTGTGATTGCACCACTGCACTGCAGCCTAGGTGACAGAGTGAGGCCCTGTCTCTGAAAAAAAAAAAAAAAGAAGTGAGAGAGAGTGAAAGGAAATCCAGAGTGTAAAAAGATCTTACAGCACAAATAAACAAAAGGCTTGTTTCCAGAACAAAGAATGACAGAAATCAATAGGAATAAAGGAGCAACCCATTACAGAAATGAGCAAGACTTGAATAGGCATTTCACAAAAGAGGAAATCCAAATGGCCAATAAACCTCTGAAAAGGTGTTTGATTGGGTTAGTACTCAGTGAAATGCAAATTAGAATCCCAATGAGAAATCAATACACATCTACCAAATGGCAAAACTTGAAAAGCTTGACAATTCCAATGTTGAGAAGGATGTGGTGCAGTGAAAACTCTGATTTTTACTTGTTTTAGCATAATTTGGTACAATCACTGTGGAATAAACTATGGCAGTATCTAGGTAAATTTGGATATACACATACCTGGTGACTTAGCAGTTCCTCCTCTAGGTATATTATCTGCAGAAATGGATGCTTATACATAACAGGACATATATATGCAAGATATGTGTATAAGAATGTTTATAAGAACATTGTTCATAATTGTCAAAAACCAAAAACAATCCAAATACCTAACAACACTAGAATGAATATGCAAATTATATTCATAGGGAACAGTAAAAATGAGCAAACCATAGCCAGATGCAACAACATGGATAAATCTTAAAGACGTATTGTTGGGCAAAAGAAGTCAGACAAAACAGTACATACTGTGTTTATCCTTTTATATAAAGTTCAAAAACAAATTAAACCATATTTGCTTAGATACATAATTCAGTATTAAAAGCAAGGAATTGAATTATATAATAACTAGATGGTGGTGTTCAAGGGGGTATGTTGAGGGATGGGCACAGGGGGGCTTCTAGTGTGTTGATATATTCTTTTTAGTGACCTGAAGGGGGTTATATAGGTATCCATTTTACAGTAACTCACTAGCTGGGCATTGTATTAAAAATGTAAAATATAGCAAATGTATAGAAAAGTACATAAAACCTCAATGTACAGCTAACAATGTTCAAGGGGATTTTGGTCCTCAGCCTCCATCTCCCCTGGAGTTACGAAAAGATCTTGGGCTTAATCTTCAAATAACTATGGACCCTGGCAGTAAGGCTCGAGGTTTGTACATGGTTCTCAGTGAAGGCTGGCAAAGAATGAGAATTCAGACATTTTTCCGCTGACTCCCTCTTAGTGGAGGATAGAGCAAGTTGATTCAGAGTCAGCCTCAAATTATGACTGGTTTTCAGTTTACTTAGCCTTCAGTTTTCCCGACAACACCTACCAGCTTCCACACCTAGTTCTGCCTTATGCATGCTCTCGTGGAATACTTGCAAGAGGCCAGTCGTTTTGCTATCTCATGCTTTGCATCAAGCCTAAAAGGGAATGGTACCAGGGAAGAGCTGGGCAGAGGTCTTTACTATTCAAATAAAATAGGTCTTTACTATTTTATTTGGAGAGAATTTACAAAGTGTTGGGCATACCACATTGCCAAGAACGTTTTAGAACTTTAGCAGGATAACTTTGCAATTAATCCCTATTTGACTTTCTTTCTGTTAGTGTAGGTACTTAAAAGTAAGAAAAAAGATTCCAGTTCCAGTTAAGATGGAGTGAGCACACTCAGCCTATCTCTCAGTGCAGCTAAAGGCCCATTCAGAATTCATTTAGTAGCAGTTGAGGACTCTGAGACATAAATAGTAGCAGACAGATAGGGGAAGAATACCAGAATTCAATGTATTACTAAAGTGGCAGTTAATTTCCTATTTTCCCTTCAGTGTCCCATGTCTTAGACTCAAGGTACCCCAAACCTCAGCAATGGACACTAAGGCACAAACAGCTTCAGGAGAAGACCTCTGGTTAAAGCTCTGGGATGGGAAAAGGGCTTCCAAGGCTCAGACAGAGGGGGAAATCCCAAGAGTTGTTCCCTCATGCCCCAGCCCCCAGGCAATCCCACAGTGATGGTGGTAGGGACAGTGGCAGCAGTAGGCCCTTCAAGCACCTAAAACTGAGAGAGGGGAACCTTCCTCTCTGATCAGAGGAGCTGTAGTCCCAAGGGGATGGGGTGCAATTTTGGTTACTTATTTTCTGTCTTTGCCTTCCTGCTACTTGGCCCCAGATCTGAGTGCAGTTCCGAAAATTCTTGGCAGAGTGTGGTAACTAAAGCCCCAGCTTTCTGGCCAGAGGCCCAGGAAGGGTGGGCCCAAGGAACCAGGAGGCACAAAAGAGAAAACAAAGGGAAAGGGAGCTCAGGAAAGCAACCCCTTTAAGTCATTTATGGACTTCAGGATAACCCAAGCTGTGCATGTGTGCATCTGATTCTAAACAACATACCAAAGACTTTCAGAACTGAACTAAGGGACAGACCACTGCCCAAGTCCCAGACTGGATGCACACACAGAGGACTCTTCTGACTAGGTTTTGAAAATGGAACTGATGTTGAAAGCACAACCCACAGAAGGGTAGTTGGAATTTGCTGCCTGAACCCAACCTGGTTGATTGTCTGCTAAAACAAAAATATGAACATTCTCAACTGGATTGAAACAAGATGTAGAGTCTCATAACAATATTCAGAATATCCCAGATATGAACCAAAATGAAGAACCAGGAAAATTTGAACTTGCATGGGAAAAGTTAATCAACCAATGCCAGTGCTGAGGTGACACAGATGTTTGAATAATCTAACCAAGACTTTTTAAACAGCTGTGATAAAAATGCTCCCCAAAGTAAAGGCAAATTCTGTTGAAATGAATAGAAAACTAGAAAATCTTAGCAAAAAAAATAAAGGTTAGGTGCAGTGGCCCATGCCTGTAATCCCAACACTTTGGGAGGCTGAGGCAGCAGGATTGCTTGAGGCTAGGAATTTGAGACCAGCCTGGGCATCATTGCGGAGACCTCTTCTCTACAAAATTAAAGGAAAATATTAGCCAGGCATGGTGGCACACACCTGTAGTCTCGGCTACTTGGGAGGCTGAGGCAGGAGGATCACTTGAGCCCAGCAGTTCAAGGATGCAGTTAGCTATGATCACACCAGCCTAGGTGCACTCTGCACTCCAGCCTAGGTGACAGTGAGCCCTATCTCTAAAAAAAATTTAAAAATAGAGATTTTTAAAAATGAATGTCTTAGCAAAGAAAAAGAAGAGGAAGAAAATACAAAGAAGAACCAAATAAAGCAATAAAACTTTCCAATTGAAACTACGGAGAAAATATTTTAAAAGTTAAACAGAGCCTAGTGACTTGTGGGACAATACCAGAAGGTTTACCATTCATGTCTTTGGAGTTCCAGAAGAAATATTTGAAGAAGCAATGGCTAAAGCGTCCCAAATTTGGTGACCAAGTATGGTTTATCCTGGGAATGGAAGGCTGGTTCAACAATAAAAAAGTTCAATACAATCCACTGTATTAACTGTCTAAAGGAAAAAAAAACTACATTGTCTTATTAATTGATGAAGAAAACATATTTGACAAAATTCAACAACTATTTATGATAAAAACATGCAGCAAACAGAGAAAGGAACTTCTTCAACCTGATGTCGGCCATCTACAAAAACTTACAGCAAACATCATACTTTATGGTAAAAGACTGCTCTCCCCCTAACATCAGGAAACACTTCTGGAAGTTCTAGTCAATGTAATAAAGCAATAAAAAGGATACAGAATGGACAGGAAGAAACAAAATTAACCCTTTTCATAGATGACATGATTGCATACATAAGAAATCCCAAGGAGGCTACAAAAACACTCCTAGAACTAGTAACTGAGTTTAGCAAGATGACAGGTTATGAGGTCAAAACGTGGAAGTTCATCATGTTTTTATGTACTGGCAATGAACAGTTGAAAACCAAAATTTAAAACACATTTATAGCAGCTTCCCGAAACCAAATACTTATGTATAAATGCTTATATATAAGTCTGATGAAACATATATAGGACCTGTATGCTGAAACTAGTTCCTCTCCCACTTTTTCTTCCCCATCTACCCAACTGAAAGTTCAGGCTGCAAACCTAGAATCACCCTAATTGTTCCTCTTCCTTTACCCTCTCCCACTTTCCTGTCTTCACCATGTGTTCTTCTCTAGCTGCTGCTTTCTAGCACCACTGCCCAAGGTACCATCTTCTCTTCCCTGGACTAGAAACATCTCCTGACTGGCCTGTCTGTGCCACTTATTGCCTTCTGTACATTGTAGCCAGAGTAATCTTCCGGAAACATAAATCAGATCCTGTCTTGTTACCACTGAAGCCTCTCCAGTGACTTTACAGTACACTTAGAATAAAATCCAAACTTGTCCCTCCTTCCTGGGTCCTACTTACCTCTCAAATTTCCCTGTAGTTCATTTGCCCTCAGCCCACTGCCCTCATGCTACATTGGCATGCCTCCGGCTCCTTGAGGATGTCAGGTCCTTTCCCGCCTTGGGTCTTTGTGCTTGCTGTTGCCACTACCTAGGCTGTTCTTACCTCCTGCTTTGCATTGCTGTCTTCAGTCCTCTGTCCCACTGTCACCTCTGCCAGAAGGTCTTCCCAGACCACTTCATCTAAAGTAGTCTACTCCTCTAAGCAGTCCTTCTCTAAAAAGGTATGTCTTCAGTTTTTCTTAGCACACCTAATTCTTTCAAACTATTCGCTTATTTACTGACACGCTGTCAATCTCCCCCACTGGAATGTAGGCTTCATTTTGGCCAAGGACTTGGTCTGTTTTGTTCATCACTGTATCACTGGTATTTAGAATGCGCCTGGCACGTAATAGGTGCTAAATAGGTGTTAAATAAATAGGTGTTAAAGAATAGAAAATTAGGAACAATAATATTCACTAATTAAGGAGTGCTTGAGGTCAATGGCATATCCATGCACTGGAGTAACTGTGCAGTCGTTTAAAATGATGATGCAGTTTTACTTTTATTGACATGGAAGATGTTGAGGATACTGTTGAGTGAACAAAACAGAAACAAACAGCATGTATATTAAGGCCAAGTGTAAGTAAAATTATTTATGTACATTCATATATAGACAGCATTTATGGAAAGAGAGATTTCTGGGAAAATAGTCACCAAAATATTTGTAGCAGTTAACCCTAGGTAAATGGTTATTACTTCATTCTTTATAAGTTTTTTGGATTTGGATTTTTGTATTGAGCATACATTATTATTATAACTGGGAAAAAATTCAGTTATTTTTGTTTGGGGAGTGGAGCTCTCTCTTATTTTGTTTAATAATTGCTTGGTGATTGTCGTAGTCTCTTTGGGCTGCTATAACAAAAATACCTTAGACTGGGTAATTTACAAACAACAGAAATTTATTGCTCACAGTTCTGAAGCCTGGGAAGTCCAAGATTAAGACATCAGCAGATTCAGTGTCTGGAAAGGGTCCATTCCTCATAGATGGAACCTTCTGTGTGTGTCCTCGCAAGACAGAAGAGGCAAATAGGCTCCCTCAGCCCTCCTTGATAAAAGTATCAATCCCATTCCTGGGGGTGGAGCCCTCATGACCTGATTACCTTCTAAAGGCCCCACCTCTTAAAACGATCACATTGGATATCAGGTTCAAACACATGAATTTGCGGGGGACACCCAACATTCAGACCATTTCAGTGAGTATTTATGCCTTATCTACCCTACAAGGTGGTAAGCTCCATGAAGTTTAAGACACAAACTGCAGACTGTTTTTTCCCATTTCCTGTACCAGCAGCTGTTTTGACATGCTGTCCCTCCTAATCCTCCTGCAGCTTAGTGCAAGATGCCCTGGTATGACCTGGACACAGTTGATGCTGTGAACAGGACTGAATTCACTGCAGTACTCAGCCCTAAATATCTGCTGTTTTCCCAAGACGGGAGGGAGATAGATGGGTGCAGTGACATCTTTGGCTGCCATGGGAGGGGGCTTCTATCTACTGGGTGAGGCTTCCAGGGCTCCTTCTGTAGCCTGTGATTCTCTTACTTGGGGCCAAGGATGTGTCATGCTCCCTTGGCCCCCAGTATGCCACATTGGAGAAGAGCTGTGCTGTGCTCAGATGGAGGCCTGTTAGTCACAGGGGACTCTGTTACCAGAAGCTTCCTGCTAGGCCTCTCACCTCCCCCACACCAACATACACCAATTTGAGATTGGATCTTAGTTTGTAAACTTCTGAGTTATTTTACTGAATCAGTTAATTTAGTCTAGGTCAGTAGGTTTTTCTGTGTTTATTTTAGAAAAATGCTTTTCCTTTTAGTTTATCTTTGATTAATTGATCCCATGCTGTGGTTTATTTCCCTGACTTAAGATGATGTGGGAGCTATTTGCACTTTGGCCAGCCCTTCTCAGGCCTCTTTTGACTCCCATGATTCATGTGTGGCATATGCGGCCAGGGCCTCCCCGGGCAGGAGATGGGAGGTAATAGTACATCATTGCTCTCACGAAAACTGTGCTGCTAATGTGAGGGTCTGCTTTTCTGGTTTCTTCTGAGAGTCATTGTAGCATAACGAAAAGAATCAGCCCTGGGTTGGTTCAGCGGCATCCCTGCTAGCCTACTTCATGATTGGGGAATCTTGAACATATTTCCCCTCTCTAAACCTCTGTTTCCTCATCTGTAAAATATAGTACCTGCCTCATGGGGCTGTGTAGGTGACAGTACTGAGAACAGCATGAATACAAAGGAAGATGCTCAATAAATAGTAGTTCCTCTCAGTCCCTTCATTCTGCAAGCCTGACAGCCCATTTGGAACTATTGCCAACTTCCTCCTCCACCCAAGCCATGGCATATATTACATATGCTTAATATACCCCATGACTTTTTTTTTTTTTTTAGAGATTGTACAGTGACATTTCTTAAGAAATGATAGAGCTGTTTTGGCTAGGATAGGTCCTCATTCCATTTACTGCCATTCCGTTTATACTTAGCAATTCATCATAGCCCAGAGATTGGAGCCAAAAACCACTTTAAAGAAGATCTGGCAGCAGAGCTGCTTCTCTGGGTAGATGGAGTTTTCTTGCCTCGTGGACTATCCTGCCCATATGACTTTATGAATTATAATTCGAAACATTGCAATTTTCTGATAGAACCAAGTTCATGTTTTTATCCCATAAAATACCAAACTTGATATACCTCAATAATGCTCCTTAAATTGGTGTTCATGGGGAATATTTGTGGTTGTCATCAGTAGCAGTCATTTAATAAGCATCTGCTTCGTGCCAGGTACAGTGACTGCTGATTGGAATTTGTGGTGGTCCACTACAATGAAAAAAGGAAGTGGGTCACTCAAAACGGAAATGCCAGTAGCATGTTAGGCTCATCATGTACAACCGTATTCCTTGAAATTCCATTCTGGGGCTCAATAGCCTGAAGGTGAGGCTACAGTAGGACATCTGGCTTCAGGAACCTTCAAGAAGCTCTCTCTTTTGTCCTGGAACAGGATGTGACTGCACAGCCTGGTGCTCCCAGTTGCACATCAGAATGTAGGTAGGAAGTAATACTCATGTGCTGTACTAGGACAAACAGGAGAGGACTTGGAGTTGTCTACATAGGGCATTGTGAAAACATTTGTGATTTTTAAAAAAATATTACAGAACTGTGATGAACAGGCCTGGTGTGGTGGCTCACACCTGTAATCCCAGCACTTTGGGAGGCCAAAGCAGGAGGATCAGTTGAGTCCAGGAATTTGAGACTAGCCTGGGCAACATGGTGAAACCCTGTCTCTACAAAAAAATGCAAAAATTAGCCAGGTGTGGTGGCATTGCACCTGTAGTCCCAGCAGCATTGCGCCTTTCGTCCCAACTACTCAGGAGGCTGAGATGGGAGGGTCACCTGAGCCCAGGAGGTCAAGACTGGGGTGATCCGAGATTGCACCGCTGCACTCCAGCCTGAGCGACCGAGTGAGACCCTGTCACAAACAAACAAACAAACAAACAAAAAAGAACTATGATAAGCCAAATGAAACACGAAGTATTGAGAAATGTATTAAATGTTGAATTGCTATACCATAAAAATCTTTTCAAGTTTTTAATTAAAAACTTGAGCTTGTTTCAGTGTTCATAAATTTTTATCCAGGAGTTTTGCCTGGGAAGGCTTCACATAACTCCTGTCAAGGCTTTTTCATGCTACTCTCTTAAAAAAAAAACTCAGTTATCATCAAAAAGAAATTTCATTCACACAAATAACTGACAAAAATGTAAAATCCTATGTGTACTTATTCAGATGTTTACAGCAGCTGAAATTATATTTTAAAAATCCAACAGCTCTTCTTTCATCAAAATTGTAAGATTGAAATTTCTTCAGTTAGAACAAATGGATTTCAAATCTAATCTCACTTTTTTGTATCAGATATTTCAAAATAGCATGAAACTCTATTGCAAAATGTGTATGAATTCTTAGAGCAGTCACCCTGAGTTGGTTGGAGATCATAAGAGGCTACACTCAATGCACATAAGCAGAGATATTACCCGATACGTGAGGACGGGTGTGTTGCCCTTCACCTGGAGCTGTGCTCCCCTGGGAGTCCCCACCTGGCCTGCCTGCCACTGACCAGCGGCCTCTTGGGCAACACTCTGCTCCATGAGTTTTTCATGCAACATTTTTCATGGAACATAATTTTTACTTGAAAGTACAATTGACAGACTGTGGCTTTTCAGACTCTGGAATTTGGCAGACATTTTCTCAGTAATGAAAGTGAGCATTATCACTTCAGGGGAAATAACTGACAGTATTTTGTTGCCAGTGATAAAATGTTATTCCATGTGATATCTTCTCAGTACTTAAATTTTAAATTAAACAAGGGTTGGAGGCTGACCCTGTGTTACGGCCTCACAATTGGTCAGTTTTTGTTTTGTTTTGTTTCTGTTTTTAAGACAGAGTCTCGCTCTGTTGCCCAGGCTGGAGTGCAATGGCATGATCTCGGCTCATTGCAGCCTCCACCTCCCGGGTTCAAACGATTCTCCTGCCTCAGCCTCCCAAGTAGCTGGGACTACAGGTGCATGCCACCACACCTGGCTAATTTTTGTATTTTTAGTAGAGACGGAGTTTCACTGTGTTGGCCAGGCTGGTCTTGAACTCCTGACCTTGTGATCTGCCTGTCTAGGCCTCCCAAAATGCTGGGATTACAGGTATGAGCCACTATGCTTGGCCTGGTCGGTTTTTGTAAATGCTCCCTACATGGCTTGTAAAGAGGCCAGGCACAGTGGTATGCACCTATAGGGCTGAGGTGGGAGGATCACTTGGGCCCAGCAGTTTGAATCCAGCCTGGGCAGCATAGCAAGATCCCGTCTCAAAGAAAAAAAAAAGGAAACTCTCCATTTGTTGGATGTAAGGTTCTCAGTATGTCTGTTAGTTTAAATTTAGTAATTGTTCTGTTTACGTCTTCTGAATTCTCACACTTTGTGAGCCTGATTTTTCAGTGGTTTATGATGGTATACCAACTGTGTATTTTTCTTCTAATTCTGTTAATTTTGCTTTATAAGTAACAAGGTTTCATTATTACATGTATTCATACTTTAATACATGGCATCCTTTTGTTTATGTCCAGTTTCTGAACCTTCTAAGAGTTTACATCAGTGTTCCAGTGTTCATCCAACAAGTTATATGAATCTTTTGCTATGACATCTAGACTGACTTATTCCTTTAAGGCAGCAGTGTAAGAGTTAGTGATTAATTTCAAAGACATCTGAAAAAGCACTTTGTGTATTCACAGCTCTGACTTGGTACACGTGCAGGAGGGGAAGGGCAGGGATTTGCATCAGCCCACTCCCCACCTGGAGCTGGGCAGAGACACACGTGCTCCTTGGTCAGTGATTTTTGTAATCCTGGGCTTTCCAGCCTGACCGAGGCAGGAAGCCTAAGCCATCAGACTAAACATTTCTGCTGGCTTTCTGCTTTGATACCTGGGGAGGAGAGTATTTTCAGGTGCTAGGAGAGCTGGAATATCAGTGCATATTGTGCCTGACTAACCCAGGATTCCTAGAGTGTTCTGTTCTTAGTACAGATCTGGGATCACTGAGCTGCTGGTGAGACCCAGAGTTTCATGCCACTATCCCAGAGGTGAATTGTCCCTGAAGTGTTGGTACACTCAAAATAGCAGTTCCTCTGTATAAGGCAAATTCACATGCAACTCCAAGCACACATTTGTATAAAGGAGATGCGCTGGGATCTGTAACCTTGCCCTACACCAGCAGTAGAGAAGCTCTGCTCCTATATTCCTGGAGCATAATGCCTATGCCTTCCTGATTGCTTTCTTTTCTCATTTACACTTCCTAAAGATGATGCTTAAATTTTCCTGCTAGTCAGGGAACTCTGTGAGGGGCCACACACAGATTTAATAGTCAGTAACATGACTGTGAGGCTGGGGCTGAGAGTAAAGTTCTTGTCAGGTAAGAACCTTGGTTGGGATGGAGCAGGCAGACGCCAGTGACTCAGGTGACTCAGGAAGTCTTTGTGGAGAGGGTTAAATTTCAGGCCTTTATACATGATGGGAGGGAACTACCTTGGCAAACTGGGAGTTCTTAAAAGAGAACCCCAAAGCAAAACCCAGAAAATAGAAGGTGTGAAGGGCATTAAATAGTGTGGCAGACAGTTGGGCCTAAGAAGAGCCAGAGGAGGCTCGCTGTGGGCAGGTGATAGTGATGTAATCAGATAGGCTGGGAGCCAGGAAGGGCCAGAGCAAGGGAATCACTGCAGTCAAAGATGTCGGGCGAGGGAGAAGGACAGGGAGAGGAAGAAGCCCCTGCTGCTGCCATCACTGCTACCACCAACACTGCCCCCTCACTGCAAGGGTTAGAGGAAGACAAATACTCCAGGTCTCAGGGCTACTTATTAGGCTGCCTTGCTTATTTGGTCACTCTATCCACTCCTCCATCCATTCAGTACATTTATGGAACGCCAGCTCTGTGCCAGACGTGATGTTAGGTGCAGAGGTGAGCCCTGCCCCTTAGGAGGACCCAAATCCATATAAGCTAGGATAGTTTAATTGAAAGCAACAAAAACTGACTGGGGATAACTGTTTTTAAAAAGGAATTTACCAGAAGGACATGGGTATACACAGAATCTAAACATCCAGCTCTCAGGAAGAACATGAAGGGCAGCCCCAGGAATCTAGGTTGCAGGAACAAGTGGTCCCTCTCTTCAGCACGTTATTTTCCTCCCTGGTGTTGCTGAGTTTAAGGAAGAAATTGTCCCACTAACCTAGCTTTTGTCAGGTGCCTACACTTTGGACATAAATCCCATCGACAGTCTCACCGCTTGCCTGCAATGGGAGAACAACAGTTCCCTGAAGGAAACCCAAGGGGCTTGTTTCTAAAAGGACAGAAACAACAGATGTGCACTGCAGGTTCATGAGTAAGTTTTGGAAGGGCTGGAGAGCACATATAAGGTTTAGGCTAACAAGTTAGATCAGAGAAGATGTCGTTCATTCAACATTCCTCCCACATGCCAAGCATAGTGTTAGGTGATGCAACTGTGAGGAAAAGAAGAGCCTTAGTGAACATCTAGACTAGCAGAGGAGAGGTACCTGTCGGTAAATGTATAATTACAAACTGGAGAAAGTACACTGTGGCACAGGAGCATGTGAAGGGTGAGGTCTACACAGGGAGGACAAGGAATGCTCTTCTTTTTTTTTTCTTTTTTGATGGAGTCTCACTCTGTTGCCCAGGCTGGAGTGCAGTGGTGCAATCTCGGCTCCCTGCAACCTCCACCTCCCAGGTTCAAGCAGTTCCCCTGCCTCAGCCTTCTGAGTAGCTGGGATTACAGGAACGCACCACCATGCCTGGCTAATTTTTGTATTTTTAGTAGAGACAGGGTTTCACCACGTTGGTCAGGCTGGTCTTGAACTCCTGATCTTGTGATCCGCCTGCCTCGGCTTCCCAAAGTGCTGGGATTACAGGCCTGAGCCACTGTGCCCGGCAAGGAACGCTTTTCTAAAAGAGGGCCTTCGAACTAGGGTCTAAAGAATGAGCAGGAATTAACCGAATAAAGAGGTGGCTTATTCTAGGAACTGAAAGAGGCCAAAATCACCAGAGCACAGAGCAAGGGAGACAATAGTGTAAGACAGGGCTGGAAATTTAGGGAAAGATGTAAAGTTCCTTGTACTATAAAAACATCTGTGAAATTGAACTTTGGTGATGGCCTTAAATTATCTTGAAGGATGAGCAAGGTGAGTGAAGGCATTGTAGAAATGTCACCTGCAGTAGCTAACTCTCAGACATAAAGGCTGCCTAGAAGGGAGTGGCAGATGAGGTTGAGAAGACAGATCAAAAGGTTGCCACATGAACCAAGCAACAGTGAAGACTCAAGCAAAAGCAATGATGGGATAGGGAGGGGAACAGGGTCTGTATGTAGAAATGAGAGACATTAGGGTTTCACCAAAAATTTCCTTCTTGGAGGACTACATGATAATGCCATCATTTAAAAACAAGAAGGATCAAGGCTGGAAGACTGGGGAACAGGCAGAGATAAGTCTGATTTGCACCATTTTGAGCTAGAGGTAACTGTGGGCCATTTAGGAATAATGTGTAGGAAATAACCAATGTGAAAAGGGATTGAGAAATTATATAATTTAATTTTTTTGTTTTGAAACGGGGTCTCACTTCCGTTGCCCAGGCCGGAGTGCAGCAGTGCAGTCATGGCTCACTGTAGCCTTAAATTTCCGAGCTCAGGTGATCCTCCCACCTCAGCCTCCCCAGTAGCTGGGACCACAGGTGCACACCACCATGCTCGAGTAATATTTTATATTTTTAGTAGAGACCAGGTTTCACCATGTAGCCCAGGCTGGTCTCACACTCCTGGGCTCAAGCGATCTGCCTGCCTTCGCCTCCCAAAGTGTTGGGATTACAGGCGTCAGCCACTGCACCCATTAGGGAAAATATTTTAAATAAAGAGAAAGGCGTGTTCAAAGGCCTGGAGATTATAAAGTTATGTTGGAGAAAGATAAAACAGATCAGCCTGGCAGGAACATCAAATATGGCAGGGGTGATGCTGGGAATCAAGAAATGAAGTAGGAGGCTGGGCACGGTGGCTCATGCCTGTAATTCCAGCACTTTGGGAGGCTGAGGTGGGTGGACTACCTGAGGTCACGAATTCAGGACCAGCCTGGCCAACATGGTGAAACCCCGTCTCTACTAAAATACAAAAATTAGCTGGGTGTGGTGGCACACCCCTAAAATCCCAGCTACTCGGGAGGCTGAGGTAGAATTGCTTGAGCCTGGGAGGCAGAGGTTGCAGTGAGTCAAGATCATGCTACTGCGCTCCAGCCTGGCCAACAGAGCGAGACAGTATCAAAAAAAAAAAAAAAAGTAGGAATGGTAGCTACAGGCTAGGTCTTGAGGGACCTTGTAGATGAAGAGATTGGGATTTGTTCTGAGATCAGTAGAGTCCAACCAAAGGTTTTAAGCAGAATTGTGATATGGCCATATTTATCTTACAGAAAAATAGCTCTGATTACAGCATAGAGCATGTATTAGACAGGCACAGGGAGACCGGGCTATAACAGGAGGCTGGTACAGCAATCCAGGTGAGAAGTAAAGGTGTCTAGGCTGAGGGGACTAGAAATGGAGAAAATTAAGTAGATTTGAGGTCCATTTAGAACATGGAATTAAAAGGACATAGTAATGAATTAGAAGAAAGGAGAGAGAAGCAGGAATGAAGGAATTCTCCCAGGTTTCAAGCTTGGGCAGCTGGGTGAATAGTGGTGTTGTTCGTTAAGGTGGGAAATCCAGAAAGAGGTTCTGGGTGTGTGTGAGGGTGAAGATGAACTTGGGGGGTATGGTTTAGGTTTTAAGTGCCCGTAGGACACTGAACTGGAGCTGTCCAGGAGGCAGCTGGATATACACATGTGATGCTCAGCCAGGCACAGCCGCTCACACCTGTAATGCGAGCATTTTGGGAGGCCAAGGCAGGTGGATTATGAGGGCAGGAGTTCAAGACTGGCCTGGCCAACATAGTGAAACCCTGTCTCTACTAAAAATACAAAAAATTAGCCAGGCATGGTGGCGGGTGCCTGTAATCCCAGCTACTCAGGAGGCTGAAGCAGGAGAATCACTTGAACCCGGGAGGCGTTGGTTGCAGTGAGCTGAGATCGCGCCACTGCACTCCAACCCAGGCAACAGTGTGAGACTCCATCTCAAAAAAAAAAAAAAATAGTGGAGCTCAGGAGAGAAGGCCGAACAGGAACAAGAGATTTGGTTTGGGCACAATGGAAAGATAATTGGGCAGGCTAAACTGAGTGTTGAGCAAGGTGAAGTCTAGGCTGAATAAAGAAAAAATGAGGAAAGGAGAAACGACTGAAAAAAAAACCAGAAAAAAAATATGGAAATATTTTCAGATATTGAACAATTGGTAGCACAGGGCACTGATCTCTGAAATAAGGGAAGCAGATGAGGTTAGTCCTGTAATTGCCCAAGCCAACTTCCTGGAGAGTTTGCAGTCCACGTTGCAGGGAAGGAGAACCCAAGAGTCTGAAGGTGAGGTAACAGTTGAGCATTTGAGGAGGCCAGGGCAACTAGAATTCACAGATCATCAGAGAGGAGAGAACTGCACAGAGAGAGAGCTCAGGGGATTTGTTGCAGGTCCCCCTTGGACTTCTCAGCTGATGGGATATGTGGTACATGTGGATGGGAAAACTACCAGAATCTGGGGAAAGAACCACTGGAAAGGGGCAGCCAGAATAATCCCTAGAGGTCACACAGGGCTGGGAATTGTGGGAAAACTGTATAATGCATGGAGTATCACATAGTGTACTCAGGAAGGTATTGCCTTATCTGTGGGGCAAAATTAATAACAGTGCACAATTAGCCTTAGACTAAGTGACTTAATTGTATCTCAGAAATACTTAAGGAATGCACAGGTATCCTATCCCCAACAAGGTAAAATTCACATAGCTGGCAGCCAATCAGAAATTACAAGGCAATTTAGAAAAGCATGAATATACAACCAATAATGAGTGAAAAAACAATCAGTAGAAGCAGGCTTAGAGATGACACAAATGAGAGAATTAGGGGCATTATGTCCTATTCCTATATTCATGAAGGCAGAGGAAAGCATGAGAATATTAAGGAAAGGCATGGAAGATTCAAAAAAGAACTCCCAGAGATGAAATACACAGTGTCTGAGATGAAAAATTTACCGGATGAATAATCAGCAAATTAGACACTATAGAATAAAAAAAGTGAACTAGAAGATACAGCAGTAGAAACTATCTAAAATGAAACAGAGTGAGGGCTGGGTACAGTGGCTCAAACCTGTAATCCCAGCACTTTGTGAGGCCAAGGAAGGAGGATAGCTTGAGGCCAGCAGTTCAGCCTGGGCAACATAGTGAGACCCCTGTCTCTACAAACGTTTAAAAATTAGCTAAGTGTGGTGGTGCTTGTCTGTAGTCCTAGCTACTCAGGAGGCTGAGGCAGGAAAATTGCTTGAGCCTAGGAGTTGGAGGCTGCAGTGAGCTATGATTGTGCCACCACACTCCAGGCTGGTCTACAGGTTGAGACCCTTGTCTCAAAAAAAGAAAAGGGCTGGGTGTGGTGGCTTACACCTGTAATCCCATACTTTGGGAGGCTGAGGTGGGTGGATCACTTGAGGTCAGGAGTTCGAGACCAGCCTGGCCAATGGTGAAACTACGTCTCTACTAAAAATACAAAACTTAGCCAGGCGTGGTGGCATGTGCCTGTAATCCCAGCTACTCAGGAGACTGAGGCAGGAGAATCGATTGAACCCCGGAGGCGGAGGTTACAGTGAGCCAGGATTGCACCACTGTACTCCAACCTGGGCCACAGAGCGAGACCCTGTCTTAAAAAAGAAAAAGAAAAGACACATAGAGTGAAACATTACTGGGGGAAAAAAATGAACAGACCACTGGTGAGCTATGGGACTTCAAGCAGCCCTAACACACGTGTTATTGGAGCCCCTAAAAGAAAGAGGAGGGCAGAAAAATATTTGAAGAAATAAGAACCAAATTTTTTTCAAATGTGATTAAAATCCACAGATCCAAGAGCCCCAAGGATGCCAAACACAGGAAAGATGATGAAAATCGCTGCAAAGTATGTCATAAGCACTCCCCTCTCATTCCCACAGGTGCTTGGCAGAGGAGAGGAAAAGCAGCGTCCCCTGGAGAGCCTCAAGAAAAGCTTTGTAGGGTCTGCCAGGCTTCAGTTGTGGCAGGAGGTAGAGAGGGGTGACCCAGTTGGTTGGAATCGTGAGTCAGAGGGCATTATGAGAAGGGTTGTCAGAGGACCGAGGATGAGAGAAATGGGGTCCATGGCTCATTGTAACTGGCTCTGAGATTTACAGCTAAATCTAAACTCCGAGATTTAGCTAGCTCTTTAGTTTTTCAAAGATTATTTCTATTGTTTGCAAGGGGACTTTATTTGTTCAGTACAACACATTTCTTCTGGTAATGCTCCTTGTAACCATGTGTATCACATGGGAGTCATCATTTTCCAGAAACCCTGTCTCCTCAGTCTCTGTGACTAGAACAGAACGAAGTGCTGGTGCACGCTCCACCAGCCCTAGCCTTTCCCCAGGAGTTTCGCCCTTGGGAGCAGAGGGCCTAATGCAATCCCTTGCCAGTGGCAAAGCGGAAGATGTTTGCCTACAGGTTGCTGGTGGCCACGTTGCCTCACTCACGAAGAAAGCTCACCAGGGGAGAGTACAAACAATAGAGGGAGGCCCGATGGCCTCCCCGATGGCCTCCCTCTATTCCAGTCACTCTTGGTCACCCCTGAGACCCTCCACACTCTGGCCCTTCCTATGTTTTGGTTATGTGAACCACTAAATCACCCTGTTCACCTGAGTTAGTGCAACCAGTATGTTAAGCATGCAAGAAATGTCGAGGGATCATCACAGACACCTTCATTTTGTCTCCCACTGTTCCCTTAAAATGTTTTCATGTCTTTAATACATCTGAAGTAATAAGAATTCCATAGTCGCAGTGAGTTGCCATTTCCAAACTTAGAGGGTCCCATCTTGTGTAACAGTCACAGCTTTCAATTCATAAAAGCTGCAGTTGCTCCCTTCCCTGCAATAGGGCTTAGTGCTGGCAGGTGCCTGGTGGGGAAAGGGCATGCCCTGCTTGTCTTTCCTCTTCCCTCCTCTCCCATATGCCTCTGACATATCCAAGATTGCTGTGGGAGTGAGAGAGAATGAGCAGTAAAGACCTAGAGTGTTTGCACTCTCTGGACCTGACAAATAGTTAAAGCTGACTCTGATGGGGTGCTTTTGTGAGTATTCTGATGACCCCTTTCCGTCTTAGGGGCCTCTTCCCGTGGTTACCCCGGTGTGGGTAATGCCCATGTCTCCGCCTTGCTCCTCACTTCTGTAGCTCCTGGGAGTCCCAGCATCTACCGGCTACTTCTGTTGGCCGAGGGCCAGTCAACCCTCCAGGCAGATCTTCTGGAAAGGACCTGAAATGAGCCCACACCAGCTCCTTCATGTATTAGTTTTTGCCACAGATTCTGGGAATGCAGGCCAGTCCCCATGCAGTGCTCTCCTGCAGCAGCCCACCCATTGCCCTTTGTGTCCTCTAGACTTGTTGGGTAGGAGGTGCCCCAGGCAACCCACTGTGTTCTCTAAACCTTAAGGCCATGTTAGGCGTCCTTCAGAGGCTGGAGTGAGAGACAAGTACCCCGCCTGCCCTGTTCATAACACAGCTCCCGACAAAGACATTTTTCAAATCCTGTCTCCCTTCATCTCTAGCAACTGATTGCTATTTATATTTGATGTAGGGAAGGCCTTTAGAATTACATGATATGTATTAAGAGATTTCCTTTGAAAATCTGCATCTTAGTCTAGCACTTCACTGTGGTGTCTGAAATGTATCACCTTATAGGCCTGGCTAAAATTTTATTTCGAGCATCCTGTTACCCTAATTTGATTTGGACTTGTGACTGTTGTGACCAAATAATCCTGATAATAGTCAACAGATATTTATTGAGCATCTGCTGTGGGCAGCTACAGCCCTCATGAGTTGTCAGTCCACATAATCTTTACATTTTTCTTGAATCCATTTGCCAATGTTTATAAACTTAGAAATTTTACCTTAAAAATCCAGATTCCTGCCTTGAAAAAATCAGAAGATGTGGTAATGCGGGGCCTGAGTTGCTGCCTGGCATAGTTAGCAGGAACTAGTGGGAGCCACCCTTCAGCAGGGCACACACTCTCCAGATGGACTCAGTTCCCTCTGGGCTTTGACGCTAGAGCCACGGGTGAGCTGCCATTTATCATCAGTGGGCTCACAATTACCTTTCCTTAAATTATTCTGGTACTCCTGTCTCTTTTCTGAGGGCTGTGGGGGGTACAGTGATCCTTCACCGTGTTGCCCAGGCTAGGGTGCAGTGGCGTGATCACAGCTCACTGCAGCCTCGATCTCCCAGGCTCACGCCATCCTCCTACCTCAGCCTCTGGAGTAGCTGGTACTACAGGTGTGCACCAGCATGCTCAGCTAATTTTAAAAAATTTGTTTGAATAGATGAGGGCTCACTATGCTACCCAGGCTTATCTCAAACTCCTGAACTCAAAACAACCCTCCCAGCTTGGTCTCCCAAAGTGCTGGGATTACAGGTGTGAGCCACTGTGTCCTGCCCTCATATCTCTTAATGAAAGAGAGAAAACAATAGATAGACCAGGAGAGACATGAAGGGACAAACTTGCTTTAGAAATGCAGAGTTCTTAGAATTGTAATATGCAGTGTGTGTGTGCGTGTGTGTGTAAAACAAAACAAAACTAAGATGCCATTGGCAAATAATAAACCACAGATATAATTATTTTTACTATACAGAAAATATATGGGAGGAAAAACAGTGAATTGAAAAAAAAAAAGACATTCCAACAGGATTTGTTTTTTAATGCAACTAAAATAAGTAGTGTGAGCTGCTGTATAAGAGTATTACATTCTCCCACTTCCCTCATTTGTGTTATGCTCTTGCTTGGCCCCTGACATTTGAATTTGCAACAATGAGGGAAACATTCTCTGGCCTCTCTTGAAGGAATCCGCCTAAGTATGGATTCATTGTCTAAGGGAGTCTTAGCTCAGGTCTGAGGAGCAGCAGCACGAGACTTCCCCCAGGGTTGTCACCACACAGGGAAAAAGTAACGGGTATTTGGCAAGTTGATAAGGCTTCCTTTTTATGGAATGATAAGATAGGATTATTGAGAGAGCACTTAACTTTGACACTAACTCTCTGCAAATTGTATTTTTAGTTTTATTTTATATTTAAGTCTTTTTTTTTGTTTTTCTTACCAATGTTTGTAAGTTCTTGATATGTTAAGGCAAGTCTTTCATCCATTTGCCTGCGTTAGAGCAAAACCAGAATTATTTTGAGGAAAGGCTTTCACTTGCTCAAGGCCATTCTCTTGGGAGGTAAGCCTTGTGTTGAGTTGTGTGTCCTAGTTGGTAGCTTCAATTTTAAGAAGAGGATTTATTCTCTCTCCACAGCTCAGATGATTTTGAAAGCAATGGGTCTGGCCTTAATTGGCCTTGCAGAACGACTCCTGGGAGGTACTTGTCAGCGTGTGTGACTTCCCTCTTTTTGCTGTTCACTGCTTATTAAAGCCTGAGTTCCTCGAAAGCTTTGCTGCCTGGCCTTTTCCATCCAGTATTTTGGTATTCTGTTTTACCCTCAGACTGAGCCAGGCCAGCTAAGAACTGCATTCATAGGCCACCTTATTTTGGCTAGACACACACACACACACACACACACACACGCACACGCACACATACTGCAACTATGGAGCAGAGCCATAAGAAATAATCCCATGACACTTCCTATCATTTTCCTTATACAAATGTTTTTGAGGACACAGGAAATTTTCCTTAAGTCTTAGTATCAAGAATAGCTGTGATTCTCCTGGTTTATTTTCTAGATACTGCTGAACCATGAAATCAGTGCTTTGCACTTAGTTTTAGCTATGGAAAATCTTGAGGACAGATCTGTAATCTTCCTCCAGCAAGCACACACAGCCCTAGGATATTCACTTTTACTATTTTCCTTACCCCACCTGCATTTTCCTAAGTTTATGTCCACTTTGGCCCCCAGGTTTATCCTTTATAAATCTTGTACTCCATACAATTTTATAGAACTGCTTCAACCTCATTTTAGAATGAGGCAAGATGTAAAGAACTTAAATAAATTAAAATACTGATTAATCACTTGTTAGAAACATCAATTTGTCTTTAAATTTTATTGTAAACTTGCTATTCTTTATGTAATCTGATGTAGTGGTTCTTTATGATGACCATGAAGAGAATTGGCATGGATTTGGGGACCTGTTGACTGCCACATCCTCACCCCATGGCTAAGGTGACTGATTCAGCAAATGCTGTGTTTAGAGCTCAGAGGAAGCAGATATTGCATCTGAGCCTCTTAATTTTCCAGGTTCCAGTTTCATGGTTTACTAAATTTCAGTTCCAGTTACCACATTTATACAGGAAGGAAGGCAGTTGTATACCAACATAGGACTGGCTGCCCTAGAATGCATAGGAAATACCTGGCATTGAACTTGGTCCTTCACAAAACAGGTGTTCAGCTGGTGTTTTGTGGTTTATGTATTTAGTCGTATTCTTTGAAGCAGTTGAATTGTGTTCTTTTCCAAGGGTTGTCTGTCCCCATGGTCTAGGTCTGGGGGATGCAATATGCTAGTATCATCAGTGACTTGACTTAAATGACATTTTCTGCTTTTCTTTTTCAGAGTATGATCGGTTGGGCTTCCTCCTGAATCTGGACTCTAAACTGTGAGTAGAATGAGAAGATACATTGGCTCTGTGGCAGAGAGGTCTGTGAGAGCTGGGTCTCACTTTGAAGAGTCAGCTCTCATCACTCTTCTGGTGACTAGGGGACTCCCTGGGGCCTCTGTCCTCAGGCTGTCAGCAGAATCTTGGGGCATGTTATGGTCTGCAGTGGCCACAGAGGGTGGGATGATGGGTGCAAACATAAGGCCTTTGATTTGGCTGGCACAGGCAACTTATTATAGGAGGAGGCCACTGCCAGGAGTTGGAAGGATTAGGAGGCTCCTGGAAAGGCTTCTCCTACAGGGTAGAGGACAGTTGAGTCACAGCAGGAGGTAGGGACCTCTCAGAGATGCTCTGGCACCTGACATGCACAGCTTTCTGTGATCACTCCCTATCTTACTCTCCAGCTTCAACTCCTGCCACTCTTGCCACAGGTGAACCCTCCTTTTCCCTCTACCTTTGTGTATGCTTGTTACCTGTGCCTGAAATTCTCTTTCCTTGCTAGCTCACTTGGAAAACTAAAAAAAACTACTTCCTCCCCACACAAAATTGTCTCTTCCTCTGTGCTTCCTTTGAATTTTCTACCTCTGTTACAATTATCACACTATACTGTAATTGCATAATAATTACTGATTTTTTAAGGGCACAGGCTCAGAGCTAGGCCTAGTAGATAACTTGGTTCAAATCCCAGATTGACGTTTATTCTCTTTGTGATTTGGGGCAAGCTACTTAACCACTCTGAGCCTCAGTTTCGTCTATAAGATGATGACAATAAACTTATTCCACAGGGTTTTTGTAAGAATTTAATTGAAATGATTAATTCATAGAGGACTGTCAAATACTGAGTATCTAATCCTTCCAGGATCCTTCCCTACTGGTCTTCTTGGTCTCTCTAGCACCTAGACAGTATTGGCGTATGTTTGTCAGGTACCCATTAAACACTGAACACTTGGATGGATGGATGGATGGATGGATGGATGGATGAAAGGATGGGTGGATGGATGGATGATGGTAGGATGACTGTGTACTTTCCTATTTGACAAGCATGCCTTGAGTTACAGCTCTCTCCACTCCGTGTGTTCATGCCCCTGCAAGCCTGCTCACATAGCTGATGCTCAATAAATCCTTGCAGAACCACCTTACTACCTACTGTGATTCCTTTCTATTGTTAGTCATCTTTGTGCACCTCTGTCCCCTGCCCTTTACCAGGCAGACATCATGAAGGATCAGAATTGTTTCTCTTTCCTTATCCGTGTTGCATAAGGGCCTTTTCCACAGTTGTGTCTGATGATGATGGCCACACCTGCGTACAAGACATCAAATCAGGGGCTGGTTGGTTCTCCTACTGAATAGTCTGGCATTTGGCTTCTTGGCTCTGATGCCTCATACTGTGAGTTCAGGCATTGTAAATCTCCCAACTTTTACACATTATGGAGGCAACTATGAAGGAAAATGTGTGTGTTCTGTATACCAGGCTAGTAGAGAGATGTCAGCCGCATGTTAACATCTAGGGAATGGGGTATTTGATTGTGATAGAAAGCCATAGGCTTCACTCTTAGGAAATTCTTAATTTAGTACTCTGGAAAAAAACAAATCAAGTATAAGCCATAAGCAAGTGAAATGCCACCAGAACGGAAGAGATAAGAGTAATTCCCAAGTTGAATCACACTGATGAACAAAAGGCATATTCTCTAGGACATACTACAATATTTAAACTGTCTTCAGCAGTGAAAGGAGGAGGATGAGGAGGACATTCCTACCCTGCTCTCCTGACAGTTGGGTCCTGCAGAGTAGGCTGTTGTGTAGCTTTCTGTTGCATATCAGGCCAGTTCTTTGAACTATGTGAGTTAACTTGGTCGTTAGCACAGTAAATTGGCTTGGCCTCATTTGATTTAACACACAATCTAAGGTACAAGCTACTTTCCTGCCTCTAGCTGCAAAGCTTTTTCTAGTCCAGCGCTGTCTTCAGAAGTCCAGTGCTGTCTCTCCTGTCTCACAGATACCTGAGAAAGGTTTCCACCTACTTCCAGAGAGAAGTTTCCAAGTTAAGGATTCTGTTTTTGGTGGGGGCAGTTACTCAGCAAAGTTGAGATCACCCCTTACCAAGTCCCTCTCTAGTTGTGTTATATTCTATTTCTGAAGTATAGGAAAGGATCTGAACTTTAGTTGGAACTGGATTTGAATTCTGTCTCTGCTGCATAGTGTTACATGACCTTAGATAATTATTATATTTTAGCTTTCTGAACCCGTTTTCCTTTATGAAAAATGTAGATAATAGCACTCACTTCCTATGGCTTTATGCAGAATAAAAGAAAGTGTTCTATAAAGTATGAATAAGTATGCCAATGTAAGGCTTTCTTTTTATTTATCTTGATTGGGATTCTTTTAGCTGCTGTTGCTTCTTCCTCTTCTTCCTCCTCCTCTTCTTCTTCTTCCTCTTCTTCCTCCTCTTCTCCTTCCCCCTTTTCTCCTTCCCCCTCTTCTCCTCCCCCCTCTTCTCCTCCCCCCCTTCTCCTCCCTTCTCTTCTCCCCACTCTTCTTCTCCCCCTCTTCTCCTCCCCCCCTTCTCCTCCTCCTCCTCCTCTTCCTCCTTCTCCTTCTTCTCCTTCTCCTTCTCCTTCTTCTTCTTCTCCTTCTTCTTCTTCATCTTCGTCGTCGTCTTCTTACCTTTTTTGGTACAGACAGGCTCTTGCTATGTTGCCCAGGCTGGTCTTATACTCCTGGGCTCAAGTGATCCTCCTGCCTTAACTTCCTGAAGTGTTAGGATTACAGGTGTAAGCCACAGTATCTGGCCTCATTTAGATTCTTGGGTATAAGAATTTCATATGTTTTGGGAAAATTTCAGCCATTATCTCTTTAAATATTCCCTCTGCCCCACTCTCTCTCTACTCCTCTTCTGAAATTCTGGTTAAATTTTAGACCTTCTCATTATATTAACTTATCTTCCATATTTTTCATCTTTTAATTACTTTTATATTAACTAGAATCCCAAAGGACCCAGCATAAGGATAAACTAGAACTATTAATAAACCTGCACCCCCAAAGCAGGCTGCAAGAACAATTACCAAAGCACTGAGTAGGTCATGGCACTAGAACAAAAATACTTGGTATTTGTTGCCAGAGTTCTCATCACTCAGGTGATCTAGGGAACCTCAGGCCATGAATTCAGTTTAAGGTATTCCAGACTGGCAGTGCCTCCAAGCACCTGGCAGAAATAAATACAGACTTTCCATAGAGGAAGACATGCATTCCTCATAAATAACTTTTCAAGGAAATGAACAGCTTACGGTAAAAAATAACTAAACACACAAGGAAACAAGCTTCTATTGAAGCTTGTTCTCATGGTTTTATGAGAAACATGTAAAACAACTGGCAACAGAGGAGTATCCACAAAGATTTCTGAAATTGGAATTACCACACATTATTTATAAAGCAATTAAATATACTATATTTAAAGAAATAAGAGACAGTACTGAACTATATGCATAGAATAGGGAACTATGAAAAGCAAAATACCAGATTTGAAAAAACAATGAACTTCTAGAGTTAAAAAATACAATGACCAAAATTAAAAACTCAGTAAAAGGGGTTAGCAGCTGATTAGATACAACTGAAGACAGAGTTAGTGAACTGGAAGGTAAGACAGAAGAAATTATTTATAAAAGGGATTGGCAAACTCTTTTGGCAAAGGGCCAAATGGGAAATATTTTAAAATTTGGGGCCTTATTTCTTCTGTCACAATTACTCAGCTTTGCTGTTTTAACTTGAAAGCATCCATAGATAGTACATAGATTAATGAGTATGGCTATATTTTCAATAAAACTTTACTTATGGACCCTGAAGTTTTCATTATATATGTATACTTTTGAGATAGAGTTTCATTCTTGTTGCCCAGGCTGGAGTGCGGTGGTGCAATCTCGGCTCACTGCAACCTCCACCTCCCCAGTTTAAGTGATTCTCCTGCCTCAGCCTCCGGAGTAGCTGGGATTACAGGCATGCGCCATCACGCCTGGCTAATTTTGTATATTTAGTAGAGATGGGGTTTTTCCATGTTGGTCAGGCTTGTCTTGAGCTCCTGGCCTCAGGTGATCCACCCGCCTTGGCCTCCCAAAGTGTTGGGATTACAGGCGTGAGCCACCATGCCTGGCAATTTTATATAACTTTTATGTGTCAAAAATATGCTTTTTGATTTTTTTTCCCCATCTATTAAAAATGTAAAAGACATTCTTAACTTACAGGCCATATAAAAAACAGGTGAAAGGTTGGCTTTGGCCCACAAGTGTGGTTGGCTCACCCTTAATTGAGAATGCAGCACATCTCTATCTTGAGAATTGTCTCCTCACTCCAGATGTTTTCTATTCTTGGAACCCTACTGCATAGAAAAACTCCTTTTAAAAAAATGGATTCTGGGGTAAATGTGCAGGCTTGGTTACATGGGTTTATTGTGTGATGCTGAGGTTTGGAGTATGGATGGTCCCATTACTCAGGTAGTGAGCATAGTATTCAACAGGTAGTTTTTCAGCCCACTCTCCCCTCTAGTAGTCCCCAGTGTCTGTTCTTATTTTTATGTCCGTGTGTATTCAGTATTTAGCTCCCATTTGTAAGTGAGAACATGTGATATTTCATTTTCTTTTCTGTGTTAATTTGTTTAGGATAATGACTTACAGCTGCATCTATCAACATCATTTTTCATAGAAGTAGAGAAAACCATTCTAAAATGTATATGTAACCAAAAAGCCAGAATAGCCAAAGCAATCCTAAGCAAAAAGAACAGAGCTGGAGGTATCACATTGCTAGACTTCAAACTCTACTATAAGGATATAGGAACTAAACTTGATATTGCTGCAGAAACAGACAAATAGACCAATGGAACAGAATAGAGAACCCAGAAATAAAGCCACACAGCTACAACCATCTGATCTTTAACGAAGTCTACAAAAATAAGCAATAGGGAATGGACTCCCTATTCGATAAATGGTGTTGGGATAACTGGCTAACTATATGCAGAAGAATGAAACTGAATCCCTACATTTCACCATATATAAAAATTAAGATGGATTAAAGATTTAAATGTAAGACCTCACACTATAAAAATCCTAGCAGAAAACCTAGGACATACCCTTCTCATCGTTGGCTTTGGCAAAGAATTTATGGCTAAGTCCCCGAAAGCAACTGCAACAAGAACAAAAATTGACAAGTGAGACCTAATCAAATTAAAGAGCTTCTGCACAGCAAAAGAAACTATCAAGAGAGTACACAGACAGCCTACAGAATGGGAGAAATACTCTTAAAATACCTTATATCTAGTGATATTCCAAAAGCCTGGAAATAGACATTTTAGATTTTTTTTTGTCTTCACTGTATTTGTTTAATTATGTCTTCCTGGAATAGAGTGGCTTATATTTTCTTTGAGAATTCCCTTCTGCTTGTATCTACATGACAAAATCACTTGTTAGTGCTGTGAACATTATTCAGAATACTGATGTGCAAAACCTTGTCTTTTTACTACAAGAACTGTTGTTCAAGAAGGCAGAACTTTTTGGTGGTTAAAAATGTGAGCTGTGGAGTCAGACATGGAGTTTTGAGGCCCAGTTCCACATCTTACTAGCTCTAATCTGGAGTGAGTTATTTAACTACTAAGTCTCAGTTAAAGCATTGACAATAGTAATACCAAGGATGAGAGTTAGCCCTTATCAGTGTCTGGTAAACTGGCAGGGATATAGCCGAAAAATGAGACCTGGACTTAAGCTTGCCTCCTGCTCCATACCCCAGATTTCATTTCTTCACTCTTTCATTTAGCAGATTTTTTTTTTTTTTTTTTTTTTTTTTTTTGAGACAGAGTCTCGCTCTGCCGCCCAGACTGGAGTGCAGTGGCGTGATCTTGGCTCACTGCAAGCTCCGCCTCCCGGGTTCATGCCATTCTCCTGCCTCAGCCTCCCGAGTAGCTGGGACTACAGGCGCCTGCCACCTCGCCCGGCTAGTTTTTTTGTATTTTTTAGTAGAGACGGGGTTTCACCGTGTCAGCCAGGATGGTCTCAATCTCCTGACCTCGTGATCCGCCCATCTCGGCCTCCCAAAGTGCTGGGATTACAGACTTGAGCCACCGCGCCCGCCCTAGCAGATATTTCTTGAGCACTGGCTATGTGTTTTCTAATGGAATAAATGGAAACTTCTAAGCCACAGGTGTAGCCTTATAAGCTTGATTGGAAAGCCTATCCTGTAAGCTGAAGTCTTAGTGAATGGGGAGGAAGCAATTGAGAACAGGAAGGGAAGGTAAAGGGTAGTATTGCTGGATAGCATGAGCAACAGACAAGTTTTTGGTTGTTTCTTTTTTTATAATAAGCATGACATATTGGTGGTTTGGAAGCATTAATGGATTCCAGAGAGGATAACCGTGGATCCCAGGGTCCATGGAGTATAGATGAAAGAGCAGCCTCCTTTGCAGAGGGCTGTAAAAATGGTGTTTTCCCAAGAGACCCAGGTTTCTATGAAAGCAAAAATGGAAGGAACATTCACTGAAGAGTTTGAGGATATAAAGGAACACAGTTTTATGCCACATAATTGAAAGTTAGAGTGTCGGCTGTGCCGGGGGAGAAGTAGGAAATTGGACCAAGAAGAAGCAGAGAGTAGTGACTTGAGGGAAAGAAAACTGAGGAGAATATGGTTTGGAGAGAAACAGGAATAACTAGAATGTGAGACTGGTGAGCTGGTGACATTACTAGCCTTGCGGTTGCCTGAGAATTGACCCCGTCTTCCCCAGGGGTTGGGCACTCAGGCTGCTACGTGCAGGCAGCCACAACCTGATTTAATGATACCTCTGAGGGGGCACATCTGCTCTCTGAAAGGAGTCTACTGTTGTCTGGCTCAAAGTTGAGGGCCCTGGGAAAAGGCTCAGGGGTAAAGGCTCTTGCCTCAACAACAAAGTGGATACTCTCTAATTCAATCAACAGATTTGTTGAGCAATTAATATGTATCAGGCAATATTCTGTGCTCTGGGGATATACCAGTGAACAAGACAATCAATAAACAAAAATGTTATAAATAAAGTTTTTAGGATTTTGGAAGGTGATAAGTGCTGTGAAAGAAAATAGAGCAAGACAAGGGAATGCTGTTGAAGAGATTGCAGGTTTCAATGGGACAGTCAAAGTAAAACTCATTGAGAAGGTGGCATTTGAGCAAAGAGTCAAAGGAAGATAGGCAGAGCATTCCAGAAAGAACCCTAAGGAAATCTCAGTCTCCATTATAAGGAATATAACACAATGAGCCAGGAATGTGCCCGTTAGTCCAGGACAGAGATGAGCCATCTGGATTTCTTGAAGGAGCCAGATCCTGGTGTCCAGGTGTGAGTTTCCTGAGCCGATGTGGGCCTTCTGGGAGCAGATTTAATTAAATGGAAGTTTCATCTGTTTCTGCTGGGTGTGGGCAAGTGCTCTGTGCTCTGGGAAAGCTCTGTCTGCTGCCACAGTGTGGTGTTTTACAGTTGTCATGTGGGCAAGAGCATGGGGACTTTAATGCTCAGTCTAATTTCATAAGGAATTCCATGTGAAGACACAAAAATATGAAAATGAAAGCAAACAATGCTTAATCCCCAGAGCCTTGTGAAAACCAGGTCATTTGTAATAGTGGATAAACATGGAGCAGTCTAAATATAGCCTGAGGTGAGTTTAACACTTCTAAAACAGCCTGTCAAGTTCCCTAGGGCTTCAAGGGGAAAGCATTTATTGAGCACCTACTATATGCCCAGTGGTGCACTAGGTACTTTCTATGTTACCTTTTCCCGCAACATTTGCTTAATCTCATCCAGTATCATGGCTTTAAATGTAATCTATATGCTGATGACGCCTACATTTATATCAAGCCCAGTTCTCTTTCCCCACACTCCAGACTCATTTACCCAATTGCCTCCTTCATTCGGATGTGTATTAGGCATCTCACACTTAACATGTCCAGAACCAAACTCTAGTCTTTTCTACCCCAGGAAATGGCAGCTAACTACATCCTTCCATTGCTCACATCAAATGCTGTAGCATCATTTCTTTGACACTCAAATCTGATAATCAGTAAACCTTATTAGCTTTACCTTAAATACCCTCAGATCCAACCACTTCTCACTACCTCTATATCATCACTCTGTCCAAACCACCACCTCCCACTGAACTTTTGCACTCCTAACTAGTCTTCCAGATTTTATGCTTGCTTCTCTGTGGTCTGTTTCCACACTGAAGCCAAAGTGATCCTATTAAAATACAAGATAGGTCTTATTACTCCTGTGATCAGAACTCCCAATGGCTCCCCATTACTTGTAGAATGACAGCCAGAACCTTTACAGTGCTCACCAAGGCCCTACATGGTCTACACCTTGGTTTCTTGTTGGTCTCCTGATTTATTGTTTTATCCTGGGCTCCTTGCTGTGATTTGGATACTCCAGGCCTGTTCCCGCCTCAAGACTCTTGGCATTTGATCATTCCCTTGTCTGGAACACTCTTCCCCAGATACCTGCAGAGATTGTGCACTCCCTTACCTTTTTAGAACGTAGTTCAAATGTTACCTTCTTAATAAAGTCTCCCTTACCCATCCCATTTAAAATCATAGCCCCATCCTCTATTGGCATTCCCTGTTCCCCTTTACTATGTCATTTTCTCCAGGGTGTCTATCACTCTCAGATGCCGCATATGTTTTTACTTGTTTATTGTCTGTCTGCATCTACTAGAGTAGATGAAAAATAGAAATAGAAAAAAATAGTTTATCTATTTTGTTCCCTACATTTTCTAGCAGCAAAACCAGTGTCTACTGTATTACTTGTTGATCAATTAATAAATATTTGTTGCGTGGATAAATGGTGGACAACTCTATGAAGTAGATGGTATTTAAATGCATTTTAACAAATGTGAAAATGACTATAGAACGAATAAGTAATTTACTTGTGTTCACAGAACTAAATGTGATCAAGCCAGTATTTGAACCCTTCTCTGCCTGCCTCCAAACTTTTTTACTTTTCTCACTATTCAACATAGCTTTCTGTTTTTCCAAATTCACAGTCAGTTTGATCCTACGTTTTAACTATATACCAGAAGCTTTGTAAGGGCAGGAAGTAGGAATGTTCTGCTCACAGATATATTCACAATGCCTAGTATAGTGTTTATGTGCATAGTAAATATCAATAAATATTTGTTCAGTCAATCAAGGACAGAAGGAAGAGGGTATGAGTAAGAGAGAATAGAGCCACCTTTAATAACAAAATCCAGATCTTTCAAGTATTGTTATTAGAAGATTTTTAGGGAGGGGGGTCCAGTGGTGAGGACTGTCAGGTGGCCCCTTCCTTTATCTAACCCTGACTTTCCCCATCTCCTGGAGAGACTGTCACTTGAAGAACTTCTGCCACCATCATGCTGACTTCAGAGGGCCAGCTTCTCTTTAATGCCTTAAAAAAAAAAAAAAAAAAGAGGAAAGGGGGGTGTGTATGGTAGGGGGACACTTTCTTTTGGCTCCTCTAAGCAAAGCTAAAAATATTTCACTAAAGATTAAAAGAGGACAACAGAGAAATTCACCTTGAGAGGACAAGAAATCCAAAGGAGTAGTCTGGTTTCCAAAATGATTCTGTCTCTTCTATAGCTAGCACAAGCCAGGGCCATACTTACTTCACAACAGGAGAGCACGGCATTGCAGGATTTGGCTAGCTTCCTTGCTTCATGACATCTAGCCTTTTTCACAGCCCACTGTTCAAAGACTTTCTCCTAGACATCTTGAGCTATGTGATCAAGACCGAAAGAGCCAAATTCCCACTTTGCAGCTTACCAAGGACTCTCTCTGCACAGTGGTTTTTGACCTTGACTGCATATTGGAATCACCTAGAGAGCCTAAAAAATTACTGATGCCTGGATCCCATCCTCTAGAGATTTTGAAGTCATTGAGCGAGGACACAGCCTTTGCATTAGGATTTTTAAAGCTGCCCAGGTGAGTCTAATATGCAGCCAAATTGAGAACCACTGCTTTAATAAAAGATTCTGTTTCCTGTCTGAGGAAGTCTCCACTTCCCTAGGTAATTGATACCAAGAATAAATCTGTCTGTACAAAGGAGTATGTCTATGTGTGATGATTCATAACTAAGACCTCGCTACCCAGAGATTCTTATTTAGTTGATCAGGAATTGGGGCTCAGGTACCTTTATGTTTGAACATTCTCTCAGACGATTCTAATGTGCCAGCGTCAAGAACCATGAAGTGACCTCAGGCTTGTCACTATAATCATATCTGAATATAATATAACAACTACTGCAGAATATCATAATAGTTATGTTAGGGTAGTGCAGTTGCAGCTACTTTCTTTTCTTTTGATTCAAAATATTGTTTTTGTTACACCCTTACAGAAAAAAAATGTTTGGATGTTTCTGTAATTTTTTTCAAACTTTCATTATGGGCTATAGATCTCTAGACACTATTTTCAGAAATCCATTTTATATTAGTTTTTGGTTACCAATTTTTTCTCTAGTTTTTCTTAATGGTCTTTTAAAATCTCAGCCAATTGAAGAACTTCCTATACATTATATTGACTAATTTATCTTGTCCTTATCTATAATTGAAATAAATATATGTGTAAAGATGTAATATTTGTCTTTTCTATGCTGCCAAACTCCAGGAGACCTGAGGGTGGAACTTGAGAAGTCTGGAGGAATGGGCAGAGACCAAATTACGTGGGGCTTTAGAGATAGCAAGGAGAAATTTGGGCTTCATCTCAAGGGCAAAAGATGCCTTGAAGAGTTTTAAGCAGATGAGTAGTGACATAATCAGTTTTGACCTTTAGGAAGATGTCTTTGGCCGCAAGAAGGTAATTTGATTAGAGAGGGGCAAGAATGGAAAGGGAGAGGGTACTTAGGAGGCTATAGTAGAAGTACAGAGTAGAAATCAACAGAGAAAATCAACAAAACAAAACCTAGTTCTTTGCAAATATCTATAAAATTGATAAACCTCTAGCCAAAAAGAGAGAAAGAGAAGATATAAATTACTAATATGAGAAGTGAACATAGGATCATCACTACTAATCCATAGATATTAAAAAAATAATGGGCTGGGTGAGGTGGTTCACCCTATAGTCCCAGCACTTTGGAAGACTGAGGCAGGAGGATCGCTTGAGCCCAGGAACTTAAGACCAGCTTGGGCAACGTAGGGAGACCTCATCTCTTCAAAAAAACAAAATCAGCCGGTTGTGCCTGTAATCCCAGCTACGTAGTAGGTTGAGATGGGAGTATCACTTGAGCCTGAGAGGTCAAGGCTGCAGTGAGCTGTGATCATACCACTGCGCTCCAGCCTGGGCGACAGAGTGAGACCCTGTCTCAAAACAAAAGAAAAAGGATAATAAAAGAACATTGTGAACAACTCTGTACTCACAAATCTGGTAACTTAGATGAAATGGACTGATTCCTTAAAAGACGGAAACCACCAAAACTGACACAGGGAGAAATAGACAATCTGAATAAATCTATACCTACTAAAGAAATTAAATCACTAATTAATAACTTTCCAAAACAGAAACAACAGTCTCAGATGGTTTTACTGGTGGATTCTATCAAAATTTAAGGGAAAAAATGATACCAAATGGTACCAGTTCTCTACAATGTCTTCCAGAAAATCAAAACAGTAAGAACGCTTTCTAACTCATTCTATGCGTCCAACATTACCCTAGACATTACCCTATTACCCAAATAAAGATATTGTGAGAAAGGAAAACTACAGACCAATATCTCTGATGAATATGTTCCAGAAATCCTCAACAAAATTATTAGCAAATTGAATTCAGCAATGTATAAAAAGAATTACATGTTGCAGCCAAGTGGGATTTATTCCAGGTATGCAAGGCTGGTTCAGCTTTCAAAAATAAATTAATGCATATTCTGTGACATCAACAGGCTAAAGAAGAAAAATCGTATATCCATAGATGTAAAAAAACCATTTGATACAATCCAATACCTATTCATGATTTTTTTAAAAGTTATCAGGCCGGGCGCGGTGGCTCACGCCTGTAATCCCTGCACTTTGGGAGGCCGAGGCGGGCGGATCACGAGGTCAGGAGATCGAGACCATCCTGGCTAACACGGTGAAACCCCGTCTCTACTAAAATACAAAAAAAAATTAGCCGGGCGCGGTGGTGGGCGCCTGTAGTCCCAGCTACTCGGGAGGCTGAGGCAGAAGAATGGCGCGAACCCGGGAGGCGGAGCTTGCAGTGAGCCGAGATGGTGCCACTGCACTCCAGCCTGGGCGACAGAGTGAAGACTCTGCCTCAAAAAAAAAAAAAAAAAAAAAAGTTATCAGCAGACTATGAGTAGCGGGGAACTTCTTCAATTTGATCAAAAAACCTATAGCTAACATCTTGCTTAATGATGAGAAACTGGATTCTTTTCCCCTAAGATTGAGAAAAAACCAAGGATGTTCCCCCGCACCACTCCTGTTCAACATTATACTAAAGTCTTCACTAACACAGTAAGACAAGAAAAGGAAATAAAAGGCATACAGATTGGGAAGGAAGAAATAAAACTGACACTGTTCACAGATGACATGATTGTCTATGCAGAAAATCCCAAAGATTTTCTGGAACTAATTCCAGAAAAACATTCTGGAACTAATAAGCAATTAAGGCAAGTTTTCAGGCTGTGAGGTTAACATACAAAAGGCATTTGCTTTTCTATATACCAGCAAGAAGCAGTTGGAATTTAAAATTTAAAACACGGTGTTGTTTACATTAGTGCCAAAAAAAGGAAATACTTAGGGATAAATCTGATGAAATATGTGTGAATGTGTTTGTGCACAGATTCATATATGAATGAAGAAAACTACAAAACTCTAATGAAAGACATCACGTAAATCTAGATAAATGGATATTCCACATTTTGATAGAAGGACTCAGTATTGGGTTTTGGGGTTTTTTGGAAACAGGGTTGCCCAGACTGGAGTGTAGCGGTGCAACCACGGCTCACTGCTGCCTTGACCTCCCAGGCTCAAGTGGTCCTCCTACCTCAGCCTCTCAAGTAGCTGGGACTACAGGCATGCGCTACCACACCCAGCTAATTTATTTATTATTTATTTATTTTTATTTTGTAGAGTGAGGGTCTTGCTATGTTGTTGGGGCTGGTGTCAAACTCCTGGGATCAAGCAGTCCTCCTGCTTTGGCCTCCCAAAGTGCTAGGATTACAGGTGTGAGCCACTGTGCCCAGCCTCAATATTATTAAGATGTCAGTTCTCTACTTGATCTATACATTTGATGTAATCAGAATCAAAATTGCAGCAAGTAATTTTATGAATATCAACAAACTTATGTTAAAGTTTATGTGGAAAGGCAGAAGACCCAGAATCTACTGACGATGAAGAAGAAAGTTGGAGGATTGACAGTACCTGACTCCAGACCTACAATAAAGCTATCAAGATACAATCAAGATAGCATGGTATTGGCAAAAGAATGGACAAATAGATCAATAGAATAGGATAGAGATCGCATAAATTTACCCACATAAATATAGTCTGTTGATCTCAGACAAAGGAGCAAAGGCAATTCAATGGAAAAAAGGATAATTTTTTAAACAAATGATACTGGAATAATTAGATATCTGTATGTACAAATTAATCATTCACCTTGTACCTTTCACAAAAATTAACTCAAAATGGAACCTAAATAGACTAAATGTAAAACCTGAAACTATAATAAACTTCTGGAAGGTAACATAGAAAATTTATGTGACTTTGGGTTTGTTAATGAGTTTTTAGATACAAAACCGAAAGCACAATTCAGGAAAGAAAAATCAATAAGTTGATTTTATTAAACTCTAAAACTTGTACTCTGTGAAGTTCACCGTTAAGTGAATGAAAAAACAAGCCACAAACTGGGGAAAAAATTGCAAATGCATACCTGATTAAGGACTTGTATTCAGAATATACAGAGAACTCTTAAAACTCAACATTAAGAAAACAACCAACCCAATTAAAAAAATGGGCAAAAGAACCAAAAAGACACCCTTTCCAGATGGTCAAAAAAGATACGCAGATGGAAAATAAGCATATGAAAAGATGCTTGCGTTATATGTCATTAAGGAAATGCAAATTAAAACAACAGTGAAATACTATCACACCTATTAGAATGACTCAAAACAAAACAAAACAAAAACCTGACAGTCTCAAATGCTGACAAGGATGTAGAGCAGTAGGAACTCTCATTAACTGCTGGTGGAAATGCATAATGGTTTGGCCACTTTGGAGCACAGTTTGACAGCAGCTTACGAAGTGAAGCATAATATGACCATATGTTCTAGCAGTCACCCTCCTAAGTGTTTACCCAGTGGAACTGAAAACTTACATCTACACAAAAACTATACATGAATATTTATAGCAGCTTTATTCATAATTGCCAATAACTGGAAGCATCAAGATGTCCTCAAACTGTGGTACATCTAGACAATGGACTACTATTCAGCACTAAAAAGAAATGTCTGTTTAAAAAACAAAAAAACAAACAAACAAAAACACCACTAAGGGCTTTTAAATCAGGAAATATAAAAAGTATATTTTATAAAACAACTATAACCAACATCCAAGGGCTTTGAAATCAGAATGGTCTATATTCAAATCTTCCTTCTACCACTTCCTAGATGAATTTTTTTATTTCTTTGTTCATAAAATGGGAAGAATAATTCCTATCGTATAGGACTGTTTAAGGATTAACAGTAATGTAAATAAAAGTAAATTAAAACAAAAACAAAACCCCTGATACTGCTGAATAATTGTTGGTTACATTCCTCCACTCTATTATTTTGCTTCCCAAATATAACTTACGAATATTCTTCCTGCCTGTATCCATTGTTACCCCTTCAACCAGGTCTCCTCATTTCTCTCTTGGACTAGTGCATGTCATTCATCTGCATAAAAATCCTTCAGTGGCTCCCCATTGCCTCCATCAGCAAGTCAAGACTCCTCGTCCTAGCAGCAAGACCATGCTGTGGTCTCACAGGCTTTGTTCTGTCAATACTAATGTATTTGCAGTTTCTGATGTGTGCCAGGCTCTCTTTCTGCTTTGGACCCTTGCACATGTTGTATCCTTGGCTGAGAATGCCCTTCTACTTTCTCTCTTTTCTTGACAGTACCTCCTCAAGATACCCGCCCTAATTCCCAAGACCACTTTAATTGTCTGTCTCCTCCATATGTTTTATATAACAGTGGTTGTACTTATACCCAAAGGTAATTTTTTTTTTTTTTTTTGAGATGGAGTCTCGCTCTGTCGCCCAGGCTGGAGTGCAGTGGTGCGACCTCAGCTCACTGCAAGCTCCGCCTCCCAGGTTCACATCATTCTCCTGCCTCAGCCTCCCAAGTAGCTAGGACTACAAGTGCCTACCACCACGCCCAGCTAATTTTTTTTTCCATCAGCCCTATAAAATGTACATTACTATAGCTATTTTAAGAGTTAGGGAAACCAGTTGTGTCTTACCTGAGGTTGCATACCTAGTAAGTGACTTAAACTCCAATTTTCTTACCTTAAACTGATTATGCTTTACATCAAAGAAAGTTGGGGCTTTGGTAAGAACAGGATAGAATTTTGGAGTCAGTTTTCTCTTGTCAAAAATGAAAATAATACTTACCTTAGAGTAGGACTGCTCCAAAGGTGGACAGGGCCCTGGCCAAATATGTTTTGCAAGGCCTCTGCCTGCATGAACCAGTTGATAGGTCCATGTATGGTATAATGACTTACTAAGGATTTAGAACAATGGGTAGAGAAGAGATGCTTATGTATTTGTTTGTTATCCAACCAGTGCATATGAAAATTCTTTTGGGTACCCAGACACCACCACCTTTTTCTACTCAGGTTCAGGAACCATCTCTTTGTGTTTTCTATTGTCAAATATATCATTGCTGGAAAGTTTCATATCTCCTGCCACAAAAAACAAGTATCTGTATTATTAGTACTCAATGCCATGGCTTTTTGGAAACTGTTTTGTGGAAACGGTGATCTTCTCCCTTCAGTTCTCCAGTATAGTTCAGCTCATGCTGGATACATCATTTCATGAGGCTGCACTATCCTTCCTGAGACCCGGGAGTACTGTCTTCCAGTGACTCTCTCAAAGATGGGACTGCTTTGTTGGTGATGACCACACATACCAGTGCAGGGAAAATGTGAATGGTAATGTTTTCTGGTCATGTTAAATGTATCGTTTGACATTTTATAGTGTAAACAGAACAGTGCATCTTCCAACCATGGCTTCTCCTGGACTCCTTCAGCCCCACATGCCTGGGTCTATGGGAGGTACTACTTTTTAGAGGATTATTGTAAAGCTAAATTAGATCATTAGATCCCCTGTCTGGTACCTGGTTTGTGCTCAGTGAATGTTACTTCCCTTGTGTTTTTCACTACCACCCAGAAAGAGGATGTGTTTTTATTTTTAAGGAAATGAAGTGTGGAAGCAAAATTGAATTGGAGAGTCACGGCAGATCTCTGGTGGAGTGCTTCCGTGAGAATTGTCTGTTGAAGCACTTGGAGAACTTAGTGGGGAGCATCCCTCCAGCTAAGATGAAGTAAATTACAAGGCCCTGAAGACAAATGTAACCTGGAGTAATGTCAGCTTGAGAATCACTGATCAAATAGAAATGTGGCCTGGTTTGATGAAAAGGTATTGCAGTGCCTAGCAGCAAGAGCAGAAAGGCAGGGCCTCCGGAGCTGAGAAATACCACAAGTTTCAGATGACTCAGATCAAGCAGTCCCTTTTTTCTTAAAGTGATAGAAGACATTTGACAGTGCTTCAGCATTTATCATAGATGGCTGTACATGGGGCAAAAGCTGTAGAGAAACCCGAGTCTACATTGGAGGTCACAAAGAGCAAAGAGTCAGTGATGTCTAGGGTAGAATGGATTGGCACAGCCCATATGTGGGTAGATGAAGGAAACTGGTGACAATGCAAGAAGACCCAGCAGACCTGGAGTAACGGGTCAGACAGGCAGCAATCAGAGGAGATAGAAGTTGTCCTTAAGGAGAAGCATTTCCATTTTGGGGCTTGAGAGGATCTATGGCAGTAAAGGCTATTTCAAAAAAAAAAAAAAATTAAAGTGAAAATATTTAATGACAGAATAGGATTACTCAAGCTAGGCACAGCTGCTTCTGCCATTTCCCTCATCATATCATTATCCCAGAAACAACTCTCAAGTACTTGGAGAAAGGCATCCTCATGAGGAAGGTAGAAGATGGAATTGAAGAATTCCCTCCTCTGTGGATGGAGCGAGCTCTGTGCAGAGAGGCTCATCTGCACACTCATGCATGTCCCCCTAGCATGGTCACACTGGCTTTGATTAAGCTGCTGGGTTGTTAGGCAGTGTGCTAAGTACTGCATACATGGTCTTCTTTTCTCATAACAAGTGCTTTAAACTAAATTAGCACATGAATTGAGGGAGCGGGCATGGTAGGGGCTGATCTGAGTCCAGTCCTCTCTGCAGTGATTCTAGAAACTAGACTGTTGGTTACATGATGTCCATCACTGATCTGTAGAGTCCTCAGGAATAACCATCAATGACCCTTTCCCAGTTTCTCTGGCCATCACCCTACTTCCCCCTTACACTTCCTGTTGATTAACCTTCCAAGGCAAGGTAACCAACTGATTTCAGTCCAGCATTTTATTGGGTACTTGTATACTCTGTGCCATACATGCTATGCTAAATGATCATATTCTATGAAAGATATTTAAATAGACAATTACTCTTCAGTGTAATGAAGTGTAATGCTAGGCCTTAACTATGTCCTAGTCATCATTGTATCCTTAATCCCAGGCCAGTTAGTTAGCATGTACTGAACACCAACAAGGGGCCAGGCACCATACTCAGTGCCAGCCCTTCTTTCTCAGCGTAACTGTTACAAAAAATTTTATAAAATAAGTACTAGTGTAATCCCAGTTTTAAAGTTGTGGAAATTAAGGGCACAAAACAATTTAAAAGACATGCCCCAAATCACACAGCTATTAAGAGAGCCAGGATAAAAATCCAAGCAGAGTGTCTTCATTGTCTCTAAATATTTGTTGCAGGAGAAATGAGAGGCAGAAAGGGGAAGGCAGTAGGAGAGTAGGGGAATAAGTGAGCAAGCGAAGATGAAGGTCTGCCCCAGGTAGCTCAGGTCCACAGGGGGATGAGTTTATTCTACCTGGGAAGGGAAGCATCATGGAAAGTTCGCAAGGGAAGTGGTGCTTAGAGAATAGGCGTCTCTGGCCAAGGCAGGCTAAGGGAGTAGAGCTAAGGCCAGCCCTTCCATTTTTGTGCTAGATCCTTTCCCCCTCTGCCTTCTCAAAGACATTCTCCCCCAACCTGGCCAACATGGTGAAACCTTGTCTACAAAAAATACAAAAATTAGCTGGGCATGGTGGCGGGCGCCTGTAACCCCAGCTACTCAGGAGGCTGAGCCAGGAGAATCCCTTGAACCTGGGAGGTGGAGGTTGCAGTGAGCCGAGATTGCGCCACCGCACTCCAGCCTGGGCGACAGAGTGAGACTCCATCTCAGAAAACAAACAGACAACAAAAAGAAACATTCTCCCTACAACTGTCCTATCTCTACTGCATCGTGAGTTTTTCTTTTATTCTAACCAGCTTCTAAACTTAGGAAAATATTTCCTAACCTCAAAAAACAATTTACCCTGCTTCCCCACTCCAGCTATTGCCCCATTTCTTTGTTGCTTTGTAACAGAACTCCTAAAAATAGTCTGTGTTTCATGACTTCAGTTTCTCTCCTCCTGTTTTTTCTTAAACCCAGTGAAACGAGTTTCACCTCCACATTCCAGTGGAATGGCTATTGTTGAGGTCGGTGGTGACCTCCCTGTTGCCAAATCCAGCAGTTAGTCCTGTGGCCACACCTTACTGGACCTGCACAGTGTGTGATGCAGTTGGTCTCTGCGTCCTTCCTGTGATACTTCGTTCACTGCAGCATCACACTCTCCTACTCTTTCAGCCTCCTGCAGTGCTACTCCTCGCCTCCCAAATGCTGATCCTTCAGACACACGTCAGCCAGGGCACCCTCCCACTGGATATCATGTGGTGACTCTCCCTGTGATTGGATCTGAACCCAAGCCAGGCGCTCATGGCAGCCACGCGTCTCACACAGCGTGTGTGTGGCACCCCAGAGGATAGGCATCCTCTCCAAATGTGCTCCCTCACCACATCCTCATGCGATTGTTGGAATTACGTGGTTTCCACTGCACATGGGGAAGCTGAAAATCAGATTTTCCATCACTTGCTTGTCAGTGTCCTCTGTGAAAGTTTCTGATTCCAGATCTGATGCTTTTCCCATTTATGACCCATTGCTTGGCCTGATTCCTTAAACTCGCTCCTCCTGAGTGAAGCAGGAGAGTGGAAGCGTCTGGTTCCTTCTTTGGGACTCCAGCCTGTACATCTGGATTTCCTCTTGTGAGTGCAGTGGTGACACTCTTCACCCCAGGGGCTTGGTAGTCACATTTGCAGGACAATGGGTGCTCTTACTGGGTTTAATGCTAAATCTCCCAAAATGAAAGGCCAGCTGCAGAGTAGGAGAAGAACAAGGGCTGAGTGATTTGATCAGACATCTGTGGGGGCCTGCTGGCATTTGGAGTGTGAGTGCCTTAGAGAGACTAACTATTCTGGCCCCAGGGAGTTGGCGACAGTTAATCTTGGTGGTTTTGACCGCTAACTGCCCTAGAGGTCCCAGCCTGCTGGATGACTCAGAATCCCCAACACTCCCCCTATTCTTCTCTCACTGGGATAGTCAGGAGGCCATTTCTAAGGCATTTTAATTTGGTAATAACTTGACATGACCCACTGTACCCAGAGTTGTATGTTTCAGGAGTTACTGTCGCTTTCTAAATGAGGGGTTCATTTGGAGCCCATCATCCTTGATGTTGAACTGCCTTGCACTGCCATGGAGGCAGCAGTATCTCCTGCCTTGCCTGCTGGGCTCCAGCTCCCTCTCCATTGTAGATGACGTGATCCTGTGCCCCCTGGACTGTCCCACAGCCCTTCTTCTTTAAGCACCTTGTCAAAAGTTGAGGGGGTAAACTAGAGAGAAAAAAGGTGGCCAAAGGTTTGTCCGTTGTGCGTTTATTTCTGCACTGCACTGTGTTAAGAAGGGCACCTGCTGTCCATCTTTCTGCTGTTTATGAAACCTTCTAGAATTCAGAAAGACCACAGGAACTCACAGCATGAGGCAGGCAAGCAGATGGTGGGAGATTGGGAGACAGGACATGAAGAGACTCAAAATGCCTTACTGCCGTGGACCAGAGCTCTGTGAGACCTTCTGGACTGTCTTCTCCACCCTGTCTCCAACTGTGTTGACCACTCCTGTGCTGTCCTGTGCCTTCCTCTGTGACCGTGTTGGTGGCAGTGCCCTGTTAAGAGTTCCTGCACTGGTGTTAGAGACCTTGGGTTCTAATCCAGTGTCTACCACTTGTATGATCTTGGATTAGTCTCTTCATCTTTCTAGGCCTTGTGTGCAAATTAATTCATAGTACCAACTCACAGAGTTGTTGAGAGAGCTAATTGAAAACATCTAGAACGTTTTCATCACTGTGCCTAGTCAAAAAGCTTGTAATCAGTTCTGTAATTGCACCGAGGTTTATATTTCATTTCAAAAATACAGTTGTTTACGTAAGAAAAGATTGTTTTGCTCTTGTTAAAATTCTGGCTTTCTTTTGCCTACCAAATAAAGTCCCAGCTCCTTGGCTTGTCACTCAGCCTTCAGGTTGCATTTCAGGCTTTGAATTTCCTTGGTGGGGGATGCTTGAAAATGTAGATTTCTAAAAGAAATTGTGCGTTGATCAGATGAGTTTGTCTATGTTCAATGAGCAGTTACTCTGTGTAAGGCTCTGGGCTAGGCCCGAGGGGTCTATAGTGAATCAGACATGACAGTAGGCAGTGGCATCATCATTTCTTGTACCACCACTCCACACCCACCCGCCCAGACCCTGCAGAAGGAGGGTAGGCTGGAGGGTAGGCTTCCCACAGGGCCCCATCACAGTAGAGCAGCTGGGCACCAGAGTGTTGGCAGCAGGCCCAAGGGTGGGGGTGGAGGAGGTGGGGACTCAGAACTGGCAGTCAGCCAGGGCTCACTCAGGTGCCCCAGCATGCAGGGCCTCCAGCCCACAGAACCCATTCACTGACTATATCCTGTTCTTTGGTTGTGATCTTCTCTAGACTGAATGGTGCAGAGATTTTGGTGGCAGGACAGTGACTCCAGACCCAAATTGAATGCATAAGGACATTGAAACCCAAAGATGTGAGGTGGCATGATTGTGGTCACACAGCAACAAGCCAGGATTAGAACACAAGTCCTGTGAAAAATATGCAGCAGTCTCGGCCTTGCGGGTTCCTGAGATTGCGTTGTCTGCAGTGAGACTTTCAGGGTCATTTTGTTCCTTAACAAAGTTATAGGGGTCTTCTCTGTGCCCATTTATGCAAGGCACTGGAGAGGGTAGGCAGGGTTAAATCAGACTCTGACCTTAGGATTTTACAGTGTGTCAAGGGAGACATACTACCAAAAATTACAATACAGAATAGCAAGTGCTGGGGGTAAGTATATGATGTGAGGGGCAGGGGGAGTGACTGTACAAGCACAGAGGAGGCACTTAGCCCAATCCGAGGGTCAGAGAATCACTCCCAGTGAAGCTGATATTTAAGCTTAATCATGAAGGACCAGTAGTTATTAGCCAGATGAAGAAGGACAAGGAATAACATTCCAGGCAGAGAGACCAGGAAAGCATCCTCAACTAAAAGTCTAATGGTTACATCAATAACCCCAATTACATACATTTATCATGTCTGTATTCGGCCACTGTTCGGGACAGTTCCCACTATTGGGGAATGGTTCCTACTGGGTGGATCATAGCATGAATGGAGAGAATAAAAGCAGATGAGGCTGGCCATGTAGGAACATACAAGGAAGGTGGAAAGGCCAGGGGCTCTGACCATCAAAGCCTGAGTATCTCTTATCCTGTGAACTCCAAGCACCACTCCCCCGGGTATTGGAGCCTTGATAGAGCTCCTCATTTCCTTGGTATCAGGCTTCCAGCAAAGAATCTGTGAGTATGAGCTGGGCATGGTGGCTCCATGCCTGTAATCCCAACACTTTGGGAGGCCGAGGCGAGAGGATCGCTTGAACTCAGGAGTTCAAGACCTGCCTGGGCAACACAATGAAACCCTGTCTCTTAAAAAGAAATCTGTGAGAATCCAGGTAAGTTCCTTTTACAGATACTATCCAGGGGCCTGACTTATTTATCTATTCCTTTAGGGTTTGGGGATTTATTTTGTTTTTACCCTTAAAGCCTTAATGTGGAAAAATGCCTGAAGTGCTGATTGTAGGAATGAAGCTTCACTCAAGAGTCAAACACCTATAGCTTCTTACGAATTAATAACCCACTCAGTGCTCAGTACCTGGCAAGCTGTAACTTTCCTTCTCTTCCCATAGGCCTGCTGAATTAGCCACCAAGTATGCAAACTTTTCAGAGGGAGCTTGCAAGCCTGGCTATGCCTCAGCCTTGATGACGGCCATCTTCCCCCGGTAAGTGCTTCTGTTTCCTCCACTGCCTAGACAGCCTGGTCTGGGGTCCAAGAGCCAGAAACTCTGCCTCTCACAGCCAGTCATGTTCTCCTATGCTCTGGAAACCATGGGTTCCTGGAAAGGACTCTGCCTTTAAGTTGGTTCCTACTCCAGTCCTACTCCATGCCCTTGCTTTGCCTTACTCCCATCCTGTCTCTGGAGCTTGCACCTTGTGGCACAGCCTGTTTCTGCAGAAGGATAACCTACATGGTTGCCCCATGCAAGCCAGGTATCCAGAGGCAGCCAGAGAAGGCTGCCAAGCACAGAAGCTCCTAGACCTAGTATCAGTGGCCAAACGAACTTTTTTGGAAGCTGGGACCAACTAGCTGGCTTCAGGGAGGCATATCCAAATAAAGCAGGGAACAAAGAGAAATTTCTGAGGCTGTCTTGAGTTTTAGCACTTTCCTTCTCTGTCCATTTTGCATTCTGGAGCTGCTGGCTTCTTTGGCACCTGACAGAATCTGTGCATAACCTAGGGAGTTCCTTTTACCAAATGCTGCTAAGGAATCTTGCTTACCGATCCATCCTCCTTTTTGGTTTTCTTTTCTGAAGCCTTGATGTGGAAAAGGAGCTGAAGTGCTGAGATTGTCTTTGGAGTGCAGTGAAACTGTCAGAGTCGTTTTGTTCCTTCTGATTTGGAGGGGCTGGAGGAAAGGCTGCCTAGGATTGTCTGGGCACTTGGACCACCAGAGGAGTGCTAGGGGTGGGCTCTGCTCACTGGGGGAAGGACTTGCCTCCCATCCCTTAGAAGGCTGAGGTTAAGACACACAATGTGCTTGCAAAGGAATGCTGAGAAACAGCTGGCCCCAAAGTAACTCCAGGATATTTGGTTTTTATGCTCCCTTTCTTTTCTAACGTGAGCAGTCTCAGCTTAGCTCCTTGTGTAAAGCAAGGGCTATGCTGACTGAGTATCTGGTGCTCAGATAGAGATCTCTTTGTCCAGGGTCTGCCTTCTGAATTGATTCCAAATATTTTGCTTCCTCCAGCTATTTATTGAGTGCTCCTGTGTCTGGCTTTGTGTTCTGTATTCTTAACACAGGTTTTTGCAAGCCTATATGACTCAGTCCCTTGGCCCAGACACCTGTGAGTTTTCCTTGACCAGTATATAGGTTTCTTTTACTTTTTCTAATTGAAAGTAATACAGGCATGTGGAAAACAAAATAAAACAAAAAAAAACCTCAAACAGTACAAAAGGGTGTATACTGCCACTCCAGGCCCCTTCCAGAGACAGCCAATATTACCATAAATGGGAACATACTGTATTTGTGCTGTGTATTAGGCCATTCTTGCATGTCTATGAAAAAATATCTGAGACTGGGTAAATTGTAAAGAAAAGAGGTTTAATTGGCTTATGGTTCATTAGGCTTTACAGGAAGTATGGTGCTGGCATCTGCTTCACTTCTAGGAGGGCCCCAGGAAACTTAAAATCATGCCAGAAAGCAAAGGGGGAGCAGGCACGTCATATGGCAAAAGCAGGAGCAAGTGAGTGAAAGAGAAGAAGTGCTACACACTTTTAAACAACCATATCTCACAAGAATTCACTCACTATCACAAGAACAGAACCAGGAGGATGGTTCTAAGTCATTAAGGAGAAACCACCCCCATGATCCAGTCACCTACCACCAGGTCCCATTGGAGATTACATTTTTTTCCCTTCCTTTTTTTTTTTTTTTTTTTTTTTTTGAGACAGGGTCTTGCTCTGTTGCCCAGGCTGGAGTGCACTGGTGCAATCTTAGCTCGCTGCAGCCTTGACCTCCGGGCTCAAGCAATTAGCCCACCTCAGCCTCCCGAGTAGTTGGGACTCCAGGCACATGCAACCACACCTAGCTAATTTTTATATTTCTGGTAGAGGTGGGGTTTTGCCCTGTTGCCCAGGCTGGTCTCAAACTCCTGGACTCAAGCGATCCACCCACTTTGGCCTCCCAAAGTGCTGGGATTACAGGTTTGGGCCACTGAGCCTGGCTGGGGATTACCTTGCAACGTAAGATTTGGGCAGGGACAAATATTCAGACTGTATCATTCTGTCCCTGGCCCCCACAAATCTTCTGTCCTTCTCACATGTTAACATACAGTCATCCCTTCTCAATAGTCCCTGCAAAATCTTAACTCATTCTAGCATTAACTCTTAAAGTCCTGAGTCCCATATCTAAATTCTTATCTGGAAATGAGTTCCTTTCACCTATGAGACTGTAAAATCAAAACAAGTTGCTTACTTCTGAGATACAATGGGGGTATAGGCATTGGGTAAACATTCCCATTCCAAAAAGGGGTAATCAGCCATAAGAAAGGGGCTATACACCCCATGCAAGTTTGAAACCCATCAAGGTAGTCATTAACTCTTAAAGCTCCAAAATAATCTCCTTTGACTCCATGTCCCACATTCAGGGCACACTGGTGCAAGAAGTGGGCTCCCAAGATCTTGGGCAGCTCTGCCCCTGTGGCTTTGCAGAGTGCAGTCCCTGCGGCTGCTCTCATGGGCTGGCATTGAGTGCCTGAGGCTTTTTCAGGTGCAGGGTGTAAACTGCTGGTGGATTTACCATTCTGGGGACTAGAGGATGTGGCCCCCTTCTCACAGCTCCACAAGGCAGTTTCCCAGTGGGGACCCTGTGTGAGGGCTCCAATCTCACATTTCCCCTCCACACTGCCCTAGTAGAGGTTCTCTGTGAGGGCTGTACTCCTGCAGCAGGCTTTTGCTTGGGCAGCCAGGCTTTTCCATACATCCTCTGAAATCTAGGTGGAAGCATCCAAGAATCCTCCATTCTTGCAGTCTGTGCACTCTTAACACCACATGGAAGCTGTCAAAGCTTGCAGCTTGCATTCTCCAAAGTGGCAGCCTGAGCTGTACCTTGCCCTTTTTGAGACATGGCTAGAGCTGGAGCAGCCAGGATGTGGGGAGCAGCGTCCTGAGGTTGCATAGGGGCCAGGCCCTGGGCCCGACCCATGAAACCATTTTTGTCTCCTGGGCCTCAGGAACTATGATGGAAGGGGCTACCTCAAAAATCTCTAAAATGCCTTTGAGGCTTTTTCCCTGTTGTCTTAGATATTAGCACTTGGTTATTTTTTAGTTATGCAAATGTCTCTAGCAAGTGGTTACTCCACAGCCTGCTTGAATTCCTCTTCTGAAAAAGCTTTTTCTTTCTTTGCCATGTGACTTGGCTGCAAATTTTCCCAATTTTTATGTTCTGCTTCGCTTTTCAATATAAATTCCAACTTTAAGTCATTTACTTGCACCCATATCTGAGTGTAAGCTCTTAGGAGCAGCCAGTCATATCTTGAATGCTTTGCGGCTTAGAAATTTCTTCTGCCAGATACGCAATCATCACTCTCAAGTTCAAACTTCCACAGATCCCTTGGAAAAGGGCACAGTGCAACCAAGCTCTTTGCTAAGGCATAACATGTTATGACCTTTGCCTCATTTCCCAGTGAGTTCCTCATTTCTATCTGAGACCTTGTTGGCCTAGATTTCATTGTCCATATCCCTATCAATATTTTGGTTACAACCATTTAACCAGTCTCTAAGAAGTTCCAAACTTGCCCTCATCTTCCTGTCTTCCTGTGAGCCCTCCAAACTCTTCCAACCTCTATCCATTACCCAGTTCCGAAGTCATTTCCACATTTTCAGGTATCTTTCTAACAATACCTTACTCCTGGTACCAATTTTATGTATTAGGCCATTCTTGCATTGCTACAACGAAATATCTGAGATTGGCTAAATTATAAAGAAAGAGGTTTCATTGGCTCACAGTTCTGCAGGCTTTACAGGAAGTGTGGTGCTGGCATCTGCTTACCTTCTAGGGAGGCATCAGAAAGCTTACAATCATGGCAGAAGGCAAATGGAGAGCAGGCATGTCACGTGGCAAAAGTAAGAGCAAGTGAGAGAGGGGAGGTGCCACACACTTTTAAACAACTAGATATTGTGAGAATTCACTCACTATCACACGGGAACGGTGCTAAACCATTCTTGAGAAATCAACCTCCGTGATCCAATCCCACCAGGCCCCACCTCCAACATTGGGGATTACATTTCTACATGAGATTTGAGTGAGGACAATTATCCAAACTATATCATGTACCTTCCTTTTTACTCCTAAGAATATAGGTTAGAGATTATTATATTACCCACATATATGGATCCACTTCATTTTTTAAATGAATGCATAATATACAATTGTATGACTGTATCATAATTTTATTCAAATTAAGGTTAAATTAAAATTATTGGTTAATTAAAGGTTAAAATTGTTGGTTAATTGAAGGTTAATTAAAATTATTGGCCTGGTGCAGTGGCTCACCCCTGTAATCCCAGCATTTTGGGAGGCCGAAATAGGCGGGTCACTTGAGGTCAGGAGTTTGAGACCAGCCTGGTCAACATGGCAAAACCCTGTCTCTACTAAAAATGCAAAAATTAGCTGGGTATGGTGACACACACCTGTAATCACAGTTACTCGGGAGTCTGAGGCAGGAGAATCGCTTGAACCAGGAGGCAGAGGTTGCAGTGAGCTGAGATCGCATCACTGCACTCTGGGCTGGGCAACAGAGTAAGACTCCGTCTAAAAAATAAATAAATTAAATTAAATAAATTTTGTTTCAAATTAAAGTTTATTGAAGTTTAATTTACAAACAAAATTTCCCTTTTAGTGTAGTTCTGTAAATTTTTATGAATACATACTTTGTGTAGCCACCATTACAATCAATAGTACATTTCCAGCAATCTTAAAATATTCCTTTTTGCTCCTTTGTAGTTAACCTTTCCCCTTACCCCCAGCCCCTGGCAACTACTGTAGTGTTTCCAGAATGTCGTATCAATGGAATCGATTATATAGCATGAAGCCTTTTGAGTTTGCATCTTTAACTCAGTGTAACACATTTGTGATTCATACATGTGCTATGTGCATCAGTTGTTTGTTCTTTTTATGCTGATTAGTATTCCATCGAATGGATATAACACAGTCTGATTACCTACTCAGAGGTCAGAAGACATATATGGGTTAATTCCAGCTCTTGGTAACTGGAAATAAAGCTACTATAAACATTAGTACAGGTTTTTGTGTAAATGTATGTATTCATTTTTCTTGAGTAAATACCTAGGAATGGAATGGCTAGGTCCCATGGTAACTGTTTTCCAATGTGATTGTACTGTTTGCTTTCCCACCAGCAGTGAATGACAGTTCCAGTTGCTCTACATCCTTGCCATCAGTCTTTTTGATTTTAGCCATTCTAGTAGGTCTGTAGTGATATCTCAATATCTAAAATTATGGTTTTAATTTGCAGTTTACTAATGACTGACAATGATAAATATCTTTTCATGTGTTTATTTTCCATTCTTTTATCTTTAGAGAACTGTCCCAGTCTGTTGCCTTTTTTTTTTTTTTTGAGATGAAGTCTCACTCTGTCGCCCAGACCGGAGTGCAGTGGCATGATTGCAGTTCACTGCAAGCTCCACCTCCCGGGTTCACACCATTCTCTTGCCTCAGCCTCCCAAGTAGCTGGGACTACAGGCACCCGCCACCACACCCGGCCGATTTTTTGTATTTTTAGTAGAGACGGAGTTTCACCGTGTTATCCAGGATGGTCTCCTTTCTCCTGACCTCGTGATCCACCTGCCTCAGCCTCCCAAGGTGCTGGGATTACAGGCATGAGCCGCTGCACCCGGCTTGTTGCCATTTTTTAATTGGTTGTTTACCTTATTGAACTATAAGAGTTTTTTAAACTTCTGGACAGAAGCCCTTTGTCAGATATGTGATTTGCAGATACCTTACTGTCTCTTACCATTCTCTTTACAATGTCTTTCACAGAGCAGAAATTTCTAATCTTGGTAAAGTCTAATATTCTACATTTTCTTTTATGGATTGTGCTTTCAGTATTGCATCTGAGATATCTTTCTCCAGTCTAAGGTCAAGAAGCTTTCTCTTGTTTTATTTCAGAATTTTGAGTTAATTTTTGTGTATATAAAAGATTAGAGTTGCCGGGCACGGTGGCTCACGCCTATAATCCCAGCACTTTGGCAGGCCGAGGCAGGCAGATCACGAGGTCAGGAGATCGAGACCATCCTGGCTAACACGGTGAAAACCCGTCTCTACTAAAAATACAAAAAATTAGCTGGGCGTGGTGGCGGGTGCCTGTAGTCCCAGCTACTCAGGAGGCTGAGGCAGGAAAATGGCGTGAACCCGGGAGGTGGAGCTTGCAGTGAGCTGAGATTGCGTCACTGCACTCCAGCCTGGGCGACAGAGCGAGACTCCGTCTCCAAAAATAAAAAAGATAAGAGTTGAGGTTCACTGGCCGGGCGCAGTGGCTCACACCTGTAATCCCAGCACTTTGGGAGGCTGAGGCGGGCAGATCATGAAGTCAAGAGATCAAGACCATCTGGGCTGACACAGTGAAACCCCATCTCTACTAAAAATACAAAAAATTAGCTGGGTGTGGTGATGTGTGCCTGTAGTCCCATCTACTCGGGAGGCTGAGGCAGAAGATTCGCATTAACCCGGTGGTTTAATGAGCTGGAGGTTGCAATGAGCTGAGATTGCGCCACTGCACTCCAGACAAAGCAAGACTCCCTCTCAAAAAGAAAAAAAGAGTTTATGTTCACTTTTTGCACGTGGATGTTCAGTTGTTCCAGAACCATTTGTTAAAGACTCTGCTTTCTCCTTTGAATTACCTTGGCATGTTTGTCGAAAATCAGTTGAACGTATATGTGTAGGTCTCTTTCTGGACTCCCTAGTCTATTCTGTTGATTTATGACTTTGTGCCAGTATCACTCATACATGGACAGTCTTGTCGTCTGTTACTAAAGACAGTTTTATTTCTTCCTTTTAAATCTGTATGTCTCATTTCCTTTTTCCTGCTTTATTGCGCTGGCTAGATTCTTCAGTACAGTATTAAATAGGTGAGGTGAGAGTGAACAGCCTTGCCTGTTCCCGGTCTTAGGAGGAAAACATCTAGTCTTTTACCATTATGGTGTTAGCTGTAGGTTTTTCATAGATACCCTTTTTTAGGTAGAGGAAGTTCTCTTCTGTTCCTAGTTTCCTGAGAGTGTTTATCATGAATAGATGTTGAATTTTGTCAAATGCTTTTTCTGCATATTTTGGGAAGATCATATGGCTTTTCTTTTTTAGTCTATTAATATGATGAATTACATTGATTTCTTTCTCATTAATTGACTTTGAATGTTGAACCAATCTTTCATTTGTAGGATAAACTTCATTTGGTCTTGGTATATTGTCCTTTTTACACATTGCTGTATTCAATTTGCTAAAATTTTTCAAGGATTTTTGTGTCTGGTTATGAAAGATACTGGTCTGTAGTTTTCTTGTGATGTCTTTAGTTTTGGTAATATAGTAATGCTGGCTTCAGAATAAGCGGGAAAATATTTCTTCATCTTCCTACAAATTTTGTGTGCAATTGGTAATATTTTTCATGAAATGTTTGGTAGAATTCACCAGCAAAATCTAGGCCTGTCTGAAGAAAAAACAGTTTTTTATCTCTATTCTCATGCACCACTGAACACACTTCTGACACCAGATGTGTCACAGTTTTTCTCACACATGAAGCAGTTCTTCAGCAGACCCTACTGTGTGTCCTATAATTCAATTCAGTTCTGACATTATCCACCTGGAGATGGCGTCAGATCCCACAGGTTGACGGCTCAACAGGACCATACCTCACTTCAGATGCTAATCACAAGTAGTAGGTTGTTACCTATACATCTCACCAACCAGCTATAAATTGTGAATTCCAAGACCACCCCCTCTTGGGTTTGATCTGTTTGCTAGAGCAGCTCACAGAATTCGGGGAAACTTGTGTTTATCCATTTGTTATAAAGGATATCACAAAGGATACAGATGAACAGCCAGATGGAAGAGATGCATAGGGCATGGCATGTGGTAAGGGGTTCACCACCCTCAGGGGACCTCCATGTGTTCAGCAGTCTGAAAGCTCTCTGAACCTTGTCCTTTTGGGTTTTTATGGAGGTTTCTATAAACCCTGTGGAGGATTACATAGGCATGATTCATTGCATCATTGACCACTGGTGATCACATCAACCTTCAGCCCTTTCCCATCCCCAGAGGTCAGAGGGTGAGACTGAAAGTTCCAGCCCTCTAATTGCGTGGTTGGTTCCCCTGCCAACCAGCACCCAACATAAGGCTATCCAGAAGTCACCTCATGAGAACAAAAGATGTTCCCATCACCCAGGAAATTTGAAGGAATTTAGCAGCTCTCTGTCAGATGTGCTCTTATCAGTCAGGAAATTACAAAGGTCTTAAGAGCTCTGAGTCAGAAACTAGGGTCAAAGACTAGATATTCGAACAAAAGATTCTCTTAGTGCCCCTATCTGTAAGGATTTTAGGAGCTTTATGTAGGGACCAGGAGCAGAGACCAATATTTATATTTTTTATTATTTCATAGCCTGCACAGTCTTTGTAGGAAGGCTTTTGTTGTTTTTGGTTTCTTTTCGAGACAGAGTTTCTGTTGCTCAGGCTGGAGTACAGTGGCGCGATCTCTGCTTACTGCAACCTTCGCCTCCTGGGTTCAAGCAATTCTTGTGCCTCAGCCTCCCGAGTAGTTGGGATTACAGGTGTGCACCATCACGCCCAGCAAATTTTTGTATTTTTAGTAGAGACGGAGTTTTGCCATGTTTGCTGGGCTGGTCTTGAACTCTTGGCCTCCAGTGATCCACTGGCCTCAGCTTCCCAAAGTGCTGGAATTACAGGCGTGAGCCACCACGCCTAGCCAGGGAAGGTTTTTATTATCATTATTATTACAAATTAAATTTCTTTAATTCTAGAGTTATTCAGGTTTTTCTGTTTCTTCTTTGGTGGCATGTCTTTCAAGGAAGTTTTGCCTTTTTTCTAAGTTGTTGAATTTATTAGCATAAAATTGTGTATAATATTCCCTTATTATTATTTTAATGTCTAGGATAGAGACAGAGTCCTCTCTTTCATGCCTGATATTGGTAATTTGCATTTTTTCTCTCTTTTTCTTAATTCATCTGGTTTGAGGTCTATCATTTTTGATTGGTCCTCTCAAATAACTAGCTTTTAGTTCCATTGGTTCTTGTCTGTTGATATTTTTTCCACTATATCATTGATTTCTGTGCCTATCTTCATTTTTTTATTTTTTCACTTTTCTCTTTGTTGGACTTTAATTTATTGTTTGATTTTTTTCTTAGGCTAGAAGTTAGATCATTGATTTTATTTATTTCTAATATAAACATTGTAATGCTATAAATTTCACTCTATATATTGCATTGACTGCATCTTACAAATTTTGATATGTTGTATTTTTATCTTTGTTGAGTTAAAAATATTATCTAACTTTACTTGTGATTTCTACTTCGGCCCATTAGTTCTTTTGAAGTATTTTTGCTTAATTTCCTAATATTTGTGGGTATTCCAGATATCTTTGTGTTATAGATTTCTGATTTATCTTTGCTGTGATCCAAATATACATTATATGATTTTAATACTTTTAAATTGATTAAAATCTGAGTTATGGGACAAAATATGGTTGATTTTGTTGAATATTCTTTGTGTGCTTGAAAAGAAAATACTTCTGTTTTTGGGTATTCTATAAATGGCAATTAGCTTAGGTTGTTTTATGGTATGTGTCTAGTTTCTTATATCCTTACTGATTTTCTGTACACTTTTTCTAACAATTACTGACAGAGGGGTAATGAAGTCTTCATTTATCAGTTTTTATTTAATTTGTTTTGAAGCTCTGTCATTTGGTGTGTATACACTTAGGATTGTTGTATCCCATTTCTAATAGATTCCTTCATTATTTTGAAATGTCTCTTTTTCTTATTGATAGTCAAATAATTATTGTTGCAAAATCTTCCTTGTTTGATATTAATATAACCACTCTGGCCTCTATAAAATAAGCTGTATTGCGGTGTATGTTTTCCATCCTTTTATTCGGTTGGTGCAAAAGTAATTGTGGTTTTTGCAATTACTTTTGTTTGTGGGAAGGAGCATGTTTGTATTTGCCCTTGAGCTGTCCCAGGGGTGGTTGGGGAGCAGCCTATCTTTTTAACCTATTTGTGTCAGGCAGTCCTCCCACCTCAGCCTCTCAAGTAGCTGAGACCACAAACACATGTCACCATACCCAGGTAATTTTTGTATTTTTTGTAGAGACAAGGCTTTGCCATGTTGTCTAGGCTGGTTTCAAATTCCCATTCTCAAGCAATCTGCCTGCCTCAGCCTCCCAAAGTGCTGGGATTACAGCCATGAGCCACCATGCCCAGCTTATTTATTCTTGTTTGAAATAATCAATTATTTAAAATAATTTAAAAATGAGAGTGGAAGGCAACCTACAGAATGGGAGAAAATATTTGCAAATCATATATCTGATAAGAGGTCAGTGTCCAGAAAATATAGAGAACTTATAATACTCAACAACAACAACAAACTGATTTAAAAATGGGTAGAGAACTTGAATAGACACTTCTCTAAAGAAGATATACAAATGGCCAAAAAGCACATAAAAATGTGCTCAATGTTACTAATCACTAGGGAAAGCCCATGGAGAGTAAAACGCTAGAATCTTTCTAATAACTTTGCCCTACACCATGGTCTAAATGATTATGGCTAAGTGGCTACACAGTATTTTCTTTTTCTAGAGTGATTTTCTAGAGATACCACCTCACATCCATTAGGATACTATGGCTGTTATCCCAAAACCAGAACATAGCAAGTGTTGACAAGCATGTAGAGAAATTAGAATCCTTGTGCACTCCTTGTGGGAATGTAAAATGTATAACAACTGTGGAAAATAGGATGCAGTTCCTAAAAACACTGAAAATAGGATTACCGTATGATCCAGCAATTCCCCTTCTGGGTATATACCAAAAATAATTGAAAACAGGGCTCCAAAGGGTGTTTGTAGCAGGATCATTCATCATTGCCAAAAAGTAGAAGCAACTCAAGTGTTTATTGACAGATGAAAGGGTAAACAAAATGGTATGCATAAGCAGTGGAATGTTATTCAGCCTGAAAAAGGAAGGAAATTCTGACACATATTACAACATGAACGAACCTCGAGGACATTATGCTAAATGAAATGAGCCAGTTAAACAAAAACAAATATCTTGTGATTCCATTCATATGAGGTGCCTAGAGAAATCAAATTCATAGAGACAGAAAGTAGAATGTGGTTTCCATGTGCTGGGAGGAGGCAGGAATAGAGAGTTACTGTATAATAGATATAGAGTTTCTGTTTTGCAAGATGAAAAACCGCTCTGGATATTGGCTACACAGCAGTGTGAAAACAACTAATACTACTGAATTGTACACTTAAAAATGGTTAGGATGGTACATTTTATGTTAGTGCATTTTACTACGGTTCAAACATTTTAAAAGTTTTTTTAATGAGAGGGAAAATTCTTTTATATTTACTCACAAAGTTTTCTTTACTGTTGGTCTTTCTTCCTTTGTGTAAATACATATTTCCATATGGTATCCCTTTTCTTCTGCCTGAAGAACTTCATTTAACATTTCTTGTGGGCAGGTCCGATGACTGTGAAGTCTTTCAGCATTGGTTTGTCTGAACAAGTCTTTATTTTACCTTCAATTTTGAAAGACTTTAAAAAATTTTTTGGCTAAGTATATGCTTCTAGGTTGACGGTCCCCCGTTCTCACTTCTACCACCCCTCCCCCACTACTTTAAATATGTAACTCTATTTACTTGCTTCATTCCTGACAAAACATCTTCTGTCATTCTTACCTATATTCCTTTGTATGTAGTATTTCCATTTTCTTCTGGCTGCCTGTTTAGATTATTCTCTTTACCACTGGTTTCCAGCAATTTTATTATGATGTACTTTGTTGTGGTTTTCTTTTTTTTTTTTTTTTTGACATAGGGATGGAGTTTCACTCTTGTTGCCCAGGTTGGAGTGCAGTGGCACAGTCCTGGCTCAGTGCAACTTCCGCCTCTCGGGTTCAAGCAGTTCTCCTACCTCAGCCTCCGAGTAGCTGGGATTACAGGCATGCACCACCACACCTGGCTAATTTTGTATTTTTAGTAGAGATGGGGTTTCACTATGTTGGCCAGGCTGGTCTTAAACTCCTGACCTCAGGTGATCTACCCGCCTCGGCCTCCCAAAGTGCTGGGGTGTGAGCCACCATGCCCAGCTGTGGTTTTCTTTATATTTACTTGGCTTGGAGTTTATTTAACTCCTCAGATCTATAGGTTCATAGTTTTCTTGTTTGTTTTGTTTTCTTCTTTGTAATCACATTTGGACCTTGTTTACATATTTTCTCAAATATTTTTTCTGCCTCATCTCCTTTCCCAGGATTCAAATTACATGGATGCCATTTTATTTGTCCCACAGGTCACTGATGCTCTGGATTTTTGTTTTTCAATCTTTTTTCTCTCTCTACTTCATTTTGAATAGTTTATATTGGTACGTCTTCACATTTATAGCTTTTTCTTTTATAGCATTTAATCATTTGTTAATTCCACCTGGTATATTATTATGTCAAATACTGTGTTTTTAATCTCTGTAGGTTCCATTTAGGTCTTTCTATATCTTCTGTTTCATTTCTTACTATGTTTGTGTTTTCTTCTGCCTTCTTGAACATTTTGAGAGTTATTGGCAAATTGCCCTTCATAGCAATTTTGGGATTTACATACACGCATAGTAGATTATGATGGTGCCATCCTTTGTTTTTTTCTGTTTTACAGTTTTGTTATTTATATTTAAATTATTAGGCCAGGCGCGGTGGCTCAAGCCTGTAATCCCAGCACTTTGGGAGGCCAAGACAGGCGGATCACGAGGTCAGGAGATCGAGACCATCCTGGCTAACACGGTGAAACCCCATCTCTACTAAAAAATACAAAAACCTAGCCGGGCGAGCTGGCGGGCGCCTGTAGTCCCAGCTACTCGGGAGGCTGAGGCAGGAGAATGGCATGAACCCAGGAGGCGGAGCTTGCAGTGAGCTGAGATCTGGCCACTGCACTCTAGTCTGGGCAACAAAGCGAGACTCTGTCTCAACAACAACAACAACAACAACAACAAAATTATTAATGCATCTATTTTTGGTTTTGTGTGTTAGGAATGAGATTGAGTTCTAGGTTTTTTTTTTTTTTTTCATATGGGTAGCTAGTATTTCTTGGTATTTTGATCACAAAATAAGTAAATTCAAGGTTTTGATTTCTGTAGCATCAATATTTTGACAGAAAAGAACTTGATAAAACTCTTTTTGATGTGTTAATTTTGACATCTACAAAAACAAGCCATTAAATATTACCTTTTTTAACTTTTTAAGAAATTAATTTGAGTTCAAATATTTTTGAAATATAAAAATTATGTTTTTAAAGCTATAATTCTTGTAGACATTCTGTGGTTAAAAATTTGATTGTGCTTATTAAAAATGGTCACATATGTTTTGCACTCCAGCGATGTGAAAATAAAGTTTCTTTGGGAAGGTGACATTTGGTTTCCTGATTATGGGAGGGAGTTGGTTATCTCAGATGGAGCAGGAATGGTTGATTCTCACACCAGGATGGGACTGGGATTCCCCAGGATGGAGGGAGGAGACCCTTTCTACACCATACTTTGAGCTACTGACAGCAAAACCCTCCCACCATACTGGGTGCACCTTGTGTACACTTGACTAATGTACACTTCTGATTTACGGCACATAGCAGAGGCTTCGAGGCGAATTCCGTTCTCGTTTGGCATGCTGCTGGGTAACAAGATAGTAAGAGTGGCAGTTTGTACAAGCTGTGGACAGGGACATTTCCTTTCTGCTGCAGCAAGGCAAAGGAAAGCCCAGGGAGAGTAAAACGCTAGAATCTTTCTAATAGCTTTCTAACAGCTTTGCCCTACACCATGGTCTAAATGGTCTAAATGGCTACACAGTATTTTATTTTTCTAGAATAATTTTATCCAGCTGTGAGAAAGCCAGGTTCAAATTAAAAACTTTTAATAACCTGTCCCAGAATTACTAACAATGAGACTTAAACAAATTTTGATTTGTGAAGAAAACATGAAAAAAGTCCAAAAGAAGCCCCCTCAAAGGACAGAAGTGCCAGTAGGTCCCTTGTGGGGCAGTTTGTACATCTCTCAAGGGGGTCCTCCAGCAGGCAGCTTCCTCTGTGGCGCCAGGTGCGTCCAGGGTGGGCCGGCTCCTTTAGAAGTTAGGCAGGCCAGGCAGAGGGAAGAGAGAGTGAAGCTCTCGACCTCCTCCCAGAGAGCCTGCATGCCCCCCCGGTATTTATCCCCTGCCAGTCTCTCCTTGAACTCTTTCAGGGTGGCTCCAATGCCAACGTTGCTGTAGATCTGCAGGGGTTAGCTTTAACCCTGTTTGGATAAAGTGGGCTACTTTTTGGAAGTCTTTTTCCAAAAGTCCGAGGGATGTCAGTGCTGGCGTCCCCAGCCGCAGTCCACTGGGCCGTGGAGCGCTTCTGTCACCTGGGCAGGTGTTCTTGTTGCAGGCAATAGAACAGGCTTCTAGGACCTTCTCAGCCCTTCTGCCATCTGTGCCTTTGATTGAATGGAGATCCACGAGGATCAAATGGTTGTCAGAACCACCTGTGACTGTTTTGCAGCCCAGCTCTGTCAGTGCCTCAGACAGAGCCCTGCAGTTGGCCACCACCTGGTGCTGATAAACTTCAAATTCCAGAGTCACAGCTTGCTTCAGGGTCACAGCAACCCCAGCAATGGCATGGTTGTGGGGACCTCCCTGAAGGCCAGGGAACACAGCAGAGTTGATGAGAGACTCCAGGTAGTACAGAATCTTTTTGCCAGTCTTGGGATCCATACGTTGCACTCCTTTCCCGTAGATCATGCCGGTTCAGCAGCCTCTCAGGTTCTTGTGAGTGGTGGTGGTCAGCACGTGGCAGTGTTTAAATGGGGAGGGCACCACACCAGCTGCCACCAGCCTGCTGATATGTGCCATGTCCACCATGAGATACACTCCATTCTCATCTACAGTCTTTCCGCAGGCGGGCATAGTCCAGGTTTTAGGAGCAGCAGCTGGTTCCTGCAGTGATCAGCTTCAGGTGGAAAAGGCGGGCATTCTCCTCCAGCTGGCCATAGTTGATGTAGCCAGTGTCTGGGTTCACCTTATAGGGCATAGATTCAAAGAAGATGGATGTGGCAGAGATTTTCTTCTTGTCTGTCATGAACCCGTGGGTCAGGTGGCCCCCATCTGGCAGGTCCAGGCCCAGTGTACACTCGAAGTTTGCAGGGGAGCCTGAGCAAGGCTGGACATTGACCCCCCAGCACTGTGGGTCCAGCTTATAGGCCTGCAGGGCTCACTTCTGACAGAGGGTTTCCAGCTCATCAGTAAACTCAGTCCTGCCTTAGTATCTCTGGCCCGGGTACCCCTCAGAGTATTTGTTATTTAAGCAAGAGCCTAGGGCCTCCAAAACTGCTCGGCTGGCAAAATTCTCTGAGGTAATCAGCTGCAATCCAACCCTCTGCCAGTACTCTCCTTCTTAATGATGTTGTAAACCTCAACATCGCTGTCTTTGAGGGGCTGCGCCAGCATCTTGTCATGTGAGGACCACAGGTCAGCATCCTTGTGGGCCCCATTGACTGGCATCGCCATTGCATGGGTTCGAAGCTGCCAGAACATGACCCTGCACACGTGCCTAGCCTCAGTCCCACGCCACCGCCAGTGCCACCAGAGTCCCAGATCCGCAGACCCAATGCCCCGCACACTGCCACGCGCCAACCATGTGACTTGTCGCACCAACCCCAAATCCCAAACTTGGTGCAGGACTGCTAGTGCTCTGCTAGGTGCACCCCTCGCACCAGGCTTAGGCTTGACCTAAATCTTACCTTTTAAAAAAAATTCCCAAATGCTGTGTGAAGCATACATTCTCTTTTCCTATGGTTCACTCTTCCCTGAATGACCCACCTAGTCATTGACTCCCATCCCTAGGTGCAGACTAGGGAGCAGGCAGTGTAAAGGAAGGGGTGCCGATGTGCCCGCCCGTCCAGACCAAAGTCCTGCTTCTCTGGGAAGCTAGCCTGTTTGCTGTCACACTTTTGTACTCTCTGCTGAAAAGGCCTCCTTTTCTCCCTCGAATATTGCTCACTTGGATACATCTTCCTCTAATTAGAGAGATGGGGAGGGGATGGCAGTAGGTCCAAAGGAACTCAGATTTATTGAGCACTTGTTTTACTCCAAATTTTGAGTTAGGGCTTTTCGATCTGTTTGGTCTCATGGAATGCAAAGTCTTCCCTTACCTAGAAATACACTCCATTACTCTTTCCCCTACCCTGTGCACCACCGCAGTGCCTCACACATAGCTTTGTTATTATGTACATAACTATTGGCTGGTATTTATTCTCCCATAGAGACTGTGAACTTCTCGCACAGAGGCATGGTCTATTCATGGCCGCCAACACCTAGCAGAGCCTTTAGCACACAGTAGACACTTGGCATTTGTATTGCGAATGGAAATTAATTCTGCCCTCCAGAGATTGAGAATGTAAGGATGTGGGAAATGTTGATAAGACACTCTTTTAGTGGAGAGAGTTACTGAAGAAAACTATTGTGACATATTCCAATATATGATAGATTGAAAGGAGATGAAGATTTGGAGACTGAAAGTTCTCACAGCTTTCTCACTTCACAGGCTGCGTGATCTTGGAAAAGTCTGAGCCTTACTTCACTCATTAGTCAAGAGAATGAAATGAGAGGATGTGTCTTGGGGCCATAAATGTTAGATCATTTCAACAACATTTAATGTTAGACACTTAATTGAGTGAATTCTGTTTTCTCAGTAGCTTTCTTTATAATTAGATAAGTTATTTTTCAGGAAGAAAAATAAAGATCCTAGAGTAGGTCACAGTAAACATTTTGAATGTTTTCTTTAAAAAGAAAAAATATAACTCGTAAAACCTAAATTGACACATAATTGGCATACCCCATTTTCCTGCGAATATTTTGCCTCATACATTTGAGTGGCTGTTTGTGCTTTGGTGAAAGACATGATTGAGTGTCATATCTTTTAGTTGGTGGTCAGTGGGGCCACTCAGTATTGGGAGAAAGTGAGGTGCCTACAGGCTAAGCCTGTGGCCAACAGTTTCAGCAGAAAGCAGAGCCCTAATCCATGCCACGTCCGTGCTGCAGAGTGATACTAGCAGCAGTGACAATGATAGCTCACACCTACTGATGTTTACTTTGGATCAGGTCCCGTGCTGAAACTTTTTCCTATTTCTTCTGTTTTAATTCTCCCAACAATTGTATAATGAGACTAACCCTTGTTAGTCAAGTTTTAAATACGAGGAACTAGAGGCATAGAGAAGTCAAGCAGTTTGCCCGAGGTCACACAGATAGGAAGTGATAAAACTAGGTTTTGAACCCAAGCCCACATATTTAACAACCGCTCTCTACTTCCTCTCACAGCTGCTGTTTCATGGGCAGGCTGGCTAGTGGCCAAAGTACCGAGGCCTACCAGATGCCTGGTAGTAGCTAATGAGGTGCTGATGTGGAAATGGTTCCCTTACCCAGCTCTACAGAGGAAAACCACACTTCTCTTGAGATGCATTTTGTTTTAGGAAGGCTGGAGTGTGTGGTATGTATCTGTGACTGTGCGTCTGTGATTCACATACTGCTAAGGAATCATTGCTGTGGTCCAAGCTGGCTGAGTTTCCACAGTGCAAAGATGGCCCTTGAAACTTTGCAGAGCTCTGAAGCAGGAAGTCTAGAGAGTTGACACACAGTCCCAGCTGCCTGATTTGGGACCCTTGCATGAGAAGGTACAGGAGACCTATTGCACTGCCCTGGGGACTTTGAAAGCTTGTGGGCTCCTGGCCAGTGTAGCTGAGTATCTGGTATCCCCACATTACAAAGCCCCTCCGTCTCTGCCCTTCCAGAAAAAGATTCTGGGATTTTTATCACTACAACACCAGGGAGGAGTGGTAAGATTGAGAGGCATCCTTGACAAATTTTGTCCCATACCATAAATTACGGAGGAGAATAGAATACCATCTACTTCTCTACTTCTGCAGAATTGTTGTCCTTCTAGGCTGAGAGCACACTGGGCACTCCCATACCCCCACCAGGAATGTGCAAGACTTGCTACAGTTACCTTCTCCGCTCCCTCATGTCCCTCTAACTCTTAATCCATGTAGTCTGGCCTCCACTCTCACTTCTCTCCTCCTCAGAATGCTCTAATCCAGACCACCAAAAAGCACTGACAAATCCGACAGATAGATAGTCCTTCTCTTTTTATGATGTCTCTGAAGCATTTGGCAGTATTGATCTCTTCCTCCATTTTGAAACTCTCTCTTCTCCTTAATTCTTTGTTCAAACTCCCTCCCAGTTCTCCTGCCTCTCTGTTCCTTCTCAGTCTCTATTGCAGGAGATCTTCTTTTCCTGTACTCGTCCTTACATGTTGGTGTTTGCCGGGTTTCAGTTATAGCTCTCCTCTCTTCTCACTCCACTGCTTTAGCTAACATCGTATGTGCTGATGACTCTCAATCTCTCTAGCCTACATCTCTACTGATCTTTAGACCCAAATACCAAACTTCCTGCTGGACAGCTCCACTTGGATGACTCAAAAGCATCTCAAGTTCAGTGTATCCAACTCACCGAATTTCCAACAAATCTAATCAGCCTATGTTCTTATTTCAGGAAATGGCACCACTATCCATTCTCACCCAAGCAAGAAATCTGGGAGTTATTCTTTCTCCTTCCCCTCTCAACCAGATATCTAATGAGTCATCAAGTCCTGGCACTTGTGTACTGTCTTCTTTCTGAGGTCAGTTCCTTCCCCTGAGCCCTGATTCTCCAACCTCTGTCACCTCTGCAGGAACCCGGATCTTCATTCTCTTCACTGTTTCCTTCTTATCACTATTTAATCATATTCAGGTCTCTCTCATCGCTTAAAAACTTGCCACATTGATCCTATTATTCTGTAAACTCATTCAACAAAGTGTCAGATATTTTTCTAGGTGCTATAGCTTCAGCACTGCATAAGTTACATAAAACCTCTCCCTTCAGAGATCTTACATTCCACTGGCAGACACAGATAACCTGTGCACATAAAGTGTCACGCCATTTTTAGAGCACCTACTGTGTGCCAGCCACTGTGCCACCGTATTTCATTTCATTTAGCCTTTACAATGGGAGCCAATCATAATTCCAAAAGACACAATCACGAACGCCGTAGTCCCAAATGCTGAAATCCTAAAAGATCAGTCGGGCGTGATGGCTCACGCCTCTGATCCCATCATTTTGGCTGGCCAGGGCGGGTGGATCACCTGACGTCAAGAGTTTGAGACCAGCCTGACCAACATGGTGAAACCCTGTTTCTAATACAAATACAAAAATTAGCCATTCATGGTGGTGGGCGCCTGTAATCCCAACTACTCGGAAGGCTGAGGCAGGAGAATCACTTGAACCCGGGAGGCGTAGGTGGTAGTGAGCCAAGATCACACCATTGCATTCCAGCCTGAGCGACAGTGCGAGACTCTGTTTCAAAAAAAATATTAAATTAAAATTTAAAAAAAAGGAAATCCTAAAAGATGAGAATCCCAAAAAGTCTAAAACCCTGAAAATCACAATTCTGAAAGATTAAAATCTTGAAAACATCTTTCTGGAAAAAAATAATTTTTAAAATTATTTAAAATATATTTATTTACATTCTTAAAAGGGGATTTATTTGATAAACGTAAAAACATTACAGAACACTTCATAGGCCACTTTACACAATGAAATGGGCAATAATAACATACATATTTTATTGCCTAGCATAAACAGGTATACTAATGAGAGGCATGAACAGGTTACTAATGACAGTCACATGGATATCACAGGAACAGGCAAACTGTTCATAAAGAAATAGGTACAAAGGGACATGTATGAACACATTTCACTATAGTTGGTAATTGTGTACACCCAGGTTGACAACTGCGGTCATCTGAAATACTGTGACAGACATCTGAAATACCGTGACTGATCTCATCACAGTCTTTTGTCGAGATCAGTCAAAAGTCACAGTGGGTCACTACTGCGTATGCAGTTGTTCAAAGAGCCAAGATCTTAAGAAATTTTATCTTTCACAAATGCATGTATCCAAAAAGGACATCTCTTTTTGAGGAAGTTTCAGTGGTTTTACATACATGCACAGTCGTTACACACACAGTCAATGTGATAATGCACTTTTATGGAGTCAAATTTGCAAAATCCCTTTATAACAACCCCACGAAGTAAGTATTGTTATACCCATTTTGTAGATGGGAAAGCTAACGACTTGCTCAAGGTCATGGTAGCACAGAGCCAGGAATCAAACCCACCAACCCCACCCTATGTCCTGAATCGAGGCTCTGAACCATGGACCTGGAGGGTAATACAGATTCCTTTTGTTTGGAGAGTGTTTTAAATATTTTCGGTAGGTACCCACTGCGGTGAAATCCTTGGGTACAGGCCTTTCCGGGAAGAGCAGAGTGCTCTATAACTAATGCTTCTCTGCAGAGTGTCTTAAGAGTAGCCTGCATAGGCTAGACAACCTCAGTGCCTGTCCATGACCTGGACTCCAGCTTACAGCTGGAGGAATTGCCGTTTATGTCCTGTCCTTTTCCCTGCCCACCATTTTTTTTTTTTTTCATATATTCCTTAGCGTCAGGTGTTGGAACCACCTCTGGGAACTCATCCATGTTCTGCTTTTAAATTAATTCCACATCTTGCCTGAGCTTACTGCCTCCTCCATTATTTAAGGAATTTAGCCTGCCAGTTCCCTATAATGGTACACCCCATCTCTTTCCTCTTTGCTCTATCTTCCAGTTCTCATAGGTGGAGCTGCAGTAGACATCCAGAAGTTGCGGGATTTTTTTTTTAGATCTCCTTCCCAGATGACTAGGGACCCACACTTGTTTGCAAAGGTGAATCCTGCAGACCTAGCTGGTTATAAATCCATCTGCTCTAGAAATTCTAGGCCTCAACCTGCTCTTTCTGATGGTATCAGAGTACATTGTTTCTCCTACCCCAGGACAGGACCTGAGGAGCTACATCTTACCCCTTTCTTATCCCTTTCTAACTTATCCCTTTCTAACTTGCCAGGTGAATGACAGGCAAAGCCTTGGTAGAATGTCCCAGACAGGCAAAAGGCAGTTTGGAACCTGTTGTGTGCTGTAGAATCCAAGGTGATTTGAACTGGTCTGCCACAATATTTTTGAGATACTGGAAATAAGGTTTTTGAAAACATTTATGACAATTAGAGTCAGTTTATGTTCCTTAATCTAATAAATAAAAAATAGGCCTGGCACAGTGGCATGCACCTATGGTCTCAGCTATTTGTTACCAAAAAAAAAAAAGAAAAAAAAACTTTTAAAAATGGAGCATATATTTTATATGTTTCCTTCCTTCCTTCCTTCCTTCCTTCCTTCCTTCCTTCCTTCCTTCCTTCCTTCCTTCCCTCCTTCCCTCTCTCCCTCCCTCCCTCCCAGCCTGCCTGCCCGCCCGCCCGCCCGCCCGCCCGCCTCCTTCCTTCCTTCCTTCCTTCCTTCCTTCCTTCCTTCCTTCCTTCCTTCCTTCCTTCCTTCCTTCCCTCCTTCCTTCCTTTGAGTCTTGCTCTGTTGCCCAGGCTGGAATGCAATGGTGTGATCTCGGCTCACTGCAACCTCCGCCTCCCAGGTTTAAGCGATTCTCCCACCTCAGCCTCCCAAGTAGCTAGGATTACAGGTGCCCGCCACCATGCCCAGCTAATTTTTGTATCTTTAGTAGAAACAGGGCTTCACCATGATGGCCAGGTTGGTCTCGAACTCCTGACCTCAGGTGATCCACCTGCCTCAGCCTCCCAAAGTGCTGGGATTACAGGCATGAGCCACCACACCTGGCCTTATTTAATTTTTCTAGTAATTCATTTTTATTCTGTTTTATAAAATTATCATTCTGTGACAAAATAGAAATTTAAAAAGCAAAACCAACGGATCCTTCTTCACAGATGGTTTGAGAAGTTTTGGACTGTAGTGGAAAGAGAACAGGTTTTGGAAGTGAATAGGGCTGGGTTGCTCAACCTCTCTGAGCCTCACCTTCCTCATCTGTACCTACCTTCCCCAGAGCTAAGAGAAATGGTGCATGGAGACAAACACATATCCAGGCATATGTGCTCTGCCAGAGGTGAGGACAGAGGGTTGTGGGGGCACAGAGAAGGTCCTTCAGCTGGAGGAGTGATGAGAGATTGACTGGGGAGACGTCCTGGTGAAGGCGATGCCTGAGCTATGCTGGGAAGGGTGGGGCTTCGGCAGCAAGACCAGACACACTGGTGGGGGCAGCTTCCTCCTTTGCAGACCAGTTCCAGCCTAAGAGCAGGAGCTGTAGGGGTGCTTAGAAGCGCAGTCCCTGGTGAGAGCATGCAGGCTGGCTGCATTCCTGTGGTATTTGAGGATTGATCTTGTCAGATTAGCAGCTTTGCTTTTTTTGGTTCAGGTACAAGATCCCCACGTGGGGAGTTCTTGCTGCTTGTGAGGAGCAGAAGCTGGTGAAAGCACAGAACGTGATCCTGGCCCTCCTCCCGAGCTGTGTGAGGCTCCCAGCCAGGAGCAAGCAGCTCTGCGAGTTCCTCAGTGAGAGGGAAGGCCCAGGTCTGAGCTCCACCCACACAAGTCCCAGCGGTGAGGCAGCAGCTCAGCAGAGAGCAAGATGCTGGCACCTTCAGGACTGTGTCTTGCTTTCCCTACTCTGTCTGCACCTGGGGACACAGGTCACTCTATAACTGGTCTCCCCAAATAAATAGCCAGAGCTAGAGGGGAGAAGGAGGGCTGAAGCCTCGCCTCCCCACTGTGGAGGCAGGACAGCAGTCTATGCCTGCCTCCCATGATGAGGGCCCTTGGCTCTGCCTTCTGCCCTGACACAGGCAAAGAGTCCAGATCCAGGCAAATGAAGTGTCAGAGGGAAGCCACGGCCCTATGCAGGGATCCTGAGTTCAGTGAATCTCTCAGGAGAGAGGTCTGGGCTAGAAGAAAACAAATTGCAGGTAGGTCCATATACAACCCCCAGAGCGTGGACGAGATTGTCCAGGGATGATGTGGCGAGTATTGGGCCACATGGCCTCTGTTCACAGGAGTTCCTGGTCAGGGAAACACACACCTGATAGGTGGCAGCAGCACGAAAGCAGGCCTGTCGGCAGCTGGCCCTGTGACATCTTTGTGGCCCTTGTGTTGGGATAGACCCATCCTCTCTCCCTGGGTTCCAAGGGCTTAGTGTGGGGAAGTTTCCCGCAGCGGACAACTTCCGAACATAGTTTGAAAACAGAAGATTGGGGCTGGTCATGGTGGCGACCAGCCTGACTGACATGGAGAAACCCCATCTCTAGTAAAAATACAAAATTAGCCAGGTGTGGTGGCACATGCCTGTAATCCCAGCTACTCAGGAGGCTGAGGCAGGAGAATCGCTTGAACCCGGAAGGTGAAGGTTGCAGTGAGCCGAGATCACGCCATTGCACTCCAGCCTGGGAGACAGAGCGAGACTCCATCTCAAAAAAAAAGAAAAAGAAAACAGATGATTGGAAAAACAAAGTGACACCTTTTGGTTTGCTGCTCAGCCCCTTCAGATAGTGTGTCTGGGCCAGAGGCCAATTGCCGTTTGCAGAACTTGCTCTAAGCAGCAAATGCCCAAATGGAGCAAGTCCTCCAAATGGAGCAAGGCGTGTGCTTGAGGCCTGAGCTCGGAGACCAGCTCTGATGAGGGGTGGCTCTGCCTGCTGTTTCCACTGGCCTTGCTCCCATGTGTCCAGGGTGACTGTGATCAGTGAGGGTCCGGCCAGGTTAAGGGCTGTCGCCACCACATTCCCCGTCTCCATCACCCATCCTCATTCGTACCTTGAGACCAGCAAGAGGGATTAAGGGCAGGACTCTGCCAGCTATATGTTCACCCTTAGGCCACTTCTGACCATCCCAAACCCCCTGCCTCTGTCCCTGTGCTCTTCTCTTTCTGCCCTGTGGCTGTTGCACACACAGGGGCCCCTGATACCCAAGTCCCTTCCTCCGAAGGGCTTCTCTCTGCCCCTCCCTACCCCTGAGGGAGTATGCAAGGAGAACTGGTTGGATCAGGCCCCATGAGCTCATATGGGCCTCCTGATGGAAAGAATCCTTCCTCCTGACCTTTTTTAACATGGTCAGCAGCTGCCTCTGATTTAACCAGTTCTGCCTGTAGCCTAGTCATTTTGGGGGCAAAATGAAGAAAAGTGCAAGAGGCAGTAGGGCAGAGCACAGCACACCGTGACCCACACTCAAGGCTGTGGGGAAAGCCAGCTCATCCAGGAGGCCTGGGCTCCTGACACAGTCCTGTCTCCAGTGGGCCCGCTCCGGGAAAGTTGCCAACTCTCATAGAGATGCATTTCTTTGCTACCACTCAGATTATTGAGAGGAAACACAGGGTTCAGAGACCCCCATGTGGCCAAGGAAAGCTGTCGGCAAAGGCACAGCTGCATGTAGAGTGCAGGTTCAGGAGCAAAGGGTGAGCCTGGTTCTATCCATCTCTGATCCAGTCCTCGTCAGGTACTCCACAGAGGAGCATTTGCTAAAGGAAGAAAGGTAGGACCGGCCATTTCTGCCATTCATCTGGATCCCAAGGGCCATCCTTCATGAGCAGCAGGTCTCTTCCTGTCTAGCCATGAGCCCCTTTCCCTAACCCCTGGAGTGCTAGATGCAGAAAGGGAGGGCAGTGGAGGGATGTGGGCTATGTGGGTTACAGCCACCATGTTCTCCCTAGCCAGAGGTTGATCATTTTTTCCAGCCTGTGACTGGGCCTAATTTCAGACCTTTTCTGAGTGTAGGCCTAGATTTCAGGAAATAGAGAGCTTTTGAGCTGAGGCAAAAGTGGTCTTACTGTGCTTAAACTGTTATCTGTTGGCACTGCAGTGAGGCTGGTCAGAGGAAGAGGGGTACATCTTTACCACCTGGCCTCACCGCTGTTTCACCGATCCCTGTGGCTGGACCTTGTGTGCCTGTGCCAGGTTCACAGCATCTCCTTCCTGCTTTCTCAGCAAAGATGGAATACAGCTGGGAGCTCCTCTGCCTCAGTCTGGGGAGGTGAAAAGAACTTAGGTTTTGAAATCAGGCAAGCCTGGGTTAGAATCCCAACTTTGCCACTTTGCTAGCTGTATAACCTTGGACAAGCCCTTAGTCATGTTAAACATCAGCCTCCTTATCTGCAAAATGCGAATAACAGCCCCCATCTCATGGGCATTTATGGGGATTACACAAGATAATGTCCATGATATGTGTGGCCTGGTGCCTGGCATGCAGCGAGTGCTTCGTCTGGGTTGGTAAGTGTGGTTCTGTCTTTATGCCCTGACTGCCTCAACTCTCATGGAGACCTTCCAGTAATATGTCTTGGTGTGGAGCTGTCAGGACTTGTATAGACTGCATACAAACCCAGGTGATTGGCATTTGTTGATACAGAAATACTTCCACATATCGGGAAATGTGGCTTTTGGCAACTCCAGCTACACAGGATGCAACTGATGACTTGTAATTTATGCTGATGCATAAATTTAATTTAAGCTGATGCTTAAATTAATAAATTAAATTAATAATTTAAGCTGATGCTTCCTGGTGCCCTAACCCCTAGATGCCAATGCCCTACTAACCCATAGTCTTTTATGCCTTCCTGCTGTGCCTGCTAGTCCCCCAGCCTGGAGTGCTTCTCCATATTCTTTGCCTTAAGAACTACTGCTTTGGCCGGGCGCAGTAGCTCACACCTGTAATCCCAGCACTTTGGGAGGCCAAGGCAGGCGGATCACCTAAGGTCAGGAGTTCGAGACCAGCCTGATCAACGTGGAGAAACCCCATCTCTACTAAAGACACAAAATTAGCCGGGCATGTTGGTACATGCCTGTAATCCCAGCTACTCAGGAGGCTGAGGCAGGAGAATCGCTTGAACTCGGGAGGCAGAGGTTGTGGTGAGCCAAGATCACGCCATTGCACTCCAGCCTGGGCAACAAGAGCGAAACTCCGTATCAAAAAAAAAAGAAAAGAAAAGAAAAGAAAACTACTGCTTTTACTTCAATGAGTAATTTGAATGTTGCCTGGCATCAAGGCAGGTGCTCAGCTTGGCCAGCTTCCCACATGCATGTGCTGTCTGGAGTGTCCGTCCTCACATTCTCCGCCTTTAAAACTCCAGCTCAGATGTCACCTTCCCTGTGAAGCTTTTCCTGCCCTGGAGCTCCCCCAGCTCTGTGTGCACCTCTCTCTGTAACAGTTCTGTGTATATTGCATTGTAGTTCCATCCTGAGACCTATACTGATCCTTGTCTAATTTTTACCTCTATCTTACCCTCCATCACCACTTGGTGACTGACTAAATTGGGGACAGCTCCCATTTCCCTTTATCTATCCTATCACCACATTCCTTGCAGCTGGCTTGGGCTTGGGGAGGGAAATGGAAGCGGCAGGTCCTGCTGACCTAGTTGTGCATTCTGCCATATCCAGGCCCACTGTGCAGCTGGGCCCAGCACTCTGGGCTTCCTTCCCAGGACCAACACCAGCAGCATCAACAGTGGACAGAGCCAGGTGCAGTGGCTCACGCTTGTAATCCCAACACTTTGGGAGGATCACTTGAGCCCAGGAGTTTGAGACCAGCCTGGGAAACATAGCAAGACTCTGTCTCTACCAAAAAAATAAATAAATAAATTAGCATAATAGTGTGCACTTGTAGCCCTAGCTACTACTCAGGAGGCTGAGGCAGGAGGATTGCTTGAGCCAGGGAGGTTGAGGCTACAATGAGCTGTGATCATGCTACTACACTCCAGCCTGGGTGACAGTGTGAGACCCAGTTTTTTTTTTTTTTTTTTTTTTTTTTTTTGAGACGGAGTCTCGCTCTGCCGCCCAAGCTGTAGGCTGTAGTGCAGTGGCGCGATCTCGGCTCACTGCAAGCTCCGCCTCCCGGGTTCACACCATTCTCCTGTCTCAGCCTCCCTAGTAGCTGGGACTACAGGCGCCCGCCACCACGCCCAGCTAATTTTTTGTATTTTTAGTAGAGACAGGGTTTCACCGAGTTAGCCAGGATGGTCTTGATCTCCTGACCTTGTGATCTGCCCACCTCGGCCTCCCAAAGTGCTGGGATTACAGGCGTGAGCCACTGTGCCCGGCCGAGACCCAGTTTCAAAAAAACAGTGGACAGAGTCTAAAGTGGCTCTAAGGACATATTAAATTCTGGATTATTCTTCCTTCAAAACATTGAGTTTGATGGTCTCCCTCCGTTGACTCAAATAACTGGATATTGCATGTCTGTCTGTTCACTCATGTAATACATTTTTATCGAGTGCCGGGCACTGTGTGGGCACTGGGGAAATGCTTTTTAAAAATGCAGGCATAGTCCCAGCTCATTGTCTGGGGGAAGTAAATTGAAGTTGTAGCTCAGGGTTTCGGAGACATTCAAGTCAAGTTGAAGAGTGAGAGACTTGGTTGAGTGCTGCCTCACAGCTGCATTTCAGTGCCTGGCTCTGACCAGGCCACAGCACACACCACTGCTAAGTGTGGGGCTGTGGGGAGGCCGCCCTGCACCCACTCCAGGCTGGAGGCAGTCACACAGTAGCTCTGCGGGCTGTGGCAAGAATGAGACTATGACAGCCCTGGAGCCTCAGAAAAACTGGCTTGTGAATGACTTTGCACGGACCAGGGTTGTAGACAAACAGAAATGACATCTGAAAAGACTCCTCTGAGCAAGTCCCCTGGCACATTCACACAAGTCAAGTTCAAACAAAAGGCTGTTGATGACATTTCTTCGCACAAGTCACGAAAAGCTTCAGACCAAGGGTGAGCAGTTTCTGCTTCTGCAATTCGGAGATCATAAAGAATAAAGAATGGATTGGGGAAAGCATAGCTCCATCACTAAGCCAGCCTCCGCCCCCTAGAATGGGGCCTGTCTGGTCAGTATGATGTTCTTAATCCTGGGAGACCCCACAGAGGCCCCAGTCTGGCAGAGAGTGTCCTCAGGGTGTGGGAGAAGCCTCCTCCTCCTCTTCCACCTCTGTGGAGCAGCGACCAGGCCTCCAGATAAAAGCATGCTTGCGTCAGCACCTCATAGATCTCGATCCGGACCTGCCCATGGTGACTGCTGCCCCACTTCTAAGCCCCAGAGACCCTAAGTATTCTGCCCCTCCCTGAACCCCTAAGCACTCACTGTCTACCAAGCCTAGTGCAGAGGTCTAGGGGAGAGTGACAGATAAGAAACTGAGTGGGGGCTGGACGCGGTGGCTCATACCTGTAATCCCAGCCCTTTGGGAGGTCAAGGCAGGCGGATCACCTGAGGTCAGGAGTTTGAGAACAGCCTGGCCAACATGGCAAAACCCCGTCTCTACTAAAAATACAAAAATTAGTTGGGCGTGGTGACTCACGCCTGTAATCCCAGCTACTTGGGAGGCTGAGGCAGGAGAATCATGTTAACCTGGGAGATGGAGGTTGCAGTGAGCTGAGATGGCACGATTGCACTCCAGCCTGGGCAACAAGAGCAAAACTCTGTCTCGGGAAAAAAAAGAAAGAAAGAAACTGAGTGGGCATTGTGGTTACTGTAGCAACAGAGCAAGCACAAGGAGCTGTGTGTGCTCTGATAAGAGCGCCTGGCCAAACTGCAGGCAGGAGAGGCTTCCCAGAGGTGGTGACACCTGTGCTGCCTATTGGAGGACAGTTAGAAACTGGCCAGGTAGAGAATCTAGGGAAGGGCAGGAATCACATGGAGGGAAGGAGACACACTTGGAAGTAATTTGGCCTATTGGAGTACAAGTCCTCGGCAAGAGGCCTTGGATGTCATGCTGAGAAGTTTGAACTTTATTATGAGGTCAACCAAGGTTTCAAAGCAGGGAGGGAAGGACAGCATCAGATTTGTGCTTTAGAAAGGTCATTGCCTGAAATGGGGAGAAAGGGTTACAGGAAGTGGGACTGAGAAAGGTAATGCTTGGGAAGAGGTGATAAGGACAAGTTCATGCGATATTAGGGGAGGAGAAATGACAACATTAGGTGGCTGGTGGAGGGATGAGTAAAAATGTATTCCTAGTTTCTGTTTCAGGCAGCTGGCAAGATAGCGGCGCCATTTCCTAACATAGGGAACACAGGGAGAAGAGCATGCTTACGGGGCAGCTGTTGAGTTCATTTGGGGAGAATGCTCAGCTTGAAGTTCCTGCGGGACATCCCTGTGAAGCACCCAGGTCCTTTAAGGGATTTTTTTTTCCAGTTTCTTCCTATTGTAAACAGAGTATCTACATACAACATTCGTATAAGTAAGTCTTTATGCAGCTTCCTCACTATCTCTGACATAGTGAAATAAATTTTTTCATTACATCACATGAATTTGTAGTATCTCTCCCTTTGAGTCACCAAACTTCTCAACGTGAAACCTGTTCACTTAAACTTCCTTCCCTCCCCTTTCTCCATCACTTATTTTATAAGCATTTCCATATACTGGGCACCATGCTGGGTATTAAGGATGAAAAGTAATACATTATCCTTACCCCAGAACTTCAGTCTAGAGTGAGTCAGACATGAAAACAAAATTATATTGTGCTGACATGATGGTAAATGGAAGTCTAGGGTGCCACGAATACACAGAAAGGAGACACCTAATCAAAGTGAGGTGTCAGAAGGGGCTTTTCTCCTAAGGTAGATCACTGGGCTCACTCCTCTTCTGCTGTTATTGTTTACAGGACCTCTTGACCTTCATTCTGATCATCTGCTAGCATTAAAGGGCCAAAGAAGACCTTTTCATTGGTTCGCTGGTGATTGCTGACTCACCATCATGAAGTTGAAAAGTTGTCTTTTTTGTTTTAGTTTTGTTTTTGGCAGGGGTCAGTGCCATAAGTGTTAGTGGGTGGGATACATTATGTCAGTAGCTCCTTAAGATACATGGTCTGTGGACCTGAAGTATTCATGGCCCCTCAAGGCCACATGCAACCAGAGCCAAGCAGCTGGGCCTTTCCCAGGGCTCCCGACCTCCTCTGGAGTCATCACTGTCTGCCTCACACTCCCATATATTTTCAACACTGCCGGTTCTCAAAAACACCCAGGTAAGGACATATCATGGCCCCTTTCAGCAGCCTGGGAAAATGCCTTGGAAGTTTCTTTTTCTCCCCTACTGTAAGCCTGCAGGACAGGGAGGATCTGTGACAGAGAATACCTGGGAGAAGCCATCTTTTGGGGGAAAGTGGTCAGAGAAAGATTTTTGAAGGAGGCGATTTTTTTTTCAAGGCGGGGTAACTCACATTTGTAATCCTTGCACTATGAAGCTCAGGCAGGCCGATCACTTGAGCCCAGTAGTTTGAGGCCAGCCTGGGCAACATGGCGAAACCCCATCTCTACTAAAAAAAAAAAAAAAAAAAAAAATTAGCCACGTATGATGGTGGTGTGCACCTATAGTCCCAGCTACTCAAGAGGTTGAGGTGGGAGGATCCCCTAAGCCCAAGAAGTTGAGGCTGCAGTGAGCCATGATTGTGCCACTGCATTCCAGCCTGGGTGACAGACTGAGACCCTATCTCAAGAGAAAAAAAAAGATTAAGGAATTAGGCAGTTGAAAAATGACAGGGTAGGTATTCTAGACAGAGGGAATGCATAAACTGAGAACGTGATGCACATAAGGACACTCAGATAACTGCACATGGTTTGGTGCATTTGGCACATAGTGTTACATCCTAGATGCTGGAAGACAGGCTAGAGAAGTAATCTAGAGCAAGATCATGGAAGACCTCACAAGTCACTCCAAAAGGACTCTAGATTACATCCTTAAAGATGTGGGAAATTAGGCCAGGCGCAGTGGCTCATGCTTGTAATCCCAGCACTTTGGGAGGCCGAGGTGGGTGGATCACAAGGTCGGCAGTTCAAGACCAGCTTGGCCAAGATGGTGAAACGCTGTCTCTACTAAAAATACAAAAATTAGCCAGGTATGGTGGCGGGCACCTGTAATCCCAGCTACTTGGGAGGCTGAGGCAGAGAATTGCTTGAACCCGGGAGGCGGAGGTTGCAGTGACCTGAGATCACACCACTGCACTCCAGCCTGGGCAACAGAGCAGACTCTGTCTCAAAAAAAAAAAAAAAAAAGATATGGGAAATAATTGACATGTTTTAGGCAAGAGACAAGATTGACCTAATGAGATTGGCTATTCCAAAAGATTGCCCTCACCCAATGTGGAAGATAAATTGGAGGAGGGAACTTGGAAGCATGAAGCCCAGTTAGGAGGCTGTTGTGGTGACTGGTGAAGGCAGTCCCATGGGGATGGAGAATAAAGACTGTTTGAAGAACACTGAGGAAATAGAATCAAAGTGTCCCTTCTCTCCTCCCAGAACATCTTATAAGGTACTTTTCCATCGCCAGCACATGTCCTGATGACATTGTTGTCTGTCTGCCCCTCCAGAGCACAAACTGCATATTATTTCTCTTTGTGGCCAGCCCTAGCCCCTGACAGTACCTGGCACTGACTAGGTGCTCAGCAAGTGCTCATTCTGAGTATGGAAGGCTAGGGAAAGGGAAGAATCTGGAATGACTCCCAGGTTTTTGTCTTCAAAGGTAGGTGTATTGGTCTGTTTTTATGCTGCTCATAAAGACATACCCAGAACTGGGCAATTTACAAAAGAAAGGAGTTTAATGGACTTGCGGTTCCACGTGGCTGGAAAGGCCTCACAATTGTGGCAGAAAGTGAGAGGCATGTCTCACAAGGCAGCATTCCCTCACATGGCAGGGAAACTCCCATTTTTAAAACCATCAGGCTGGGTGCAGTGGCTCATGCCTGTAATCCCAGCACTTTGAGAGGCCGAAGTGGGTGAATCACCTGAGGTCAGGAGTTCGAGACCAGCCTGGCCAACATGGTGAAACCCTGTCTCTACTAAAAATACAAAAATTAGCTGGGCGTAGTGGCTCACACCTGTAATCCCAGCTACTCAGGAGGCTGACGCAGGAGAATCGCTTGAACCCGGGAGGTGGAGGTTGCAATGAGCCAAGATCACGCCACTGTACTCCAGCCTGGGTGGCAGAGCGAGACTCTGTCTCAAAATAAAAAAAGCCATCAGATCTCGTGAGACTCATTCACTATGATGTGAATAGTGCAGGAAAGACCCGCCCCCATAATCAATCACCTCCCATCAGGTTCCTTCCACAACACATAGGAATTGTGGGAGTTACAATTCAAGATGAGATTTGGGTGGGGACACAGCCGAACCATATCAGTAGGAAAATTGGAGGTGCCATTGATTGAGGTAGAGAACCTAAGAAGAAGATCATTTGTTTCTTTTATTTGATTTCTGACTTTTGGGAGGAGGAAAGGGCAGAGATCATGAATTTGGTTGTGGGCATAATGAGTTTGAGATGCCTCTGGGACACTTAAGGAAAGATGTAGATAGTCATTTGTATATGTGGGTCTGGGGTTCCCAGGGAGAGGTCAGAGTTAAAGATGATGCAGTGGGAGTTATCAGCAAGCACATAGATGAAGTTTTGGCAGCAGCGAAGTTGTATGGAGAAGGTGTGTTAACTGGGTCCCAAATTGGCAGCTTATGAGCTAAATCTACCTGTAGACATGCCTTATGGCACAGTGTTTTAAAATAATGTGAATATTTTTAGACAGTATGTAATTCTAGCTTGCTGTAACCCTGCCCCTTCTTGTTTTCTTATATCTGGCCCATTACACATATTTACCATACCTTCTTGGCTCTTTTAGGCATTCGAGTTGGTAATTTTTTAAGGAAGAAGAAAATGGAATGACCTAACTCTGGGGAATACTAATATATAAGGGTTGAATAGGATGAAGGAGAATAGGGAAAAAATGGCTGGAAAGATTAGAGGAAATCAGAAGAGAATAGAATTTCTCTCCAAAATTGTGGGAGGCTATATAGACAACGTACTTGTATAATAAAGTATAAAATGTAGATTCCTCTTCATCCAGCAGTTCCACTTCTAAATATTGTACATACAAAAGTAATCGTATGTATGTATGCATTACTATAATATGCTGTTGCAGCATGTTTATGATAATAGCAAAAAACTGGAAACAGCCTAAGTGCCTCTGAGCCAAGCATGGTTCATGTAGTATGTCCCTGTGATGAAATAGTATGTAGCCATGAAAAATGATGTCAGACTGTATTTAATGGCATGCTCCCACAGTTTATTGTTAAATTTGTTAAAAAGCAAGTTATGGGACACTATATATAAGATAATTCCATTTATGTTAAATGTCTGTTTATGGAAGGAAAAGTCTGGAAGCTTTCACACGCAAATCACAAGAACTTCCCAATAGCTAAATCTAGTAGACCTTTCTCTGGCCTCTGTGCCATTGACCTGTCTGTGGCTTTTGACACTGTTTAACCTTTCTTGGCTTTCTGCTTCTTGTCTTTTTTCCCTAACTTTAGTCCCATAGGCTGGCACTCAGGACTGAAAAATGGCAGAGTCATTCCTGGGAGAGCCCTTCAAAACTAGCAGTTTGTTTAAACCCTGGGCATACCCAAAGCAGGGCACTTACTGGGCAGTTCTTCCTGGAAAGGAGCAGTTAGGGACAGTATCTTCCTGACTCTCACCCCCTTGAGTCTACATATCTCTTCTGGGGTAAAACCCTTCCCAGGGCTCTGGGTACAAGTTTCCTCTCCTTGCCCACGTCCCCCACCCTCTAGCAAAGTTGCCTGGCTAGCCCCTCTCTCCCACGCCTTCTGTTCAATCAAGGGGTTATTTTTAACTGTGTTGTGTATACCATGCTTAAATCCTGGCAAAACACCAGAGCTTTGGAAGAGACACCCGAGATGGAAATAGTCTCCCACAACCTCTGGCCCCTTTCCAGCGCTTTTCCTTTTAAAGAGAGTAAACAACTAATCCAAACTGTAGACAGCCCAACGAAGAAAGTCCCTAGATGCTAGCACTGAGCAGCTGAACCCACAGCCTTGGCCATGACGTTAGACTGGGGCCTATCTTCAGCCCAGGGTGAGTCCAGGGAGAAGATGGTTCTTGCCACTTTCCTGGGCTTGGTGGTTCTAGAACCCTGTATCTTGGAATCATGGAGATTACTTAGTCCATTCCCCATTTCCAATAGCTAGAAGTCCTTGACCTGCAGAAACAGCCCGTTCATTTCAAGATACTCATCAGTAATTGGAGAGGCTTAATTATGAAAAGCCAGAATCTGCCTTTCTACAACTTCCCCCTGTGGTCTTAGTTCTGCCTGCCAGAGGACATAGGACAAGACTAATCCCTTTTCTCCATCAGTTGTTCAGAGATTTGAAGCTGGTGATGTCTCTTGCCAGACATCTCTGCCCTTATAGGGTATCATAAAGGGCCCCTCACTATCAGAAAACCAGAGAAGAAGTGGTTTTCTTCTCAGGGAGCATAGCAGGAGAAGCATCTCCCCATTTTTGATGCTCCTCATAATGCCTCACACCCAAAAGATGCTATTTTCTTCAATGGTCATGTCCCACTGACCATAAGCCTATTCTTGACATGCTCTTGCCAAGCCCCCTCCCTTCCTTCTCAGCACGTATGATGGAATGTGTGGGTCCAAACCAAGCTTGGCAAGGTAGCTGTCATTCTGGAGTATTTTGGATCCTCTTTGGTCTCCAATATAAACTGTTCCTTTCCTTTCTCTATGTCTTCCATAGATTTGAGGATTAAGCCGTTCTGTTCTTGTCTAAACAGTGCACATAAAAAGAGCGACTGAGATAAGCCTAACGCAGAAACTTGCCCCCTACACTGCAGGCAGTTAGCGGGGCTTCTGTCCTCTGAAGTTCACCAGCTTCTATCTCTCAGACCACCCTCCCTGTAGCCTACATTGGTATCCATCTCACACCTGGCCAAATCCACCTGGAAGGGCAGTTGCCTCATGCTTTCCTAGACCTTGTCATGGTCCACATGTGATATCTGAGAGCTACAGGCAAGGACTCATGCCCTAAAGAAGAGCCACAAAGTTCTAGAAGGAGCATTTACCCCAGAGTCAGACATCAGAGGCTCAAACCTGGTTCAGCACCTTCTCTCTTTGGACAAGTCACTCAAACTCTAAACCTCAGTGTCTTCATCTGTAAATTAGGGGGAATGCCTATCTACTTACTTCAAATGAATTTTGTGAGGCTAAAATGATATTGTATAATGAAAAACAGTAAGAGCAAGGTGTTGATAATTATTTCGTAAACATTTATTGAAACCCTGCCAGTATGTAAGCCCTGTAAGTGACATAAGTAGGAATCCCATGAGCCCTGTTGAATTTTGATCCAGCAGGAGATCTGCTTAGGCCTCCAGGCCATCGAAATCACAGGCCATGCTGGGAGGAGGGGAGCCCCAAGTATGGGGAAGGGAACCTGGGACAGGGCAGAGCAAAGGCTTCCCAGAAGGGGCTGGAGTCAGGCTGAGAACAGGCCACCTTCACTGGTCTGGTCTGGTGTCAGGACACATGTTGTGCATAAAAGGCCTGAAACCCAAGGGAGGCAAGGCAGGAGCGAGACCTCAGGGGTTGGAACTGGAGATGGAGAAGCTCTCAGAGAGCTGTGTCTCTGGAGGGTGGGGGTGGGAGCTGGTTGACATGAGGCTGAATCCCAGGCCAGGACCTATGGTTCGTGCATGTGAACTGTTCTTGGGAGAGCTGTGATGGGAAGAGGACAGGCTTGAAGCTAGTGAGGACGTGGCCATGGGGTGAAGTGGGTGTCTGCAGAGAGGAAAAGTAGAATGTTTACAAGGGCCACTGTGGAAAGGAGAAGAGGCTGGTACTAGGGAACCCCAAAACTATTGAGCACGGAGCAGGCCAAGTGGGCCAGGAGTCTGTGGCAGCCACCTGTCTGCTTGTGTAGGTTTTCTCCAGTAGGTTTCGTCCTCCCAGTAGTGAGGTAAGGATTCTGAGAAGTAACCCCCATGCCAGAAAGCTTGGCCCAGATTGATTCTGCCTCCTAGGATTCATGTGTAGGAAACAGCCTCTGTTCCTGAAGTGAGGAGAAAGATGCTGGGGCTTGGGGCAGTGACAGGACTCAGGCCATTCCAGAAGGGAGCAGCCATGGCCCAAATGAGCAGCTGGCCACAGATAATAGTTCCCGGGACTGTCCTACATGTGGGACAACAGCAGGCTCCAGTGGATGGAGCACTCCAGCCTCTTTGGAATGAGGTGGCCGAAGTACTTGGCAAGGCTGTGCACTGTAACAACGAGGGGACCAGAAGAACCCTGGTAGAGAACTCAGAAGGAGGCTAGGGATACAGCCAGGCAATGTGCTACATGAACCTTTGAGACTGAGATATGAGCCTATGGGTGACGGCTTTTGGACCTGTGTTAATGGAGTGTGAGGGAGAGGCTGGGGTGTGAGGGAGAGGCTGGGGTGTGAGGGAGGGACTGGGGTGTGAGGGAGGGACTGGGGTGTGTGGGAGAGGCTGGGGTGTGTGGGAGAGGCTGGGGTGTGGGAGAGGCTGGGGTGTGAGGGAGAGGCTGGGGTGTGAGGGAGAGGCTGGGGTGTGAGGGAGAGGACTGGGGTGTGTGGGAGAGGCTGGGGTGTGGGAGAGGCTGGGGTGTGGGAGAGGCTGGGGTGTGAGGGAGAGGCTGGGGTGTGAGGGAGAGGCTGGGGTGTGAGGGAGGGACTGGGGTGTGTGGGAGAGGCTGGGGTATGGGAGAGGATGAGGTGTGAGGGAGAGGCTGGGGTGTGAGGGAGAGGCTGGGGTGTGAGGAAGAGGATGGGGTGTGAGGGAGAGGCTGGGGTGTGAGGGAGAGGATGGGGTGTGAGGAAGAAGCTGGGGTGTGAGGGAGAGGCTGGGGTGTGAGGGAGAGGCTGGGGTGTGAGGGAGGGACTGGGGTGTGAGGGAGGGACTGGCGTGTGTGGGAGAGGATGGGGTGTGGGAGAGGATGGGGTGTGAGGGAGAGGCTGGGGTGTGGGAGAGGCTGGGATGTGGGAGAGGATGGGTGTGAGGTGGAGGATGGGGTGTGGGAGAGGATGGGATGTGAAGGAGAGGCTGGGATGTGAGGGAGAGGCTGGGTTGTGTGGGAGGGACTGAGGTGTGAGGGAGAGGATGGGGTGTAAGGGAGAGGATGGCATGTGAGGGAGAGGATGGGGTGTGAGGGAAAGGATGGGGTGTAAGGGAGAGGATGAGGTGTGAGGGAGAAGCTGGGGTGTGGGAGAAGATGGAGTGGGAGGGAAAGGCTGGGATGTGAAGGAGAGGAGGGTGTGTGTGAGGGTAGGAAGGGGTGCGTGGGAGGGAGGAGAGGGTATGTGGGGGAGGGGGAGCGGTATGTCAGAGAGGGGTGTGTGTGGGAGATGATTGGGATGTGAGAAAGAGGATGGGGTCTGAGGGAAAGGCTGGGGGTGAGGGAGAGGAGGGGGTGAGGAGAGGAGGGGACATGGGGGAAGGAGGAGGTATGTAGGGGAAGGGGAAGGGGTGTGGGGGGAGGAAGGTGTGTATGGGGGAGATGATTGGGGTGTGAGAGAGGATGGGGACTAGAAGAGGATGGTATATGAGGGAGAGACTGGGGTATGAGGGAGAGGAGGGGGTAGAGGGAGAGGGATGTGGGGGACCGGGAATAGGAGGAGAGGGAAGAGGGGTGTAGGGGGGAAGGGGTGTGGGGGGAAGGAGGAAAGGATGTATTGGGGAGAGGTGTGAGAGGGTGTGTTGGGGAGGGGTGTGAGCGAGAGGGGGTGTGAGTGGGGAGGACTGTCTCGGGGTAGAGAGAGTCCTGCCAGGGCTGCTGGTAAGGCACCTGCTGCTCTTCACCCTGCCTCTGACCGGATACTCCCTGAGGGAGAGGGAGGGCATGGCTGATACCAAAACTGGGAGGGGAGAGAAGGAGGTAAAGGAAACTGACAGTCATTGAGCAACATGGTGTGCCAAGAACTTCGCATGCCTTATCTCACTTCATCTTCACAATAATCCATGAGGTGGTAGGTGTTATTAGCCCCTTTTTACAGCCATTCATTTGACAAAATATTTAGTGAGTGCACTGCTCTAGTACTGGAGGTAAAGCAGTGAGCAAAAGTGACCAACACTCCAGCCTTCGTGGGGCTCATATTCTAGTGGGAAGCAGGCAAAGAAATGATATAGAAATAGGCATACGGTATATTCGATGGTGGGAAATACTAGAGAAAAATAAAACAGGAATGGAAGTTCGAGAGGGGCTGCCATTTGAGACTGGGAAAGATCTTCATGGGAAGGTGACATTTAAGTAAAAACCTAAAGGAAATCAGGGAAGGCCAAGCTGATATCTTGGGGAAGAGCCTTCCAGGCAGAGGAAACAGCCAATGCAAAAGCTCTGAGATGGGATCCAAATGCAGGAAAGAGGCCTGGGTTAAAGAAGTGGGAAATATGAGAGATGAAGTAAGAAAGAGAAGTCTGAATCATGGGGGTGTTGGAGGTCACTCTAGGAATGGAGGATTTCGAGCAGAGGAATAACTTCAGTTTTAAAGGATCATTCTAGCTGCCTTGATGAGAATAGACTGTTGCAAGACAGTCCAACTGGGAGGCTGTTGTGAAATACAGGAGAGATGATGGCAACCTGGACCATGGTGGAAGCAATGGAGGTAGTAAGAAAGCATCAAGGTCAGGGTATATTCTGAAGGGAGAGCTGACAGGTTTGCTGCCAGCACAGGTGTGAGTATGAGAGAGAGTAATTTAGGCCAACTAAAAGTGTGTAGCCTGAGAAATTGGAAGAATGAAGATGCCGTTTACCAAGATGGAGAAATGACTGCAAGAAGAGCAGGTTTTAGGAGCATTATGAACTCAAGTTTAAACATGCAGAGTTTGAGATACCTCTTAGACGTCCAAGTGTAGCTATCAAGAAGGCAGGGGAAGGACCGGGTATGGTGGTTCACGCCTGTAATCCCAGCACTTTGGGAGGCTAAGGCAGACGGATCACCTGAGGTCAGGAGTTTGAGACTATCCTGGCCAACATGGTGGATGAGATCACCAAATAAGTGAACATGGATGGAGGAGAGAAGCCAGGACTGAGCCCAGAGAATGGTGTGGGACATTGAGGGAGCAACTGCAGAAGGGAATGAGAAAGAGGAGCACCCAGTGCAACATTAGGAAACCCAGGAAAATGTGATATTCTGGGAACCAAAGAAAGTATTACAAAAGGAGTAATTAACTGTGTAATATGTTGCTGGTAGGCAGGATGATTGTATAAGTTACTATACAAACTAGGACACTTTTGAGAGTGAAAATGGACAATATTAATTACTCCAGGATAAGACACATAAACGAACATTGTTCCAGGCAAATCACAATGTATGGTCACTCTGTTGATAGGTTAAGTAGAGAATTGACCATTGGATTTAGCAGCATGAAAGTAATATGTGACCTTAAAGGATCATTGATATAAATGGGAGGAGAGAGATTGGAGACGGCAAGTGTAGATAACCCTTTGAAGGAGTGTTTCTGTAAAGAGATGGAGATAAACTAATAGGTGGTCACTATATGGGTGATAGTTGTACTGTTCTTTTAACTTTTCTGTATGAATGCTTTTCATAATGTAAAGTTAGAAGAGTGCAAATTTTAAAACCTTAAAAAAGAAGAGAGAAGGAGTTTAATATGGATAAACAACATATTTGTATGTCTCTGGGGATAATCCAGAAATGAGATGATGTAAGAGTGAAGACTTCCTGGAGCAGTGTCCTTTAGTAAATGAAAAAGATAAGATCTAGGGCACAAAAGTTGGCCTTAGTTACAACTATGGGCAGTTCAAATATAAAGTAGAGAATATAGGCACAAATGCAGGCAAGTGGTGATATGCAGCTTGTAAACATTCTATTCTGATTGTTTCACATATTTCAGTACCATGGTAAACAAGGTTATCTATAGGAGCAAGAATGAGGAAGGTGTTGGAAGTGTAGAGAGAAAAGAGAAAGTATGAGTAGTCATCCAAGAGAATGGAAGAATGACTGAGCTGATAACATGTGTGATTGCCAGGAAGTGTAAGGGCCTCACTGGAATTTTGAGTGAGACCAACCAGCAGCCAGCATGGTTTTTCTCCAGCCAGCCATATTCAGCTGTGCAGGTACATCCCCAGAGTAGGTAAGAATTTCAATTTAATCAAAGCTGTGTTTCCCCCAAATGAGAGAGGAAGAAGGAAGCTGAGGGTGAATGCAAAGAAGTGATTATAATGATTGATTTGGAATTCAAGCTGGATGAGAATTGCAGTAAGAATATAAGGAAGTAAAGGACAATGAAAAGATGGCCAAGCCAATGGCTTGATGATTTCAGTGTGTTGAGGATTGTTGGAGTTTAGCTACAAGAGCAGGTAAGCTATAGATACATAGATTCATGGAGGCAGTCAGGGAGTGAGAGCTTGAGACTGATATTAGAGAGGGCTTTAGTTATTATTAGCGACCCAGTTTAACATATAATTTAGGAGTAAATAGCTGAGATAGGAAAGAGATTAAAATCACTGGAGGAGGGGAGGCCAAGGCAGGCCTGCCTTGGAGTTTACCACTTTCTGTGTTTGGAATTGATATGGTTTGGCAGTGTCCCCACCCAAATCTCATCTTGAATTGTAATTTCAATTGGGGTTTCCCCCATTATGTTCTCGTGATAATGAATGAGTTCCCACGAGATCTGATGGTTTTAAAAGCATCTGGCATTTCCCCTGCTTGTACTCACTCTCTCTCCTGCCACCTCGTGAAGAAGGTGCCTGCTCCTGTTTCACCTTCCGCCATGGTTGTGTTTCCTGAGGCCTCCCCAGCCATGTGAACTGTGAGTCAATTAAACCTCTTTCCTTTAGAAGAGAACTCATCTCTCCTGTTTCCTGCTGTTTGAGAAAAGAATACACAAAAATACTGCAACTGATAACTGCTTTAGAATTTCCCTTCTTCTTCTTCTTCTTCTTCTTCTTCTTCTTCTTCTTCTTCTTCTTCTTCTTCTTCTTCTTCTTCTTCTTCTTCTTCTTCTCCTTCTTCTCCTTCTTCTCCTTCTTCTCCTTCTTCTCCTTCTTCTCCTTCTTCTCCTTCTTCTCCTTCTTCTCCTTCTTCTCCTTCTTCTTCTTCTTCTTCTTCTTCTTCTTCTTCTCTTCTTCTCCTCCTCCTCCTCCTCCTCCTCCTCCTCCTCCTCTCTTCTTTTCTTTCTTTCTTTCTTTCTTTCTTTCTTTCTTTCTTTCTTTCTTTCTTTCTTTCTTTCTTTCTTTCTTTCTTTCTTTCTTTCTTTCTTTCTTTTCTTTGAGACAGGGTCTCACTCTGTTATCTAGGCTGGAGTGCAGTAGCGTGATCTCGGCTTACTGCAGCCTCGACATTCCGGGCTCAAGTGATCCTCCCCCATCAGCTTCCCAAGTAGTTGGGATTACCTTGCCACCATGGCAGGGTAATTTTTAAAATTTTTTGTAGAGACAGGGTTTCACCATGTTGCTCAGGCTGGTCTCAAACTCCTGGGCTTGAGCAATTCACCTGCTTCGGCCTCCCAAATTGCCGGGATTACAGGCATGAGCCACTGCGCCCGGCTTAGAATTTCTCTTCACTTTATTTTTTATTTTTTATTTTTTTTGAGACGGAGTCTCGCTTTGTCACCCAGGCTAGAGTGCAGTGGCCGGATCTCAGCTCACTGCAAGCTCCGCCTCCCAGGTTCACGCCATTCTCCTGCCTCAGCTTCCCACGTAGCTGGGACTACAGGCGTCCGCCACCTCGCCCGGCTAGTTTTTTTTTTGTATGTTTTAGTAGAGACGGCGTTTCACCGTGTTAGCCAGGATGGTCTCGATCTCCTGACCTTGTGATCCGCCCGTCTCGGCCTCCCAAAGTGCTGGGATTACAGGCTTGAGCCACCGCGCCCGGCCTCTTCACTTTATTTATTTATTTATTTATTTATTTTTTTGAGAGGGAGTCTCGCGCTGTCGCCCAGGCTGGAGTGCAGTGGCCGGATCTCAGCTCACTGCAAGCTCCGCCTCCCGGGTTTACGCCATTCTCCTGCCTCAGCCTCCCCAGTAGCTGGGACTACAGGCGCCCGCCCTCTCGCCCGGCTATTTTTTTGTATTTTTTAGTAGAGACGGGGTTTCACTGCGTTAGCCAGGATGGTCTCGATTCCCTGACCTCGTGATCTGCCCAACTCAGCCTCCCAAAGTGCTGGGATTACAGGCTTGAGCCACCGCGCCCGGCCTATTTTTAACTGAGCCTATAGTTGAGCAGGGAGAGATCTGTCAAGGAAGGGGGTGCTAGACTTGCCAAGCACAGGGATCATAATTGATTTGTGATCCTAAAACATCAAGACTGGAAGAAAAGCAGCTCAAGTCATAGAGCAGACCATGAGGGGAGAGAGCCAGTCAAGCATCGGAATTGAGGCTCTTAGCTGTCAAGTATAAAAGATTCAGTCCATAGAGGCCATCATAAGGTACAGTGGCGGGAAAGGCTAGAGATTTGGGCCTGAGTCAATAATGTGGAACTGCTGAAGATCTTCCAGTGGAGGGACAAGATAGGCTGGGACTTGCTTATCTCCATAACTTTACCAGGTATTGGCAGTACCATAGCCTGGAAAGGTGTCATGTGTCTAGAATGACCTACAGCAAGTCTCTGGTCCTCCTTCCTGGTGGTTGGCTGGATGGCCATGGGGTGTGCTCGTTGCATGTGGATGGACGAATGTGAAAGAGGGATGCTGCAGCCCAGTAATTTATGGTTGTGACAGGCCCCTATCCAGTGGGCAGGGCCCATTGTAGTTATTCACTCATTCATTGATTACCTACAATGTGCTAGGTGCTGTTCTAGGTACTGTGCATGTGATGAAAAGACAAGGCATGGTGACAAAACTGTCACCTCTCAGCTCACCCAGGAGGTGTGCAGAGGTGAAAAATGGCAGAAATAGGAATATCAGCCTCTGCGTTTGTATGGGGGCTGAAATTCTTATTGTGGGACAGTTCTCCCTATGCATCTTGACAATAGTCTGTGACAGGTTTCTGTCTATCACTAGCTTGACCCATTCCATTTGGTAATTGATCAGGTGTTCGGAGAGAGAGAGAATTCTGCCCCTACAGCCTTACCCAAGGTCTCCAAAGTCGAGAACAATGTTTGAGCCCCTGGACTGAAGAAGGCAGCTATAGTATTTTCCTGTAGGAACACAGTCCCCAGCTAGGACTAAAGGGGACCTGCATGGGAAATTCCGGGAGCAGTGTGCATTCATGCTTTGCCCAGTCTGGGGCGGTGATAATGATTGTGATGTCATCTAGCCACATGGGTGCAGGGTCTTCAGACTTCCCTAGTCAGCAGAGTTGGCTCACCCTTCTCACTTCCCGGCAGAGAAACACACAGAGGCCAAATTCAAGACCCCAGAGACAGCAACAGGCAGGTAGGTTTCTCCTTAATCTGTGATTTGGACGCTCTTCACTGAAGAAAAGAGAGAAGGAATAGATTTAGGGAAAGATAATGGGCTCCTTTTTTGATATGTTGAGCCTAGGTGCCAGTAGGTTATCTTGGGCAAGATACTCCAGGTGCAGTTGGATATATAAGTCTTGAGCTCAGGACACAAGTCTAAGTTTGGGACGGAGATTCAGCAGCCCCCAGTTAGAGATATGTGTCTGGATGTCTGGAACTGGAGCCCACCTGTAAACAGTCACATTTTCCAGCCTTTTCTTTTTAAAATCTACCTGGGACTGTAAGCAATGATGGGATGCAGAGCAGATAGTGGTCAGCAGTGACTGCCCTCGTGCCCCTCCCCTGAAGGTATAGGGTCTCATCTCACAGGACAGCATCTGCTCATTCTCTGTCATGTTGTCTCCCTCCTTAGCAGAGGAAAGAAGATGGCTGAAACCTTCCCTTCCAGGAATCTCATTTCTCGGGGTTCAGAAAGTAACATATCTGTATTAATTTCCTGTGGCTGCCCTAACAGGTGATTCCTTCACAGTTATGGTGGACAGAAGTTCCAAGTCAGTATTCCTGGACTGAAGTCAAGGTGTCAGCAGGGCTGGGCTCCCTCCAGATGCTCTAGGGCACATCCATCTCTTGCCTCTTCTGCCTCTGGTGACTGCTAGCATCTCTTGTCTCGTGGCCGCATCTCTCCAGTCTTGACCTGTGGTCACATTGCCTTTTCAAAGTCTGTGTGTGGTCAAATCTCAATCCACCTCTCTCCTCTAAGGATTCAAAATGCTGTTAGGGCTCACCTAGATAATCCAGGATTATATCCTCATCTCAAAATCCTGCTTTAGGAAGTGTACATCCTACCAGAAAAACACAAGCAATAAACAACTAAGAATTAAAATAGTAAATTACCACAAGATAAATGCCATGGGAAGAAAGAAAGTATGGCAAGGTGACAAGGAGCAAGTTGCATTATTAAATAGGATGGTGAAGGTTGGCCTCACGGGAAATGAGAGATTGAATAAAGACTGGAAAGAGGTGAGGAATGAGCCAAATGTGTGTCTGAGGAAGAACATTCCAGGCAGAGGAAAGAGCTCTAGTCAAGACCCTAAGGAAGCAAGGAATGTGGCTGAGGGACTGTGAACAGAGGGAGAGTAGTAGGAGATGAGACCAGAGAGGAAGTTGTGGTGAGGGAGATCATAGATGGCCTTGTAGGCTGTTGTAAGGATGTCAGCCTTTACTCTGAGATAGAAAGACGTTGCCCATGTGGAAATATTGATCTTTGATAGAAGAATGGAATTTTGCTCAGTTTTATCAAGAGAGAAGAGCAGACATGGTAATTTTGTAGATTTGGTGGGAGGCAGATCTCTGATCTCACTTAACAAATATTTATTCAGCACCTTTTATGCTAGGCACAATTCTGAGTACTGGGGGGCATGACAGTGAACAAAATGGGCAGCTCCTGTTCACATGGAGCTTACACTCTCCCGATAATAACAAGTGCACATGGGAGAGAGGAAGCAATGCACAAAGAGTGATACGTGCTTACGGAGAAAACAAGAGAAGATGACATGAGAGAATGACTGCGGCAGGAAACCCACTTTAGACAGAAGAGTCAGAGAAGACGTCCCTCAGGAGGTGACATTTGAACAGAAATCTGATTGAAAACGTAGGACCAGCCTTGGGAAGATCCAGAGCTGTTCTGGAAAGTTGCAGACTCAGAAAAAGGCTTGTATTTAAGGACTGGACAGAAAGCCAGTATGCTGTAACAGGGTGAGGACGGAGTAGGATCTGGGGTGTGGCGAGACACTGGTGAGCATTAGGCCCTTTAACCTATGGTTTGGCTTTATTTGGAGACAATGGGAAGGTTCAAACCTTCATGGCATGGTTGGCATGGTATGGTTGATGATTTATCATGCTGGCCTCCTTGAGAGAATGGACTCTGAAAGAAAGACAAGAGCAGAAGCTGCTCATTGACCATCATAGTGGTCCAGAAATGATTATTTCGACTGGGGTCATAGCAGCGGAGAGAGGTAAGTGGGTGAATTTAGAATATGTTTAGCGATTGTATTAATAGGACTTGCTGATGAGTTGGATGAGAGGCAGCCAAGAAAAAGAGATGAGTCAAGAATGACTCCAAGGGATGCCATCCAGTTGGCAAGAGGGAGATTTGTTTGTAAAATAGGCGTTGCTCTTTGTGAGGATCTGGGAATATGGGACTGAAAGAGAAAAAAGAATGACTCCTAGGTTTTGGCTTGATCAACTACATTAGCTTGGCCCTGCCTTCCTCACCATCAAAGCCAGAGCCGCTGCTCCTGCACTGTGACCTGGCATATCACTGGTATTTTCACCACTGCTTTGAATCCCATCATACTCCTGTCCTTCCATCAAACCTGCTACAGCAGGGCCCAAACATGGTTGGATCCATCCGACTTTTCCTGCTTCTACTTCTGGGCTGCTTAGCACCACTGCCTTGGCAACACACAAACACAGCCTTGGCACTACTGTGGCTTCATGCTCTCCGGCCTCTGTACACAGCTTAGCAATCCTTGTCCCTGTCCCAGGGGAGCACGAATTGGTCTGGTTGGCCCTGGAAAATCCACATGGTGGAGGCTGTCACCCCAAACGGCTCCTGTCTCTTGCAGCCCACAGGCATTTACTGAGCACCTGGTGTGTATTTGGCTGAGAGCTACGGGTGCCACAAAGTCTGCTGGGGAACTGGGCAATAACACTAGCATGTGCTAAGTGCTAAGAGGTCAGTGTGACTTACCATGGTGACTGTCCCAAATCTTTCCTATTCATAAGTCCCTACAGTCTACACCCTCACACCACAACCCCAAATCTTCCCAGGGAAAAGCGTCGATCTGGTGAGCATTCTCTCAGGTTCTCCATACTTCTAACCTCACCTATTGGAGTAGCCATCTTCACATCCTCCTACCTTTCCAGGGAAAAGATATCCTGTTTTCTGTGTTCCTCCCCTTATACTCTGGATCTATTCCCTTCCTCTCCTCCAGGGCTTCATTCCACTGTTACCCCTGCTGTCACCTACCTGCTCCCTCTCTCTGCTTGACTCCTTTCCATCTGAATACAAACATCTCAGTTCTTCCCCATCCCACTTCATCTCCAGCCTCCATTCCATTTCTGTCCTCTCCTTCACTACCAAGTCTCTTTAGAAATTGTCTGATCTCTGTCTTGAACACTTTCTCACTTCTTTCCCTCCTCAACCCCTGCAGTTGGTTCTGTCCTCTCCATTCCCCAATAGTGTGTTCCCTAAGGGGCCAGTGACTTTCATGTATTACCAGAAGTAGTGCGGTTAATACGAACGTGGATATAAATAGTGCCCATCCTGAGGTCATTGCGAGATTAAATACGAAAATGGAGAGAGCGCTTAGAACAGTGCCAGGAACGCAGTAAGAGCTCAGTTGTTCATTGCTGTTATTACTGTTATTATTGTGACGTTGATCATATATTTCATAACTGCCTCTCTGTTTGACTGCCTTACCCATTATCCACCAAGGCAGGGACTCTGAGTTATTTTATTTTATTTTATTTTATTTTATTTTGGGACAGAGTCTCACTCTGTCACCCAGACTGGAGTGCAGTGGCGCCATCTCAGCTCACTGTAACTTCCTCCTCCTGGGTTCAAGTGATTCTCCTGCCTCAGCCTCCCAAGTAGCTGGGATTACAAATGCCCACCACCACTCCCAGCTAATTTTTGTATTTTCAGTAGATACAGGGTTTCACCATGTTGGCCAGGCTGGTCTTGAACTCCTGACCTCAGGTGATCCACCCGCCTCAGCCTCCCAAAGTGTTGGGATTTACAGGCGTGAGCCACCACGTCCAGCCTCTTGAGTTTTTTATATTCGCAGTGACTAGCACAGAGCCTGAGATAAGCTGGGGCTTAGCACATATTGGAGACATGGATGGTAGATGTTGGTCACCAACAGGACCGTGCCTTTGGGCTTTGGGCTATGTGGCCTCTGCAGACCATCTGGCCATCAACCAGGCTCTTCCTGGGGGAGGGGCGCCTGCCTGTCATGGCAGCTTCTCAGCTCACAGTTTCCTCCCCAGTATTCCCCACTTCCCTCCCTCCTTCTTCTACACAAGGCACAGGCTGTCAGCAGAGTCAGTGGGAGCCTGTCAGCAGGAGCCCAGGCACTGCCCCTTGAGGGCCTCTGGCTCAGCCTCTCCTCTCCTCCTTCAGCACAGGCCTCCCTGCCTGTCACACATGTCATGCATGTGGCTCCAGCCTGTCTGGACACAGATGTGGCCACAGTTCCTAGGCAGGCGGGGTGGGGGCAGTAGCTGGCAGTATTTCAGACCGGGGGTGGGGGTATCTGTGAACGTTGGAAATATCACTGGAAGCCTGGTGCTTTGGAACAGGGATATCAAAGTGTCCATGAGGATCCACACAGAGGTGGTCCCCAGACCTCCAAAGGTGAGCAGGAATTGGCCTGGATTGGCCCTGGAAGATCCACATGGTGGAGGCTGTCACCCCAAGCTGCTCCTGTCTCTTACAGCTCACAGGCATTTGCTGAGCACCTGCTGTGTGCTTGGCTGCAAGCCAGGGGTGCCGTACAGCCTGCTGGGGAACTGGGCCATAACATTAGCATGTGCTAAGAGCTCACTGTGCACAAAGAACACTGATGACCCAGAGGAGTGCTTGGTCAGTCCTGTGTGGCTCCGGGAAGACCTCAGTGAGGTAGAGATGCCACAGTCCAGTCTTGAGGAATGAGCAGAAGTTCAGCATGTGAATGATAAGGAGATGAGAACCCCAGGCAGAGGGAACAGTGGTATAGAGGCATGGAGGCGTTAAAAGAGCCTGGCCAACTCTGGAAATTATACGTGGTTGTACGGGGCTAAAGCGTAGGGAAAGGGAGGAGAAAAGGGGGTATCTGAGGCTGGAGAGGTAGACAGGAGCCTTGTAAATCAGACTGAAGAGCTTAACCTTTACCTTCTAGGTAGCAGTTGCAGTTGGTAATATCTCGTATCAAACTAATTCAAGCAAAAAGGAAATTGTATTAGTTTACGTAACTGTGAAGTTCAGGACCTGAACTATCTTTAGGCCCACCTCAATCTAGGACTCAAACAGTGTCTTTCTCCCTGCAGCCATAGAAGGTGGCTCCAGCAGTTCTAAGCTCGAAGTTGGCACATTTTTTTTCTTAAAGGGCCAGATAGTAGATGTTTTCGGCTTTGTGGGCCATATAGTCTCTGTCACAAGTTTCTGCTGTTGTAGGACAAAAGCAGCCATACATTGTTTAAATGAATAGGTGTGGCTGTATTCCAATAAAATAAAATTTTTTATAGAAACAGGCAGCTGGCCTATAGGCTGTAGTTTGCCTGACCCTGTTCTAGGCTTGCATGGTTTGTATAGCTCACTATCTTAGAGAAAAAAAGAGACTCCCACAGCCCCCAGCGTCCAAATACGAAATCTCAGAGAAGACCATGGTGTGTAGCACTTAGGTCAACTGCCCATTCTTTTATTTATTTATTTATTTATTTATTCATTCATTTTTGAGACAGGCTCTCACTCTGTTGTCCAGGCTGGAGTACAGTGGCAAGATCATAGCTCACTGCAGCCTTGACCCTTCCAGGCTCAAGCGGTCCTCCTGCCTCAGCCTCCTAAGTAACTGGGACTACAGGCGTGCACTACCATGCCTGGCTAAATTTTTCAATTTTTTTTTTTCATAGTGACAGAGTCTCACTGTGTTGCCTAGGCTGGTCTCAAACTCCTAGGCTCAAACAGTCCTCCCACCTCAGCCTTCTAAAGTGCTGGGATTATAGGCATGAGCCACCATGCCTGGCCAGGTGCCCATTCTTGAGCCACTTAGGAAGGGGTCTCCTGGTTGGTCAGCCCGGACATGTGCCCATCCCAGTAGCAGTGGTGGGGATCAGCCGAACCAGGAGCATAGGGAATGAAAAGTGGGATGCTATTGTAGAAGACGGGAAGAGATGTGGATATCCACTGCAACATGCCAACAAGAAGGAGCATGAACTGAGTGCCTGAAAATACCAGTGATGATCCAGCTTGAAATTGGTCCTGACACAGCCTCAGGCACCAGGCCGGCCCTACAGTGCTGATGCACGCCCTGCCTGGCCTTTTCCTTCTGTGCAGTATTTGCATTTCAGCTGCTTTGTTTATACCTAGTCAGAATGCACTTGCCCACTCATTCTTCCTCACACGTTGCTCCACCTGCCTGGGTGGAACTAGAGGGCAGAGTCACAAGGGTGCAGGCTGGGGAGGGTGCCAGGCTGAAGCCTTTGCCTCTGCCCTTGGTGGGGGCTGCTTCCCTCCTCCAGCCTCTGCATTCTCTCTTCTTATCTTGAAGGGACAGTTACTTATGGTTCTCTTCTCTTCTGTGCTTTTGTCTTACAACTACCCTTCTCAACATTCTCCACCAGGCTTACATTTATTTATTTGTCTTTCGAGGTTTAGCTCAGCGTTGCCATTATCTCCTTTGAGAAGTCTTTCCTATACCCTCAAGTTGGTCAGTGACCTTTGTACCAAAATGTAGGATGCTATTCCAGAATATAGAATGTGGACATGTATTTTCTTATGATTATTTATCTACCTGTCTCTACCACTAGCTTCTTGAGGAAAGGACCAAGGCTAATTTACCTTTAGGTTCCGAGCTCGTACTCAGCACTGAGTAGGCAAGCAATTGTTGGTTAGGGCTATGTTTTCCAGCTCCATCTAGTCCCGCGTAAGATGTGGAAGCAAGAGCTTCCTGAACAGGCTTGGAATAGTACTTGTTGGTTGGCACCTGGTGTTTGTCTCTTTACCTCTGAGCTGCCTCTCTAAGGACATATGATGCCCACCTGCTCTTAAATGTACCATCCTTTCTCCTTCAACCCCTGCTTTCCCATAGGACCCATCTCCCATGGGATTCATTCAAGTGGTCAGCAAGGGGAACTCAGCAAGATATATATTTGACAGGGCATTTAGAAAGTGTTTGCGTTGCTTGCTTAGACATACACCAGGCTCTTCCTGTGCATGGCCCTTTATGGTGGGGCTACAGCAGCTAGATCCCAAGCAAGACCATGTAGACTCTAGAACACCTATCTCCCTACATTATGTCTATCCCACCACTACTCAGAGAAGGTTCTAGGAAGGTGCATCTGTGGGATTTCGCTTCATTCTGTTGGATGACAGTCTCACCTTGTGGGAGCCAAGGCCTGTGGTTGAATCTAATGGACTGATGTGCTGTGGTCCCTGGTCTAAGAACTCATTGCTGGGCTCTGCCTTCCCTTTGTCTCATGGGCTGCTTGCACTCATCAAACTCATTGGGAGAAGTGGCTAAAAGGCTGGCCACCTAACCAACCAGGCACAGATGACAAGCTGAAGCCATCTGTTACCCTAATCCAGCAAACCCATATCTGGAAGCACTTCTTTCAGTTGGGTTGGTAGGAACTAGGGGGAAGACCCTACCCTGGATCTGCTCGTGCCCACACATAACTACTTCCTCACCTCCCTCCTTAATAAGACCAGTCAGCTTCCATGCCAATCTGTGGATACAGGCTTAATATTCCGAGCCTTAGAACATGGTTTAGGTTGATGAACCAGAGTTGAGGACATTCACTTTCTACGCTGCACCTAAGCCACATTTTTGAGCATTAAATGAGCTGGAAGATCTCTTAGGAGGGCCCCAGGTTGCCCTTCCTGGCTGGTTAGCCTGACCCTTATGCCTAATCATAGTCCTCTTTCAGTCTACAGGTCTGTGAGCAGGGCAGCCTCTTGGCTTCTGAGGTTCCAGCTATGCTGTGAGAGACACAGGGGTCAGATCCACACTCAGCATGTACTCTTCTAGGGCCCGAAACCCCCAAACTACTAGGCTGTGGAATCTAAGGAGAAACGATAGGCAAGTTCCAGTGCAACTTCCGTCTCCTCCTTCCCCTGGTCCTTCTCACGCACTCACACACACCCTGCTGAAACTTGATCCTGAGGCCGCCTCGCGTGCTGGGTTGCTGGCAGGGCTGGCGGGCTGGGGCCTGTCTTTTGGATCCTGCCCCACCCTGCCCTGCTACCCCCTAGGCCAGGGCAAGCAGGTCAGGCGTCCCATACCCCCGCTAGTCTGACCAGTCATTCTACACCTTAAGGGCCACCTCCACCCTGGCCAGGCCCCCAAACTGGCACACTGGTCTGGACGGAAGCCCCTGGATTCTGTTACAGGCATATAGCATGAGGCTAAGCCACCTGCGTAATTAACACACACACACACACACCGTCTACCATCACCCTACCCCCACATTTCCTGTTGTTTATGGGCCCCAGCCCAGTTTTCAAGGCCTCTGCAGGCGCCTAGCCACCTCACAGGGGATGAACAAAGTGCAGTAGGAACACTGGAGGAGGAGTGCAAGCCTCCCTGGCGGAGTCAGGGGAGACTGTCCAGAGAAGTAGTCTTTCAACTTAATAAGAATGAAACAGAACAGAGGATGCCAGAGGCTGGGAAGGGAGAAATAGGGAGAGACTTGTTAAATTATACAAAATCACAGCTAGATAGGAGGAATAAATTCTAGCATTCCATGGCACTCTAGGATGATTGTAGTTAGCAATAATATATAGTTTCAAATAGCTAGAAGGAAGATATTGAATGTTCTCAACACAAAGCAATGATAAATGTTGGCCGGGCACAGTGGCTCATGCCTGTCATCCCAACACTTTGGGAGGCTGAAGCAGGCAGATCACCTGAGGGTCAGGAGTTCAAAACCAGCCTGGCCAACATGGCGAAACCCCGTCTCTACTGAAAATACAAAAATTAGCTGGGCATGGTGGTGCACACCTGTAGTTCCAGCTACTCGGAAGGCTGAGGCAGGAGAATTGCTTGAACCTGGGAGGCGTAGGTTGCAGTGAGCCAAGATCGCGCCACTGCACTCCAGCCTGGGCAACAGAGCAAGACTCTTGTCTAAAAATAAATAAATAAGAAATGATAAATGTTTGAGATGATGAATATGCTAATTACCCTGACTGGATCACAATACATTATATGTATCACAGCATCACTTTGTACTCCATAAATATGTACAATTATTATGTGCCTATTAAAAAAATTTTTTAAGAATAAGTATGCATTTTTTCCAGACAGAGAAGGAAAGTGGTTGGGAAATAGAGCAGAGGTGTACATTTCAGGCAGAGATAATGCATGTGTAAATGCATGAAGACGGACATGTCTACAAATAGTGCTGGGCTGGGAGTATATAACAGTAGTCCTAGGGGAGTAAAATCTAGATTGCATTAGATAGGAGGGTGACTAGGAGATGAAGAAGTGGAGACAGAATATCCACTGCCCTTCCTAGCTTTTGCCATGAAGGGATGAAAGAAAAGCTGGTAGCTAAAGCGGGTATATGGCCAGGAAGCTTTGTCGAATTTGTTTGTTCGTTTGTTTGTTTTTACAGGGGAGAGACCTGAGCCTTATTGTGTGCATAAAGAGAAACAAACAGAGATGGAACCCATAGCATGATAGAAAGATCTGCTTTGGTGTCATGGGGATGGGGTAAGGAGGCCAAATTTAAGAATAGGTAAAGGGGCTGATAGATTTGTGGGTAAGGAAGCCAGAAACTGAGGGAGTTCCTAGCTGATGGCCTTGGTTTTTCTGTGAAGTGAGAGGAAAGATACCTGCTTAAAGAGAGTTGGAAAAGGATAGAGTTTATGGAGAGTGGAGAATGTTTGGAATAACTGCTGAGCAAAGTCGAGGACCTAGCGCCTCATAAATTTGTGGTGGCATCAGTGCACTTTAGTGTATATGTGTGTGTGTTCTCGCAGCCCCTCGAATATAAAAGGTACAACAGTGTAAGATTAGATCAATCTCTGATTGGATTTTGCCTAATGTGTGGGACAAAAGGACAGTGGAACCAAGGGGTATAGGCCCCTGGCAAGAGTGAGATTGAGGAGATGGATGGGATCTAGCCAAGAGAGATAGTAGACTAGAAGTATGTATAGAAATCAAGTGGGTTTGGAGTGAAGAAAACAAAGGAGAGAAAGAGAAAATAGAACATGAAGAAATTGTATTCAGAGAGTATCAGAGATTAATATTTTAAAAGTGATGAAGAGTTTCAGAATGTGGCTGTGGAACTGAGTGGCTGACGTGGAGTGAAGATGAGGAGGTCACTGGAGTCAAGTAAGTCATCTTCGAGGCCAGAGTTGTAGGCATTGAAGTTTCTGAAAATAATTGAGCAAGAATTGGGTTTGCATAGAATATGAGACAGATGCTGAAACCTTGAGTGAATATGGCAGAGTTGGTAGATGATCGGTTGAAACTTGGTAATAAAAGTGATGGTGATGTAGTGATGGAGGTGAGGATGATGTTAGGGAAAGTTATGGCACTGGCTGTGATTGTTAGAAATTCCACATCCACCACTGTCCTTTCTAGGAGTTCTAGGGTAACAAGAACGTAGCGTTCCAAGTCCTTGTTCCTAACTTGAAACCTGATCTCCCCATCACCATGAAAGCATGCCTGTGGCCAAGAGAAGGAGGAGGAGGAGGAGGAGGAGGAGGAAGAGGCTAGAGCACAGCACAGGACATGTTGAGGGAACAGTCCTTGAATCCATGTGGCTGCAATCAATGATACAAGGAGGGAAAACCAGGAATTAAAACAAGCAGCAAATCTCCTAAGAAAAGGTGAAGAAAAACCACAGGATAGTCTTAGAACACGTAAAGAGAGGCCTTTGTTAGTCCTGTGGAACTAGATAAAATTGGATCTGGTCTTTACACCAACCAAAATAGACCAGAGATTTAAATGTAAAACATGAAAACACACAAGCACTAAAAAAGTATGGATGAATTTCTCTATAACCTGGGGATGAGGAAAACTTTCCTATGACTCAAACTCCAGAAGCAATAGGGGAACGACTGATAAATTTGACTTAAAACAACAACAACAACAACAAAACCTATTGTGTGGGAGGCCAAGAATGACCATAGCAGCAGCTTTCTGCCTCCTGCTTTGAGAAAAAATAAAAATATTTTGTAAAAATGAGCGGGGGAGGGAGAAAACACCAAAACCCAAGTAAATAAATAAACAAGGGGAAATATTTGTAACTGTATTTCAGAGAGTTTATATATTAAATATATAAAGAACTTTTAAAAAAGAGAAGGAAAAAATAGAAAAAGAACTGCAAATGGCCCTTCCATATATGAAATAATGCTAAATTCCACTCAGAACAAAAGAAATGCAAATTTAGATGACAGCGAAATGCTGTTTTTTTTTCTATCAGACTAACAAAATCAAAACGTTTGACAGTGTACTCTTGGTGAGGTTGCAGGGGTTGTGGGGGAGTGGCACTTTCATACATCACTGGTGGGTATTTCAAAATGGCACAATCCCTGTGGAGGGGAATTTAGCAGTACGGAGCAAAATTAAAGATACACACTTTCCCTTTGATCCGGCAAACCCACTTGTAGGAATCTATTTCAAAGATACATTGGCAAGTAGAAAAGATATATGCATTAAGTTATTCGTTGTAACCACTACTAGTAGAACCTACTTTACAAAAGACTGGAAATAACCCAGGAGATTGATTGAATAAAATAAGGTACATAATCAATCATGAAGTATTATCCAGCATGTAATTGTAATGGAGTGCTCACCAGGATATATTGTTTAGTAAAAAAAGAAAAATAGACAAAACTGTATGTATACTGTGTTACCTTTTTAGTGAATAAAGAAGGGAACAGGAATACACACACACACACACAGGTATCATTTATTTACTTATATCAAAAAAACAAAAGGGATACAATAAAACTAATAAAAATGAATACTGTGTGGGACTAGATGTAACAGGCGGACAGAGATGAAAGCTAGACTTCTTTGAATATATTTTGTTTGTAGATTTAATTGTGTAACTATGCAAAACTCTATATCATCATTAAACAAAATCAATTAAAATGAGGGAAAAGCTCTCCCTTGAAAGCAAAAGCGGAATGAAACAAATGAACCTAACTATGTATCATGTCATTGATGAATTAAACTCAGCAGAATTATTTCAACTGGCAAATGCAAAGTAATTTGTCTGTTCTGCTAGTGGGGTATAGCCTAAGGCAAAAAGAACTGCAAAGAAACCTTAAATTGTTTTTAGTAATGATAGTGTTAGTAGTATACTGGTATTGTTTTTCTGAAACCATTATATACATTTTCTCTATGTATATGTTAGGATCAAGCAAAAAAAGTAATTGTGTTAATGTCACTGGAAACAAGGATGTCAGCTTAAAAGAGATACAAATATAAAGTCAAATATAGTAGGTAAACAATTGTTTGCTATGTGAATTATATATCAATAAAGCTGTTTTTAAAAAGAAAAAGAAGATAAATACAAATCTTATAATCCTAATTTTGTATTGGAAATACTAGTTGCAAATGAATGATGTATTCTTTTCCTCAAAAAATTAATTCCTACCCTGAGCAATATAGTGAGACTCCATCTCTACAAAAAATAAAAAATAAGTCAGGTGTGGTGGCTCATGCCTGTAGTCCTAGCTACGCAGGAGGCTGAGGTGGAAGGAATGCTTGAGCCCAAGAGTTTGAGGTTGTAGTAAACACAGATCACACCACTGTACTCTAGCCTGGGCAATGGAACAAGAGCCTGTCTCAAAAAAAAATTATAGTCAAAATTTTAGGTGTGATAATGCTTTAAGAAAGGTTGTTTAGGTATGTTTTACATTTTAAGGTGTCCTTATCTTTTAGAAAATAATGCTGAAATATTCTATGGATGAAATGGCATAATTTCTGGGAATTTTCAAAATAGTATAGAAAGAAAGTGGATGGGGTATTAAAGAAACAAAATTGACCATGATTGAAAATTCCTGAATCTGGGTGATGGGGGTGGCAGTGTTGACTGTACTATTTTTTCTGCTTTTTTATATGTGAAATTTTCCGTAATGAAAAGTTTAAAAATATATACACCGGAGGAAAAAATGAGTTCCCTTTGCAAAGAGATGCACCCAACTAGCAGAAGTGTTAGAGGAGAGCTGGTTGAATCATTCAAGGAATAGAAAGAGCAGCTACAGAAAGAAAATCCAAAGCCAAAGGCCTGATGAAAGAGAGAGACGAAGTGGAAAGTGTTTGAGGCTGAGCATGGTGGCTCACGCCTATAATCCCAGCACTTTGGGAGCCTGAGGCAGGAGGATCACTTAAGCCCAGGAGTTCAAGACCACCCTGGGCAACATAGCAAGACCTCATCTCTACCAAAATTAAAAATAAAATGAGAACTTAGCTGGGTATGGGGGTGGATGTCTGTAGTCCTAGCTACTCAGGAGGCTGAGGTGGGAGGATCATTTGAGCCCAGGAGTTTGAGGTTACAGTGAGCTGTGTTCACACCACTGCACTCCAGCCTGGGTAACAGATATATATGGGACAAGTGAACATGCTCAACAATATCTGAATGTAACTGGGAAAATATGGAATATGGGTCACTCTACAGGGCAAATAACCTACATACATAGAACTAGGAAATATGCATATGTCCTAGTTTTGACCGGCCTGGAAATAATGACTAACCCATAACAACATGAGCTTCCCTAGCTACTCTGATGGTGATCTGTAAATACCATTACCAGTTGAAAGGAACCAGGGTTCCTTGGGAAAATAAATGACTGATTCCAGGTCAGGGCAAGAAATGTACAAGATCAGCCGCAAACATCTTTTCATACCATAAAGCCAGGACATAATCAAAGATTACTGGAATATGTCCAGAAGATTCAGGAGCCAAATTGAAAAGACTCCACTGGCCAAAGAAGGGATAATCTGAGCATCAAAAAATAATGATTGGCTGGGCCCAGTGGCTCACGCCTTCGGAGGTCAAGGTGGGCGGATCACCTGAGGTCAGGAGTTCAAGATCAGCCTGACCAACATGGTGAAACCCCATCTCCACTTAAAATACAGAATTAGCCGGGCATGATGACGGGTACCTGTAATCCCAGCTACTCAGGAGGCTGAGACAGGACAATCACTTGAACCCAGGAGGCAGAGGCTGCAGTGAGCCGAGATCGCACCATTGCACTCCAGCCTGGGCAACAAGAGTGAAACTCCATCTCAAAAAATAATAATAATAATTAATAAATACATAATAATGGTTACAGAAATTACAGTAGATTGACATATATCAAATACATGAAAATGTCTGAATTCCTAATGATTAAAATGTAAAAAAGCCTCATTAATCATCTTTGGAGGGTGCTAAGGAATCAGCTCATTATTATGCAAATGGGTAAATAAGGGGCAAAATTAAGCATTTTATCTCATCTTTTCTGTAGGACTGCAACCAAAGAGTTATGAGAGAAAGTTTATAGAAGTATCGTAGCATCTCCTAAAGAAAGGATGGATCTAGGCGGTGATCCTCAGTGGCTACTACAAGCATTCTGTGCAGAGCCACTGAGAACTTGATCAGTTCTAGCCAAGAACACTTGAACCTAGTCTTTTTTTAAATTTGAGATGGAGTCTCGCTGTATCACCCAGGCTGGAGAACAGTTGGCGTGATCTTGGCTCACTGCAACCTCTACCTCCCGGGTTCAAGCGACTCTCCTGCCTCAATCTCCCGAGTCGCTGGGACTACCGGCGTGCCCACCACGCCTGGCTAATTTTTGTATTTTTAGTAGGGACAGGGTTTCTCCATGTTAGCCAGGCTGGTCTCAAACTCCTGACCTCAGGTGATCCGCCTGCCTTGGCCTCCCAAAGTGCTGGGATTGGAGGCACGAGCCACTGCACCCAGCCTGAACCCAATCTTGATCAATAATTTTTTTTTTTTTTTTTGTGAGGCAAGGTCTCACACTGTCACCCAGGCTGGAGTGCAGTGGTGTGATCTCACGTCACTGCAGCCTCAACCTCCTGAGCTCAAGCGATCTTCCCACCTCAGCCTCCCAGATAGCTGGGACTACAGTCTCTGTCTAGTAGGAGAAAGTCTACAAAGCAGTCTACAAAGTAATATGGGAAAAGGAAAATCAGTTTAGATGTATACCATAAGGTTAATTATCTGTGTTGTACAATTATGGGTATTTTTATTTTGCATGTGTGCTTGTCTGTATTTTTTTCCAAAATTAACATGTTACAGGTTGCACAAAAAATGAGGTGTTTCTAAAAGTAAAACTTACGGAACTTTCCAGTCATCTGAATAAAAAGAAAGGAGAGAGAGGAAAAGGAAAAAAAAAAAAGTCAAGATCATTTGGCTAGATCTTAGGCATATTTTATTAGCATATGACATCTAGTACATATTGGAAAGCAGATAAAATCCTGTCCAAGCTTGACTCCGAGAGAAACTTTCCAGAAATTTTATAAGCTCAGTCCTGACACAGAAGAAGAGGTTCTTGGTGCAGGCTTATCCAGGGACCATGTTCGCTTTGATATTACACATAGACCATGACCAGGATCCTCGGAGCCTCTGGCAAAACATCAAATATATTAATTTACTTAGATTTTATATACTTGGCACAAGAAATATGCATTACCCTTTTACATGGGATGCTGGGGGAGTGCACTGACTTAGTTGCTGGGACCCGGCTCCGAGCTCCCAAGTGTTGACATCTTCCTAGCAAGAGTGATGGGGGAGGGAGCAGGATTCAGAGTTTTCTGCCTCTTTCAAGTTCATGTCAAAATCTCTAATAATACCAGACCTCTGAGTGATAACTGATACTGTTGCTCCTGGGACTGCCGGTTATAATGGTGTTAGTGATGATAGGGATGAGAAATCCGTGCTGTGGTTGCTTCTGGGCTTGGAGGGCCACCCCTGCAGCCTGCAGTTATTCAGTGGCTGATTCAGGGTGAGTTAGAAATAACGAGACAGAGCCACGGAGGCCCAGGCCTCCCGACATTCATTTATGGCCAGGAAGGTCCTGAGCAGGCCGCATGGCAGAGTTCTCAGCACACAGTGGGTGATCAGGGACTGGCCATCTTTGGGGCTGCCAGGTCCCCTGAAAATGGCCTCAAAGCAGGGTGCTAGCGCCCATGTGAAGTTGTGCTCTCCAGTCATCTCTGAAGAGCTCAATTCCTACTGCATCCTCTCCCTCTTCCTCACTTCCCTTTGCCTCTCTTCAGACTTCGTCTCCTCCTCCCCAAGCCTGTCCCCTCCCTGCCCATTCCAAGAAGAGTAAGACTTGCCTGTTCTTTCCCCCGAGCTCAGCATCACTTCACCCTCCTCTCGCCTTTCCCCCCATCTCCCCTCAGGCCCAGATCAACCCTTCCCCTGAAGCTCTGGATCCTTCCTCACTTCCACAGGAACTTAGCCTCCTCTCTTTCTTTCTCTCCACCAGCAAATGCACTCAAATTCCTACTGGTCTGAAACCTCTCCCCTCGGCCCTGCCTCCTAGGACTCTGCTTTTTCTTTCTCGTCCCTACCAAACTTCTGTCTCCTATAGCTTTTAACCTGCTTTGCCCTCTCACCATGAATTCTCCTTCTTCCTCACTGTGGGTGGTCCACTTCCCAGAATTCTCTCCAAAATCTGTCTCCATGTACTGGTTGTATTTTTGGATGTATTTCTGCTCAACTGGACAGTGCCTCATCTCTGTGTTCCCAGATTACAGGAACAATGTGGGCAGCAGTGACTATTTGATGGATGCCTGCACAACCTTCCAGAGAGCTTCTAGCTCTGAGAAATTGATCTTTGCTGAGCAAATCTTGTCTCTCCACTCCTACAGCTGGCCAAATAAAGACTGACCAGGCCTACTCCCTCAGACTCAGGCTCCACTGAACAAGATCTGTCAAACCCCTCAACAGAAACCCAGTGAACAGGCTGGGCGGAGAGGGGTATGCCGGAATCAGAGGGGGCTTCCAGCCGATCCTTAGCCAAGATGGATGCACAGAAGTGCCACCAGGACTCCACCCTGTTGCATTTTTGTGATCCTCAACAGTCCTGTTATATTCCAGGTTCTCCAAGCCAGCACCCATGTTCCTGGATGACTCCTTTCGCAAGTGGGCTAGAATCCGGGAGTTTGTGCCGCCTTTTGGGATCAAAGGTCAAGGTATGTTGGGAACCCTGCCCTACATTAACATCTCACCCCCCCGACTGTCTCCCTATCCTTCAGGATAAGGCTACATCCTCGAAGTCCCCATGGTAAGAATCCACCCTTCCTCTACTCTCAACAAATCTCTACCTTTTTCCCTTCCTTTTTTCACTTTTTTTTTTTTTTTTTTTTTTTTAGATAGAGCCTTGCTCTGTCTCCCAGGCTAAAGTGCAGTGGCATGATCTTGGCTCATGCAATCTCCACCACCTTTAAGATCCTCCTACCTCAGCCTCCTGAGTAGCTGGGACCATAGGCACGCACCACCATGCCTAGCTAATTTTTTCTTTGTATTTTTAGTAGAGACAGGGTTCTATCATGTTGCCCAGGTTGATCTCAGACTCCTGGACTCAAATGATCTGCCCAAAGTGCTGGGGTTATAGGCATGAGCCACCGTGCCCAGCTTCTTCTTTAATGGAATATGTACACAGAGCCCACCACTTTGCCAGGGGCTAAGTATACAACAGTGAAGTGGACAGATTTGGTTCCTCTCCTCAAAAAGCTCCAGTATAGCCGAGATACAGATACTCAGAGTGCAGGGTTCTGGTGAGGGAAGTACAAGGAGCTTTGAGAGCACAGGAAAGGCGTGCCATAGACAGGAACACTAGAGTACTAGGTATAGTAGGGACATTCCCAGAGAGGTAACAGACTGTCCCCCAGGAGTGCCCCACACCCCTCTATCAGCCCATCCTGATGTTTTTCACCTCAACCTCGTCTCCCTTCCAGCCCTTCCTTATCCTGTCCAAGGCTAACCTGTCCCCTGCCCTCTTAGAAACTCCCCTTCTATTGCCTTGGGGACCTCACCCACACAGCTCCCTCCTAACTTAAGACTTTCCCATCCTGAGTAGTTGAACAATTCTGCTTCTTTGTCAAGTTCCGTGCTGTTTCATGGCATGGTGGAAAATAATCTGGACTTATGGGTCAGGCAGAGAGGGATCAGATCCCCATACTTCCTTTTTACTAGCTGTGACCCTGGACAAGTTACCTGTCTGTGCTTTAGTTCCTTCAGCAGTTAAATGGAGAGAATTATACTACTGTGTTAAGTCTTGGTCAGAATTACATAAAATAACAGCTAAAGGGGTGATATCATTTGGCCAGGAGACTCAAGAATACCTGAACCCTCTACTCAGCCAGCCTACCTCTCCCTGAAAAGAAGAAAGTGGCCAGGAAAAGCACTTGAACTGGAGCTTTGACCTCAGACCTCCAAGGACAAATCTAATGGGTCAGGTTAAACCATATGAAGAACACCTTTTCCCTGGGTGCAGGCAGCAAAGAAGGCCACTCTTCTCTCTCAAATCTGCACTCGAGACTCAGATGGGATAGCTACAAAGGCCAGGGAAGTTTGCTGTGGAGCCCATCAGCCAGCAAGCAGAGAGCACCTGCTAATGTGTACTCTTTCTGCTGAGGTTCTCCTCCTAGAAAACAAAGCCCAATCCATATCCTTGGCCTTGGCTAATTTTAGTAGCAATACGCTCTTCCTTAAAGGTGAAATTGGAAGTGGGAAAAGGAGGGAATCTGTGGCCTTTCTTAAAGCCCACCATAAGGTATATCTGAAGGCACTTAGTGTAGAACATTGCTTAAAGGTTTGTTTCCCTACCTCATTCTCACTCAACTGGAAAGATTCTCTACCTCATTCTGGAAGGATTAACTGCACCTACTGCCTCCTCTTTCTCACCATTTACTCCTGAAGAACATCTGCATCCCTGCCCATCCCACCCCACCATTCCAGTGAAACTGCTCAGTGTCCTAGAGAAATCCAAGGGATACTTCTTAGTCCTTAACATGACCTCTCGGCTACCTCTACCAGCGTCTCCACCCCTCTCCTTTAAAAAAGTATAAGTTTGTTATTTTTAATTTTGGAGCCATCTTTTCTTTACAAGAAATATTTCAAGCATATAAAAAATACTAGGAATAATGAGCATTGATGTACCTTCTACTCAGCTTAAGAAATAAAACATGAGATACAATTAAAGCTTCTGTGGAGCCCTTCCCACTCCATTCTCTTCCTTCCCCAGGAAGCCATTATTCTTCATTATCCTGCCTTCAGTGTTGGCATTCTTATGCCTTGTTTATGTATATTTGGGACAGGGTCTTGCTTTGTCACCCAGGCTGGAATGCACTGGCACACACACGACTCACTGCAGCCTCAACTCCCGTGCTCAAGCAATCCTCTCACCTCAGCTCCCCAGGTAGCTGGGACTAAAGCACACACTAGCACTCCTGATTAATTTTTGTATTTTTTTGTAGAAACAGGGTTTAACCATGTTGCCCAAGCTGGTCTCAAACTCCTGAGCTCAAGCAATCCTCCCTCCTTGGCCTCCCAAAGTGCTGGGATTACAGGTGTGAGCCACCACACCCAGCCTTATGTATTTTCACTACATATTTATATATTCATTAAAAATATAGTACCGCTTTTACATGTCTTTAGACTTTACAAATGGTGTCATTATATGTACATATATTTGTGTATATGTGTATGTATATTCTTCATTTTTTTTAATATGTTTTTGAGATTTATCTGTATTGATGCATATAGCTCTAGGTCATTGATTTTTTTTTAATGGCTGTATAGGATTTCATATACCACATTTAATCTGTTTTTTGTTTTGTTTTGTTTTGTTTTGGTGGACATTCAGCTTGCCTCCAACATTTTGCTGTAACAAACAGCTCATCAGCGGACACTCTTGCATGTCTCCTGGAGCAAGCGTGTGACTTTATCAGTGCTCCGCGCCTAGGAGCATAGTTGTAGGATCTTAGTGTATGCACATCTTTGTGGTTATTTGATGTTATTAAGATGCTCTCCATTGTGGTGATACCAGTTTACTTTATTTTTAGGTCTTTATGTACATTATTTTATATCTTCCTAACAACTCCACAAAATAGGAATTACTTTCATTTTAGAGATGAGGAAACTAAAGCTCAAAGAAAGGAAATGATTTATGTAAGGTCACAGAGTACAGCCAGTATTTGACTCCAAAGCCAATACCCTTGCTATTCACTATACATTATATTGTAGTGCTCTCCTGATACCAGTTTGGAAGAGCAGTCCTCATTGCCAAAGCCAGAGAGAGGCTGAGGAGATGAGGTCTAAATAGTGGGCACAGGTCTGAGAGCACAGAAGTCACAGGGGTCCTTGCTGAGTGGAGTGCAGGTGGGCAGAGCCAGGCTCAGGGAGTAAAGAAGTGAGGAGGTAAAGTCAGCCTGGCAAAGAGCAGGATTCAGGACTGGCAATGTGAGAGGGAGAAAGTGAGGGAAAGGTAATGTCAGATAATGAGGCACGTGGTGAGCTCTTCAGCTGTTGGGTGTCTCCTTGTTCGTTTCCTGGTATCTGCTGAGTGGGAACACAGAGATAAGCACAAGGTGGTCTCTAGCTCTGAGCAGGTACTCCCATTCCAGGGGAGACCGCATGCTCCAGCTTCCAGGGAAGGCCCTGGCCTAGGAATGCATGCTCTGGGGCCTGACTACAGAGCCTCAGAAAACCAGTTGAGCCTCCCAGAAGCCTGGGAGAGAAGCTGCGTGCCAGTGTTAGGGACGGGCTCCTGGCAGTGATATGCCTGTCTGTTTCCTGCCTTCACTTCCTTTGTCAGGAATAAAGTCAGGGTAGTGGCCCAACGCATTCTTGTGTCCAGAGGTCTCTCTACTTCCACTTTCACTCTAGCCCCCAGGAACTTGTGCCTTCCAGTAGGATTATCTGTAAACATTTTTTTTTTTTTTTTTTTTTTTTTTTTGAGACGGAGTTTCACTCAGTCGCCCAGGCTGGAGTGCAGTGGTGCGATCTTGGCTCACTGCAAGCTCCGCCTCCCAGGTTCACACCATTCTCCTGCCTCAGCCTCCCAGGTAGCTGGGACTACAGGTGCCCACTGCCACGCCCAGCTAATTTTTTGCAATTTTAGTAGAGACGGGGTTTCACCATGTTAGCCAGGATGGTCTCAATCTCCTGACCTCGTGATCTGCCCGCCTTGGCCTCCCAAAGTGCTGGGATTACAGGCGTGAGCCACCGCACCTGGCCTATCTGTAAACATTTTATAGAAACGTAAGTGACCCTGTAACAGAAACCTCTCTCCTCTGTCTGCAGACAATCTGATCAAAGCCATCTTGTCAGTCACCAAAGAGTACCGCCTGACCCCTGCCTTGGACAGGTGAGCCACACACTGCGCAGCCTCCTACCCACCGCTGCCTGGTGGTGTGCAAAGGTGTTGAGGTCCAGCTGGCCTTCCCTGGACATGAGCAGTTTCTCCAGCACATCCACACATGCACATACAGTACACACACAGGGTGGGTGGAGCAGGTAAGTGGAACCACTGCACCTAACTTGCACCCCCATGGGTTGTAAGCACTTGGCAGACATCCCAGTCCTCAGATACCAGAGGTTTGAGGGTAAGAACTGAAGACACTGGGGCTGGGACTAGCCCAGCAATGGGACTGAGGGCTTGGGTGGCAGGGGCAGGTGAAGGGGGCAAAGCTTAAGTCCAGAAGGCAGTGACAGCTCCCAAACCAACAGACCCTAGAGTGGGAAGTGCCAGGGTCAGGGTTGGGAGAAGCACTATGAGTAAGCTCCCTAGTGACTGCTGGGAGCCTTGAGTCCTAGAGCCTCCTGTCCTGTTCCCCTTTTCTTCTTTTTCTTTTTTTTTTTTTTTTTTTTTTTGAGACAGAGTCTTGCTCTGTCACCGAGGCTGGAGTGCAGTGGTGCGATCTTGGCTCACTACGAGCTCTGCCTCCCAGTTCACGCCATTCTCCTGCCTCAGCCTCCTGAGTAGCTGGGACTACAGGCGCCCGCCACCATGCCCGGTTAATTTTTTGTATTTTTAGTAGAGACAGGGTTTCACCGTTTTAACCAGAATGGTCTCGATCTCCTGACCTTGTGATCCGCCCACCTCGGCCTCCCAAAGTGCTGGGATTACAGGCATGAGCCACCACACCTGGCCTGTTCCCCTTTTCCTGCTTTCCTGGTATAGCCCCAAGCTTGGCCCACTTTTCCCTCTCCCTTGAAGCCTGCCTAAACACCACTACCCCTTGGGGAACCTTTACCCTGGAATGCCATCTTACCAGAGCTCCCTCCTCACTACCCAGGCTTGGCACCCAAGCCTTTCTATGGCCCTGTTTTCCTGGGGAAGTGTCAGGGCCTAGAGATGCTGGAGAGTCTCAGGGCCCAGCTACCCATTGTATGCTTCAAGCCTTCTCTCAGAAATGCTGCCAGAAACCCACTGGTCTTCTTCCTCTATCCCAGCCTGGTCCTGGACAAGGGCATGGGGTCAAGGGCCAAAGGAGCAGGGGAAGAGACCTGGTGGGCAGTTCTCTGTACAGAGGTCTCCGCCTCTCTCCCCTCAGCCTCCGCTGCCGCCGCTGCATCATCGTGGGCAATGGAGGCGTTCTTGCCAACAAGTCTCTGGGGTCACGAATTGACGACTATGACATTGTGGTGAGGTGAGCTCCCCAAAATGGCACCTTGGGTGAGTGTCCTGGTCCAAACCCTTAGCCCTGAGCCCATTGAGAACTGTCTATCTAGCTAGTTGGGCTGGAGGTCAACAGAAGCCTCAAGAACCTGGGTTGGAGGGCTTTGGAACAGACAACTAGGGGTAGCACCTGGGGAGAATAGGTCCAGGTGACCTGGACTCCTATTCTCCGTGTCTGGGGTATTCTGGGGTCATGGTGCCTTCCCAAACACAGGCCCAGGCTCTGACTGGGCCTGCTCTCTGTAGACTGAACTCAGCACCAGTGAAAGGCTTTGAGAAGGATGTGGGCAGCAAAACGACACTGCGCATCACCTACCCCGAGGGCGCCATGCAGCGGCCTGAGCAGTACGAGCGCGATTCTCTCTTTGTCCTCGCCGGCTTCAAGTGGCAGGACTTTAAGTGGTTGAAATATATCGTCTACAAGGAGAGAGTGGTAAGCTCTCCTGGCACCACCTCTTGCCCTGGCCTTCCCCAACTCCTAAGCAGTCCCGCCCCTTGAATGCAGCAAAGAATGAGTAAGAACCTTCAAAAGAAGCATTAATGACCCAAAGCTGCAAGTCACCCAATGGCAGCCAAGGGGCAGAAAGGTCAGGAGATTGCCAGGGTTGCTGGCCAAACTCTGGGGGCTGATATGCCTGACACCTGCTACCTGCTTCTAGGTGCCCAGGTGCAGATCCTTCCTTAGCCTTCTGTAGTCAGACCCCAGCAGCCCCAGGGACCCTTCCCTGGCCTTAGATCTCCTGGCTGAGGAAAGCTCTGTCTCTCAGGCCAGCCTTCGTATCACTCCCAATCTTCCCACTCTGCTGCCCTGACATTGTAGCTGCCTCCCTTGCCCCCTCTTCTCCTCTGTAAGTTCTCTCTGACTCTGGTCTTAGGGGTCCCTGCCTTCTTTCTCAGCCTGGGTTCTGCAGGGACAGCAGACCCCTTAACTTGAGAGTGCCAGCTTCCAAGCTTGTAAGTCCTGGCCTCTTTCCACTTTGTACTTTTACCACTGACCATAGCTGAATCCCCAACCTGCCACTGAGTCTGATCATTGGGAATGATCAGGTTCCACTGAGTGTTCAAAGCAGGTAAGGGTCTGGGCCCATTTCTTTAGGGACCTTATGTGGCAGAGTAAGGTCAACTGCTCTTTAGGAGACCACCACTGAGTTCCCTCCCAAGACCTCTGCTTTCCAGCTCTGGGCCTACAGGGACATCCGTGAACTTGTCCAGGTCCACTCCCCCACAACCAGCTGTCACCAGAAGCCCCAGGGCTGGGGTACTACAGAGCTCAGGCCATTCATCTTCTAATACCCAAGCCTCTTACTAGAGGAGGATGATGACAGACGGCCCTCTGCCTATAGTGAGAAGCTAGTTGTTCTTTCTGAAGGTTTAGAGAAGAGTTGGGAGTGGGAACAGCTTCTCTTGCCTGTAGGGTCTCAGTGCAATTTGGTTTAACTCCACAGCTCTTTCCCAAGCAAGGCCAAGTACAGGCAGTGTCAAGTAGGTAGCAAGCAAGAGAGAAGACAGAAGTCAGGTCCAGAAATTCAGGTAGGTGGGACAGTGGGGAAGGGGAATCCATATCAGAACCAGACTGGATGAGGCACCTGGGCTCCACGGTGTCCAGTCCACCTCCCCAAAGGGGAGGAAAGGGCCAGGCAGCAGAGTGACCGCTTGGCCTTAGCCAGACCCAGCTTCAAGTAAGCCCACTGCCCACACAGACCAGGTAAATAACAGTGGCTCCAGGAGTACCCTACTGTTTTCAGAACCCTGGGAACTGAGACACTAGTGTTTTCAGAGACCCTCTCTTTGCCTTGAGGGCAGTAGAATTAGGATCACAGATAGGCACTTTTAAGGGAGAATGGTAGGAAATAGGGTCTGTCCTAGTGAACCCCAGTGAGCCTAAGGGCTGCTGTCTCACTCACCCTGGCCTTCTGCCATCCTCCTTTCACATCATTTCCTCTGTCATAGCCTCCCTCAGGGCAAGAGCTCCTAAGGGACAGGGCTTGATCCCATTGGTTTTTACCCTTCAGTGCCCAATCACCATAAATGATCTGCAATTGGCTCAAACACCAGTTCCTACTTCCTACTGGGCAGACTGGGAGAAGCCAGGCAGTTCAAATAAGGCCGGGCCAAAGGGGTGGGTCAGAGCCTGTCGTGGGTGTTATCACATGTTCCTTCCAGGAACACCAAGGTCAGTTAATTCAAGGTTCTTAAAATTCATCCAAGGGAGTAAGGAAAGAAAGAAGAAAAGGAAGGAAGCCAGCTAGAGTCGGAGAACTCACTATACTCAGGCTACTCAGGAAGCAGACAGCAGAGCCTTGCTTTTCCCAGGAAGACTGAGGAGCTCTCCGCCCGGCCTGGCCTTGGCAGCAGGCAGATTCAAGGTACCAGCATTGCAGGATGAGGCACAGGCACAGGCTCACTCTTGCTGACATCTGTGTTGTCCTGGCCACACCCGGGGCTCTAGGACCAGCCTTGCATTGGTGAGAACTGCTACCCAGGATGGGTGGGGGTGAGTGGGAAGGAGAGAGAGGAGACAGGGAGGAGTCCTCTGAATTACCGTAGGCCTTCCTTGGCTCCAAAGTGAAAGATAATTTGGACCTTTAAAGTGAGCTGCCAGAGGAATGCCGGGGTTGCCCGTGGCCTCACCTCCCCCATCTCTCAGAGTGGACCTGCCCAGGCCCTTTGGCCGCCCCAGGGACCTTTTCTTTAGTGTCCTTCTCCACCCCAAGCCCAAGGCTAATGCCTTCCCAGGACCTCACCCATGCTTTGCCGCACTTCCCTGGCATCTGAGACCCAGGAAAATGTGAGTGAGGCTGCTTCTCCAGGTCCCCTCCTGTCTGGTGTCCTAGTCACCAGCTTGTCCTGCTCCTGTAGGGATGTTTCCAGTCATGCCGCCTCTGGGCTGCTGGAGAGCTCTCTGCACCTGTCTGGAGCCTCACCTGCAGAATTCTGGCAGGAGGCAGCTCTGGGTTCTGGAGCCAAGGCCTGGCAGGGCAGGGCTGGAACAGGAATTAGGCCTTAGTCACAGCTGCTTCCTGCCACTTACTACATGAGGAATATGTAGTAAGCCTATAACTTTCTAGTACCCAGGAGTCCTCATAGGATATGGGAAGGGGCAGGGCAAGGGGGAAGATGTAGGAAAGGACGGCCAAACAACCCAGAGCTAACAGCCTGTGCCAGAGCTGACCTTACTTTCTTGCATCTGAGAACTCTCCTCTTCATTTGTGGCCATTTGGGTCCCTGACTCACTGGACAGTGGCACTGATAACTCCAAACAGGTTACACAAAGGCCTTTTGTCTCCCAGATCCCAGGAGCTGTGGCCAAGCCAGCAAGCAGGTGTAGGAGTTCCCAGCAGGCTGTGTGCTCAGGGCAACTCAGAAGAGCACCAGTGGATGGGCAAGCACAACACAGAAGCTGAGGCTTGGAGAGAGGGTGGAGCCAGGGACATGGGGGTGCAGCCTCCAGCTCTGCTGCAGGCCTTCTCAGAGGTGCCTCTGCAGTCTTCCCAACACACTCACTCACTTATCAGATGTTCATGAGGTATTCTCTTTGCAGGCTCTACACTGGCCCCTGGGAATACAAAGAGGAATTAAGCACTGTTCCCAACCAAAGTAGCTCACAGTCTAGTGGGAGAGATAGTCCCAGAGCTAGAGTTAACAGTACAGTGTGGAGGCTGCCATGATGAGGAAGGCCTAATGCAGCTCTGGGGCAGGTGGGGGACAAAAGAAGGCCTCCTGGAGGAGTCACTCCTGAGCTGGACCCTGAAGGAAGAGTTAGGAGTGAGTGGGCGAAAGGAATTAGAAGCAAAGGGAACAGCATGTGTAGACCCAAGAGACCATGCTCCCTTCAGGAAACTGGAGGTGTGTTGTGTGGATCAAGCATGGCACAATGAGGGTGGTGTGGCAGAGTGTGCTGCCTAGTACCCCCAATGCTGTGGCCTGTGCATCCTCTTCCTGGTGTTGGATGAAGGCTGGAGACACCCCATCCACTGTCCAGAGGGCGGAGGCCTGGGGTCTGGAGAGGACAGGATAGGTGAGACGCAGAGCCTCCCATCCCCATCCCTCAGGCCCTGCCCTCCTGCCTTGGCCAGTCTCACCCACTGCGCCTCAGCAGGCCACAGAAGCCCCTGGGAACTGCCTCCCGACCCGATTTGCTGCCTCCTCTTCCTCCTCCCCACTCAAAACTGGAAAGCCAGCCTCACTGCTGAGCATCTCTGACTGGTCATCAATTCATTGAGGCCCTGGGGCCTAGGCTGGGTGGGTGTGGGGTGGTCCCAGCCTAGCAGTGGGGAGAGGATAGGGCTGGGAGTGGGTCCCTGGACAGCCTTGACACAGCACTTACCCTCCAGCTGTACTTCAGTCCCTGGGAAGAGAGGGAGGAGGGCAGGATGTAAGAGACCAGCCAGGGCCCCACATTCAAGCACAGGGAGACTGAGTCCCTGATTTTAGAAAGACAACATGGCTTAAGAGGGGAAAGTGGCTTAGGCCTTGGAGTTACACAGATGTGGGTTTAAGTTTAGACTCTTATTTACTAGTGGGCTACCTCTTAGGCACTAAATCTAACCTCCTTATATTTAGTGTCATTGATACAGTAGATGAGGAGTGCTGTGTATCTTTCAGGGTTATTTTTAAAATTAGATAAGATGAAATCTAGCCGGGCGCGGTGGCTCAAGCCTGTAATCCCAGCACTTTGGGAGGCCGAGATGGGCGGATGACACGGTCAGGAGATTGAGACCATCCTGGCTAACACAGTGAAACCCCATCTCTACTAAAAATACGAAAAATTAGCCGGGCGTGATGGCGGGCACCTGTAGTCCCAGCTACTCGGGAGGCTGAGGCAGGAGAATGGCATGAACCCAGGAGGTGGAGCTTGCAGTAAGCTGAGATCCAGCCACTGCACTCCAGCCTGGGCAACAGAGCGACACTCCGTCTCAAAAAAAAAAAAAAAAGAAAAGAAAAGATGAAATCTAGAAGCATCTAGCATAGAGAACTTAGTTCTCAGTCTATAGCAAATAGTAATGTTATTTATTTATTTATTTATTTTTTATCGCTGGTGGTGATTTTGCTGTTAGAAAAGCCCAATTATCCCAGGGAGCAAAGCACTTTTCTGTCAGGCTGTAGGGCTTGACCTAGGAGGTGACCCAGAAGCAGGGGTCAGAGGCCAGGCCTAGAGGAGGGAGAGACAAGGAGCCTCCTAGTGAAAGGCAGCAGGGCTGGACTAATCCATAGGGCAGAAGGGGCCACCACATCCCCAAATGTAAGGCTTCTTATTGGACCAGGCCCGAATGGGGATTGGATGATGTCCACCTGCACCTTCACCTGTTCCCTGCACTTTCACCAGCCTGAGAGGGATGCAGAGCCTTAGTGTGGACTCTGTCCTGGGAGACTCAGTGCAGGCCTCCTGCTGCCTAGCCAGCATTCACGACCCAGCCCAGGCTTCTCACCAAGCCTCTGAGACCAGCTCTTCGAGGATTCTCCACCATTGCTCTTCTGCCTTCAGATAAAAATGCTCAAGAATGGGGACTCCCTCAGCTCCTCTTCCTCACTGTCTTCTGTAAGCTCTTGGTCACTGCCTCATAATTATTACCATTGTCATTCTCCTCCTCCTGCTCCCTTTCCCACCACTCTTCCTCCCCACCCCCCGCTCCTCTTCCCACCACTCTCCCTCCCCCTCCTCCTGCTCCTCTTCCCACCACTCTCCCTCCCCCTCCTCCTGCTCCTCTTCCCACCACTCTCCCTCCCCCTCCTCCTGCTCCTCTTCCTGCCACTCTTCCTCCCCCTCCTCCTGTTCCTCTTCCTGCCACTTTCCCCTCCTTCTGCTCCTATTCCTGACACTCTCCCTCTCCCTCCTGCTCTTCTTTCCACCACTCTTCCTCCCCTTCCTGCCCCTCTTCCCACCACTCTTCCACCTCTTTCTGCCACTCTTCTCCCCCTCCTCCTGCTCCTCTTCCTGCTACTTTTCCTCCCCCTCCTCCTGCTCCCCTTCCCACCACTCTTCCTCCTCCTCCTTCTGCTCCTCTTCCCACCACTCTTCCTCCCCTTCCTCCTGTTCCCCTCCTTGCCACTCTTCCTCCCCCTCTTCCTGTTCCCCTTCCTGCCACTCTTCCTCCCCCTCCTCCTCCTGCTCCTCTTCCCACCACTTTTCCTCCCCCTCCTCCTCTTCCTCTTCCCGCCACTCCTCCCCCACCTCCTCCTGCTCCTATTCCTGCCACTCTTCCTCCCCCTCCTCCTGCTCCTCTTCCCACCATTCTTCCTCCTCCTCCTGCTCCTCTTCCTGCCACTTTTCCTCCCCCTCCTCCTGCTCCTCTTCCCACCACTCTTCCTCCTCCTCCTGTTCCTCTTCCTGCCACTCTTCCTCCCCCTCCTCCTGCTCCTCTTCCCACCATTCTTCCTCCTCCTCCTGCTCTTCCTGCCACTCTTCCTCCCCCTCCTCCTGCTCCTCTTCCCACCACTCTTCCTCCTCCTCCTCCTGTTCCTCTTCCCGCCACTCTTCCTCCCCCTCCTCCTGCTCCTCTTCCTGCTACTCTTCCTCCCCCTCCTCCTGCTCCTCTTCCCACCACTCTTCCTCCTCCTCCTGTTCCTCTTCCCACCACTCTTCCTCCTCCTCCTCCTGCTCCTCTTCCCACCACTCTTCCTCCTCCTCCTGCTCCTCTTCCCACCACTCTTCCTCCTCCTCCTGCTCCTCTTCCCACCACTCTTCCTCCTCCTCCTGCTCCTCTTCCCACCACTCTTCCTCCTCCTCCTGCTCCTCTTCCCACCACTCTTCCTCCTCCTCCTGTTCCTGTTCCAGCCACTCTTCTCCTCCTCGTGTTCCTCTTCCTGCCACTCTTCCCCCTCCTCCTCCTGTTCCTCTTCCTGCCACTCTTCCCCCTCCTCCTCCTGCTCCTCTTCCCACCACTCTTGCTCCTCCTCCTGTTCCTCTCCTTGCTTCTTTTCCTTCCCTTTGCTCTCCTCTTCCTTCTGTCATCACTATCATTATCATCATAGCTGTCACTTATTAAGCTCTTCAGTTTATCAGCTTTCCTTGAATTCATTCAGTTCTCATAATGACCCTATGGCTAGGTACTGTTGTTATCCCCATGCTAGAGATTAAGAAACTAGGGCACAGAGAGGATGTGTTACTTGTGTAAGGTCACACAACTAGTTAAGTGGTAGAGCCTAATTCAAACTCAGATCTCACTGCCTCAGGGATCTTCCTAAGAAATAAATCTGACCACATACCTTCCTGGTTAGAATCCTCCATCAGTCAGCTCCTATCTGCCGTGGTCTGTGAGGATGGTAAGAACTACCATTTACTGAACTCTTCTCTATGCCAGGCCCTGGACGATGTGGTTTATATGCATCATCTCAGCCGGCCATCTCCACAACCCTACAAGGCAGGTACTGTGAGTAGTAGTAAGCGGTAGGGCCGCATTTTGGACCGAAGGTGTCTCACTTTAACCATTGCACTATAACACCTCCCATTTATTCATTGATTCAGCAAATCCAAAGCAATCACCAACATCACATGGAGTCCCGTTCTTCAAGCACAGCCTCACTCACTCAACAGCTCCCTTTCCCAGTGCTTTCCTTCACATCCAGCCAGTCCAGTACCAGGGACTGAATGTCACCCAAGGGAGAGAAGCTACAGCCGAGGTAGTAACACATGGTGTTACCTTAGTAGCATCTCAGTGCTGCTTCCCATTCCTGTGTCCTGTCCCTGGTCCTTGATCATCTCAGATCTTTACCCTCATCATCTTCAGTTCCGCTGTACCTCCATCCTATTCCAAAGAAACTGCGTGTCCAGCTGCACAGGGAAAATAAAGGTTGTCACCAGCCAAAAACTCTGAGCTTCCTGCTTCCCATCTACAAACATACCTGCATCGCCATTCATCCCTGCTTCCTCCTCTGCCATCCGTCCTGTGCCTCTGCCTTTCATGGTCAGTTCTCTCCTGTCCTGGATGCCATCTCCTTTCACCTTCTCAGGACCGGCTGCTTTCCTTTGTCTCCTTTCTCACCTCTTTGCCGGGTCCTCCTCTCACATCTACGAATGTATTTGGGTCTCTTTCACCTTAAAAATAAAAGCCCTCTCTTTAGCTTATGTTCACCTCTCTTCTCTTCTCTTTCAAGTTTCTGGGAAAAGTCATCGCCTGTCCCAGTGTCTGCCTGTTTGCTGTCTGTTTCTCCGCCTCCATCCTGCCTTCCAAAACCACTCTCACCTGGCAGTGACCTTCTGATTCTAAATCCAGCAGACTCAGCTTCAACTCAGTTTCAGCTCCACAGCACAGAACTCCGTGATCTGGCCCCTTCCAAGCCTTCCCTTCTCCTTGCCACTCTTTTTTTTTTTTTTTTTTTTTTTTTTTTTTAAATGGAGTCTCGCTCTGTCACCCAGGCAGGAGTGCAGTGGCATGATCTCGGCTCGCTGAAACCTCTGCCACCCCCTCCAGGTTCAAGCCATTCTCCTGCCTCTGCCTCCCAAGTAGCTGAGATTACAGGTGCCCACCACCACACCTGGCTAATTTTTGTATTTTTAGTAGAGATGGGGTTTCGTCATGTTGGCCAGGTTGCTCACAAACTCCTGACCTCAGGTGATCTGCCTGCCTCGGCGTCCCAAAGTGCTGGGATTACAGGTGTGAACCACTGCACCCGACCCTTGCCACTCTTTATCACCCAGCATGTCCTCTCCACTCTGGCCTATTTTGTGCCTCCATGTTCTACCCGTTCACCTGCCCATGGATGTATGAGATGCCCCTCTTCCTGTCCTGTTGATCTCTGTAAGGCCATCACCTCCAGTAGTGTTTGAGGCATAGTTGGTATACATAAGAGAATAAGCACATGTGGAAACTGAGGCCCAGAGTGCAGCAGTACCTTCGAGGAGAGTCGGGATTCTAACTCCAAATTCTGCCTCTCAGTCAGGCTCTTTCCTCTCAGCGAGGCTGCCTCCTTTCATTGCCCTGGAAGGTCTTTCTTTTAGGTTCAGACCCTCGCATCCTTTTGCTCTCTTCTTGCCTCTCCAGGGCATCTCTTTCCTCTTAGCCATATTTGATCTTCTTTATGCAGTTCCAAGATCATTCTCCTTGATAAAGAAATAAGAACTGAACAGTCCCTGGCACTCTGCCTTTCAGTTGCCTGTTGGCACCACACGGACCGCCCCAAGCCGGCTCTTCTTTTTGTTCATCGCTTTTTTTCCAAATATAGCTTTCAAAAAGTTTTCTGACTCTCTCCTCGTAGCATACATCAAAATTCCAAATGGACTAAAAAGTGAAATATAAATATATAACCAAAGGGAAGTTTAAAGTAAGGATAGAAATCAAATTCCTGGAGGGAAAGAACTTTTAAGACACGTGCTAGAAGAAATCAAATTTGATAACATATTAGAATTTCAAGTTAACACAAAAAGACTGCCGCACAACTTTGAAAAAACATATTTAGGACATATGGCAGGCAAAGGGTTATTATGAGAGTTAACAAGAAAACCATTAGAATCCCAGCAGATAATGGACAGGAAACTGAACAGATCACACAGAAAGAAAGATAACTAGTGAACAACAGAAATATGTTTAACCTTCCTAGCAGTCAGAGAAATTCATGTAAAGGAAACAGGCTGCCATTTATCACCTACCATGTTTTCAAATAACGTGTTAAATTATCCTACATGATGCTGCATGAGTGCAATGACAGGTGTATCAAAGGCTACTGGTCGGAGTACAAATAGGGACCAGCTTTTTGGAAAGGAAATGGAACTTGGTACCGGGAGCGATCACCCAGAGGAAAGAAAAGTCAGTGCACAAAGATTTTTATTGTAGTGTTACTTTATATTTTGTAGTGTTATTTATAATAGCCAAACCCAAATATTACCTAAGGGGTTTTTTTTTTTTTATGTGAGTTATGGTCTCACTACGTGATGGAGTATAAAGCAGTAGCACGGCAGTCCTGCCGAGGGTGTGGGCACCTGGACCAGCCAGCGCAGCTGCTATCCCCAAACCTTCAGTGCAGGTAGGATCAGCAGCTAGAGCACTGGCCTCAGTGTAAGGAACTGAAAACAAATCTCTTCTTCTGCCACATCTTTGAGTTTCATTTTCCTCTTCTATAAAATGGAAATCACGAAAGCTTCCCTGCATAGCTACCTGTTATTCTGCTGTAAGAACTAGTAGGACGATGCACAGGACACCAGTGACACACTGTGCTCATCTGCAATGACATTCGCCTTCTGAGAATGAGCACAAAAAATATTGCCTGCCCACTGGGCAGAATCCCAAACCACAGGACGAGGAGTGAGCGTGTCGGCGAGAGCAACAGGGCCTGGGCCCAAGGGTACAGATGCCACCTGATCAGGAGGGTCCTGCCGCCTTGTTTCTTGGCCTTCAGGATACCGATGAACATGCATGTTTTGGGCATAGAGAACAACGTTGGCAAAGAGCATGGTGTATTTAGTGAATTAAAAATAATTCAGTATAACGAGTGGGGCATGGGCATGGTACTGCCCTTGACCTGAGAGAGGCATCTGCCCTAGGCCCCACTGTGGCCCTCCTCTGATTACAGCCTTTGCCATGGAGTAAAGAGGAATATGCAGGGCCAAGAGGGATGTGCCCACCCCAGGCCCATCTGCCTTGAGAGACCACTATCAGGTAATGGAGACCTCAGAATTTCTTGCCCTAACAGTGCCAAGTCCAAGTCCACTTCCATCTACTTGAGGGCAGAATATAACTCTCTGTGCATACCCTAAGCCCAAGGAGGGTATCTGCAGAGGCTGTGAGCAGAGCTTGGATGTGTGGAGTGAGGAGGAGTCTACACACATGCACAGATTTCTTTTTTTTTTTTTTTTTTTTTTTGAGACAGGGTCTTACTCCGTTGCCCAGGCTGGAGTCACACGATCTCGGCTCACTGCAGCCTTGACCTCCCTGGGCTCTGGTAATCCTCCCACCTCAGTCTTCCTAGTAGCTGGGGCTATAGGTCCTCACCACTACACCTGACTAAAATTTTTTTTTTTTTTTTTTTTTTTTTTTTAGAGAGGGGTTTTGCACAAGACTTCTTATGGTATGGGATGGGACCAGGGGTAGGAATTGGGCTGGACCACCATGGTCCAGCACAACAGATCCCCAGGGTCAGGATTCCAAACTCAAACCTGTCCTTCTAGGACATTTTTCAAGGAATATATATATATATATATATATATATATATATATTTTTTTTTTTTTTTTTTTTTTTTTAACAAGGTCTGGCTGTATCACCCAGGCTGGAGTGCAGTGGTGCGATCTTGGCTTACTGCAGCCTCCGCCTTCTGGGCCCCTGCCATCCTCCCACCTCAACCTCCCAAGTAGCTGGGGACTACAGGTGTGCGCCACCGTGACTGGCTAATTTTTGTATTTTTTTGCGGAGACGGAGTTTCACCATGTTGCCCAGGCTGGTCTCCAACTCCTCAGTTCAAGTGATCTGCCCACCTCAGCCTTGCAGGGTGCTAGAATATATGTAACAGCTTGATAACTTGCCTCATAACTTTGAGGTATTTAAAATTAAATTTTAGACATGTGATATGTGTATAATACACCCATTTGTAGTTTTGTCCTTGGCCCAACAATGTTAGGGGTGGACCTACATGGATATGGTGGCAGTGGCTGGAGATGAAGCTAGCTGAGCAGGGGACAGATGGTGAAGGGTCTTAAAAGCCAAAGTCTCATCAAGGAACCTGGACCTTATCCTGAGGAATAATAGCAGAAGCTAACAAGAGCTGACTTTGTGCCAGACATATTATATGCATGACTTTAAACTGTTATAACACAAAAACACTATAAAGGAGAGCTAGTATTACTGCATAGGAGAGGGTAATGAGACTTTGAAGGGTAAAGGATGTGCTTCGGGACACAGAGTTAGAGCAGTTGGGGGTGTGAGGGTTCACAGTCAGACCTGCACTCTTTAATTGTCAACGCAAGCTGTTGCAGTGAGCAGTGGAAAGCCACGGAAGATTTTAAGCCCAAGAGTGTCAAGATCAGATTTGTGCAGGGATGTGAATGAACTGAAGGGAAAGCAAGAGGGAGTCAGAGAGAGGTGATGGCTGTTAGAGTGACCCCAGGAGAGTTGGTGGCCCACCCTAAGGCAGTAGCAGCAGGGAGCATAGGCGTGGACATATCTGCCTACTCTTGCTGTGAAAGCCTACCACAGTTAATGTCTACTCCCAGACCTGTGAGCACACCAGGAAACATTCTCTCAGGAGCCTGGTGGGGAAAGTGCTTCCTTCCCAGATGTTTTCCCCATTGCTCCTGGATGTTCTGACAAGAGCGGAACAGGTTGCATCAGCAGGAGTCTGGCAGCCCCACACAGAGGAGCTGGGTCCAGACTTGACTGAGGCAGGGGCATTCCTGAAGGAGGAGGGATTCAACAAGGAATGCAGCCCACAGCTGGCCTTGAGGAGAAGCCAGACCATGCCAGGCCAGCAGCACTGGCTGGCCTTATAGGCCTCTGTTGTGTCCTGTGGATTGGGGAAATGAGATGTGAGAGGCCTTGGGCCAGATGTGGACACTTGTAGGCACAGGCCTTGTGGAATAGGACTGTGTGCTGGCAGCAGGCCTGGCAGTGTCTCCAGCAGAAGGCAGACCTCCCTGCGGGGAGCCAGGGGGAAGGCTGGCTCTCCCATTCAAATGCATGCACGCGTGCAGGTGTGGATGTGTCCTGGCCTCTCCGGTGGCTGACGCTGCTGACCACACCCTCCGCTTCACTCTCCTGGTCTCTGTGACACTCACTATAATCATAATAAGTAAGATTTATTGAGCTTGCTATATACCAGACCCCGTGCCAGATGCTGTAAAATGCACAGCATCTCTAATCCTTACAGCTATCTGGGAAGTAGGTCTTAACAGCCCTGTTGTATGCACAAGGAACTTGAGGTGTAAAGAGAGGACACAATGTGCCCCGGGTCACAGAGATGTGGAGCTGGAATTGAGCCTCTGTTTTTCACACTCCAAAGCCTCTGCAGTGGTACACAGATGTTCTGTGTATGTGCCTGTGTACGTGTTTCTGAGAAGAGGAGTTACAGCTTTTTTTTTAGGAAACAGGCTGAGGTTTTGTTGGTACTTGATGTTTTTGTGGCTGGGGAAACACGAAAATGCCAAAACCATATCTTAGTCTTACTGTTTCTCCTTTCCCTGAAATCTCTGAGGAAACTACACCAGGACAGTGGCAGATGAGAAAGAATAAAAGGAGCGCTGGACTGGTGCTGTGTTGGGCTCCCAGTTCTCCAGTGCAGGGCTCCCTGGGGTTTGTGACCTAAAACAGGGCTCCTTCCCCCAGGGTCCCAATATGACTCTCAGCCGCTGCTGGCGGAGTTAGAACCTAGGGCAGTAAGACCTCAGCGCAGTGAGCCACGAAGGGCAGAGGCAGAGGTGGCCTGCTCCAAGGAGGAGGCCTGCCCAGCTCACTCACTGCCACGCAGAGGCAGCAAGTCAGGAAGGGCTGCCTATGTGGGAGAGAATTTTCATCTCACACCAGTAATCATGACACACTCAGTATCCTCACATCTAAGCAGTCACAGCAGGCATTTCTCCTCCCAGGAAAGAGTAAAGATGAGAGGAGAGGTGGCAGCTTTCCCCTCCCCATCAGATCGCCAAGGGGATTGAGTTAATCACTTTTACTACCGTTTGAGATAGTGGTTTAAATCCAGGACTTACAGCATGTGGAACAGACCAAGAGGGATTGTTTCAGAGAGGGCATCTCATGTGCAGAAAACCAGGTTGTGAAGTCAAACGCAGTGCAGATTCTCGCCAGCTGTGCGTGTACCCTAACAAGTCCCCTCACCTCTCTGGGCCTCAGTACCCTCTGAAAAATGGGACTGGGCACCAGAGAGACTCCTGAGAGCTCCCTTAGTGCTCTTAGAGGAGAGAGGGGAGGTCTCCTTTATCTTTGACCCCTAACCCCTCAGACTTCCAGAGGTGGGAACTGCAGCGATGATATAAATGGTGTGGCGGAAAGAATGCCGTTTTGGAGTCAGGACACTCGGGTTTCAATCCACTTGCAGCCACCTGCAGGCTGCTTGACCTTGAACATGTTTCATCTTGGGGCCTGTACCTGTGAAGTGGGTGAAAGTTAAAGAGATAATAAAGTAACCCTTGTAAAGCCAGCCTGGAGCCTCCTCACACACGCCCCCAGCTGTGCCCAATCCTGGTTCCCCCTGCTCCTCCCGAGCAGCCCCTGTGCTTTCTCCCTCCCCTTCAGGTGTGTGCGGGGCAGGCACGGGCAGGAACCCCAGGTGGGAAGCTGTTGGGGCCTGCTGGACCTGGAGAAGGGACAGGGGCTGTGCGGTGCTTGGCACAGGCTGGCACCTGCCGTTCCTGTCGGTCCACATCTGGCCCACCCAAGAGGGGCTTCCCCTCAGCTATGCCTAAGGTCTTGACTATTTCTCCACCCTTCCCTTTCCTACTGTCTCCCACCATCCCTCCTTTTACCTCCCTTACACACACCCCACTTCTGGAGACAGGAACAGGAAAAACTGGGGTCGGCTTGCTCAGCCTGCCGGGCTGAAACCGAAGTTTGCCACCAGGGCCCATCTTTTGAACTGGCCTTTGGAAGACAGTTTGCCAGAGAAAGAGATGTTGCCACAGAGGTGGGAGCCATGAGGAGGGAGTGGCTGGAACAAAGACAGTCCACCAAAGGAGCAGCAGCAGAAGAGGCTGAAGAGCTGCTGGTCACTGGGGGCCCTGGGTGGAGATCAGATCTCCTTTAGTAACCATCACTGATGCCTCTTTGTTGCCTGTGCTGGGCCAGGCCCTGGGCTACAGAGGTGAATCAGATGTGAGCCCCTGCCCTGTGGGGCTAGTGTGCACTCAGCCTGGATTGGCTCATTTAATTCTTGCAATAGTTTGTAAGCTAAATAGTCATGGTGTCCCTCGTTTATCCATAAGGAAATGGTACATTCCTTGCCCAGGATCTGCACATGGTGAGTGAGCAGAGCTGAAGTTAAATCCTAGGACCAAGGATCTGAACTCCATATTTTACCACCTCTTGAAGGTTAGATGTCAGTTCTGCCTTGGGGTGGAGGGGGTCAGGAAAGACATAAAGGAGAAGCAGCTGCTGAGTCTTAGAAAATAGATGGGTCATGTGGATAGAGGTGGGAAGGACATTAGAGACAAGGAGCAGCATCAGCAAAAGTGTAGGGCATGAATTAGCAAGTGGGGACTTCAGATGGACAGAGACTGAAACAAGAGACAGATGGGTTACTGGCTAAAAGGCTCAGCTCTTCTGTAGGCAGTGGTGATGTGATCTGATTTGTACATGGAAAATCATTCTGGCAGAGAGAAAGTGGTTTGAGAGGCCAGGCGCAGTGGCTCACGCCTGTAATCCCAACACTTTGGGAGGCTGAGGTGGGCAGATCACCTAAGGTCAGGAGTTCAAGACCAGCCTGGCCAACATGGTGAAACCCCGTCTCTACTAAAAATACAAAAATTAGCTGGGCATGGTGGCATGCACCTGTAATCCCAGCTACTCAGGAGACTGAGGCAGGAGAATTGCTTGAACCCGGGAGATGGAGGTTGCAGTGAGCCGAGATCATGCCACTGCACTCCAGCCTGGGCAGCAGAGCGAGACTGTCTCAAAAAAAAAAAAAAAAAAAGAAAAGAAAGTGGTTTGGGAGGCAGAGGCAGCCCATCGTAGGCACTCATTAATGCTCATTGAATAAGTGAATAGAATTTTACAATCGTGTTGCATACCATTTATGTTTCAGTTTTGTTTCAGTTGCTCTACTGGGCTTTGGGGTGTTTAGCAGTCAAAAAGACAGATAATGTAAATGGCCAGTCATTAGGATAGTCCAGATGAAAGATGATAAGACCTGTCCTGGAAGTGGTGGCAGTGGGTTTGGGATCAAGGGACGGATATGTAGGGTTCTAAGTAGACAGACTCAAAAGAACTTGATGACCAGCAGCACAAGATAAGATGGACTGGAAAGGTGTAGGAGACTCTCAAGTCAATTCCCAGGTTGCTGGTTTGGAAGACTGGAGGGACAGTAGAGGATAGGGAACAAGGAGAAGGAAGAGGTCTGGGGAAACTAGAAACAATTTAGACATCCAACAACAGTGTTGGTTACATACATTATGGTACATCTATAAGACAAAATTCCTTTTTTTTTTAGACAGGGACTTTCTCTTTCGCCCAGGCTAGAGTACAGTGGCTCAATCACGGCTCACTGCAGCCTAGAATTCCTGAACTCAAGCGATCCTCCCACCTCAGCCTCCCAGGTGGCTGGGACCACAGCCGCATGCCCAGCTAATTATTCTATTTCTTGTAAAGACACTGTCTCACTACATTGCCCAGGTTGGTATTGAATTCCTGGGCTCAAGTAATCCTCCCACTTCAGCCTGCCAAAGTGCCGGGATTACAGGCATGAGCCAGCCACCTCACCTGGCCCAAAATTCTTAGAAGATACCATTTCGATAACTATGACATTCTTTTACATAAATGTATCATTTAATGAAACCTCTGTTGTAAACTTTTGGATTTTTTTCTGTTTTTTCACTTTGTAAGTAATACTGTAATAAAGAGCTTTTTACAAAGGTCTTCATTTTGATTATTTTTAGAAGGAAAATTTTGAGGTCATAAGATACAGACAGCTTTGAGGCCTTTGACACACAGATTGTGTTTTAGAAAGGCTGTGCCAGATTTATTCCTGTAACAGTCCAGAATTTTCCCTCAGCAGACTACCACCAGCACCAAGATATAGATACACAAATATACACATACACAGATTTTAGTGGTTAAAAAAAGATTGTTATTTTAATGTGCATTTCTTTGTCATTGGTGAGTTAAAGTTTTCCATGCTTTATTAACCTTTTGTTTGTGTGCTTTACCCATTTTTATGGGGCCTCATTGATTCTTCATGAGGTTTTAAAATATGCATTTCTTCCTATTTGTGACAAAATGTTTACCACTTTTTTGCTTCCCTCTCTATACTATCTTGCTTTTTTTTTTTTTTTTTTTGAAACAGAGTCTCACTCTGTCATTCACACTGGAGTACAGTGGTGCCATCTCAGCCCACTGCAACCTCCGTCCCCACGTTCAAGCGATCCTCCCACCTCAGCCTCCCCAAGTAGCTGAGACTACAGGCGCACACCACCACACCTAGCTAATTTTTGTGTTTTTTGGTGGAGACAGGGTTTCATGGTGTTGGCAGGCTGGTCTCGAACGCCTGACCTCAAGTGATCTGCGCCCGGCCTCCCAAAGTGCTAGAATTACAGGCTTGAGCCACCGCACCCAACCTTATTTTGCATATATTTTTGATGTGCCAAAGCACTTAAAAATGTTTTATAAAGTCAAAATATGTCTTTTTCTTTATTTCTTCCATTGCATTAATGTATAGATAATTCAGTGATAAAATATACATCCAAATTTTTTTCTTTCTCTTTTTTTTTTAGACAGGGTCTCACTCTGTCACCCAGGCTGGAGTGTGCAGTGCTGCAATGATGATTCCCTGCCACTGCCGCCTCCAAGGCTCCAGCATCCTCCCACCTCAGCCTCTGACGGTGTGGGACTACAGGCACACGCCACCATGCTCTGCTCATTTTTGTATTTTCTATAGAGACAGGGTTTCTCCATGTTGCCCAAGCTGTTCTTGAACTCCTGGGCTCAAGCAATCTGCCTGCCTCAGCTTCCCAAAGGGCTAGGATTACAGGCATGAGCCACCACGCCCAGCCGAAATTTCGCTTTTTTTGCTTTTTAAACATTTACTTATTTTGTATATGGTGTGAGGAGAGAAAGTAAATGGATCTTCTTCCCAAATGGGAAATTTTCCAATCTCATTTGTTTCCGTAACCTATACCTGTGTTGACCTGCCTCTAGGCGATCCTGTTTCACTGTTCCTGGTTTTGAATCACATATATCTATTGTTGTAATAAGTGCAAACCCATAATATACTGTAATACCTAATTTTTAATTTGAGGGTGTTATGTTTACCTGATAAATCTTTTGGATGGGTTTTTAGAATCCATTTGATAGATCTCAAAACGTCCTACTGAGATTTTTTTTCTTAGAATTATGTTAAACCTGTACATTAATCTGGGAGGAGCTGCCACTGGAGCCTTCCTATCCAGGAATATGATTTTGTCTTTCCCATTTTTTAAGTCATCTTTTTATATCAGTAAAGAATTATAGTTTTCCTCCTATAGTTCTCACATACTTCTTATGTTTATTGCTCAATAGTTGACTTTTTTGTTACGATTGCAAATAAGATCTTTTTGTTATATCTGATGACTGTTTCCTATTGCTACAGTAAATTATTTTATCCATTCTAAGTTTAGTTGATTCTTTTAGGCTTTCTTTCTCTCTTTCCTTCTCTTTTTTTTTTTTTTTTTTTTTTTTTTTGGACAGAATCTCGCTCTGTCGTCCAGGCTAGAGCGCAATGGTACAATGTCGGCTCACTGCAACTTCCGCCTCCTGGGTTCAAGCAATTCTCCTGCTTTAGCCTCCCAAGTAGCTGAGATTACAGGCACCTGACACCACGCCTGGCTAATTTTTTGTATTTTTAGTAGAGATGGGCTTTTGCCATGTTGGCCAGGCTGATCTTGAACTCCTGACCTTAGGTGATCCACCCGCCTTGGCCTCCCAAAGTGCTGGGATTACACGTGTGAGCCAGTGCCCTCGACTGATTCTTCTAGGTTTTCTATGCAAATAACAGTTTGGTTGGAGCCTGTGGTTTGGCAGTGCCTCCAGCCTGCAGGGTTGGTTTGTGACTTCTCCAGTGGTGCTCAGGAGCCCAGTTGTGAAGGGAGAAAAAGAGGATGTATGGGTTGATCCCAAGTTCGGGATTTCCCTAGACTAGGGCAATAGAAGGACAAGGGGCAGAGGACTACAGCAGCTCGCAAGAGTTATATACTTCAGGGTCCAGACAAGGAGGAGTGGACGCACTAAACAGTAAGTCAGGGCTGGGGAGCTAAAGGCCTCTGTGTCGTGGAGAGGGAGGAAGAGAGAGACTTGGAAGGAGGGGAAGCTGTGCCCCAGAATGGACACTGGGATGTCGGATTTCAGAGGTGATGCCTTTCTAGTACAGTGCAGAGATCCTCAGGTAAGAATGATCCCATTTTATGGTTAAAGAAACAGGCTTGGAGAGCTTGTTGCCCAGTCACCCGACTCTAGTCAGCAGCAGTGTTGGTCTGCTGTGCTCTGCTTGCTCACGCTCTGTCTCCATTTTTCAGGTCCACTCTAGAACAGTCGATGGAGAGAGCCAGGAGAGACAGCAGCAAGGGAAGTGGGAGCACAGGAGGGCAGACAGGAGAGAGGGCAGGCTCCTCCCAGTCCCTCAGCTGCTGCAGATAGGGAGTCAGGGCAGCTGCGCTGCTGGGTCTTCTCATTGGCCCAGGAGCCCCCTCAGGCCACAGCAGCACACCCACAGCATCCCACGTCCTATGCCTGCCCCACAAGCCCCTTCGTATCCTCCTCTGTTACACACTGGAGCACCACCACACACTCTCTTCACCATCATTCCCCTTGTCCCTGTCACACACCCCATTTCCCCCAACACAGATGGGCTCCCTACACCACAGGCCCTGGGTTCCCCGTTAAACGCCTTGTGCTCCCGCCTCACTGTCCCTACTTGGGGGTCCCTGCCACTCCCCTAGGCTCATCCCTAGCTGTGTGCCTCGTTCAGGCCCGCTTTTGCTGTGTCCACAGAGTGCGTCGGATGGCTTCTGGAAATCTGTGGCCACTCGAGTGCCCAAGGAGCCCCCTGAGATTCGAATCCTCAACCCATATTTCATCCAGGAGGCTGCCTTCACCCTCATTGGCCTGCCCTTCAACAATGGCCTCATGGGCCGGGGGGTGAGATATCTGGGCCCCGGGAGAGGGAGGAAGAGAGCTGGGTCAGAAGTGCCTTGGAAGGAAGGGTGGGTGGTGGGTGGGGCAGTGCTTCTGCAAAATAGCTTTCTGGGGAAGAGGGCTCAGTCCTTGGGCGTGGAAGCTAGCTCTAGGGAGCCTGGCTGAAGTCTCAGCTGTCCCAGCCCTCCAGCTGAACTCTGCACGCCTTCTCTCCCCCCTGCCCCCATCTTCCAGAACATCCCTACCCTTGGCAGTGTGGCAGTGACCATGGCACTACACGGCTGTGACGAGGTGGCAGTTGCAGGATTTGGCTATGACATGAGCACACCCAACGCACCCCTGCACTACTATGAGACCGTTCGCATGGCAGCCATCAAAGAGGTTCGGGGCTGGGTGTGGGGGCAATCCCTGGGTGGGGAAGAGGGGGAGGTGCATAAATGAGTAGTAAAGGGAGGAGCCAGTGGCTGGTCTGGCTGCCCAGAACTCCCCAGAAGGTCCTGACACCAAGGATCCTATGTGCCCTTTCCACAGCCTCCCACTGAACCCAGGGCCTTCTCCCTGCACTTTCCTTCCAGGGGACTCTCCCTGCCCTGGTCCTGTACCTCCCTCCCCCTCGCTGCATTCCCCGGCCAGGAACACTAGTCTAGCACCAGCTCAGCCATCCTCTCTACTGCAGTTCCTGCTTTCCCCCAGAGGACGCCATTGCCCTTCAAAAACCCCACAACTAAACACTGCCTCTGGGTCTCAGGACTTCTCCATATCTCTTCCACCCTTCCCCACAGCTAAGCACTAAAGCTCTTCATACCCAGAATTGCTTCCCAAGCATCTGTATATAGGGGACATTACAGGTCTCCAGCCTGTCAGCCAGCCTCTTCTGGCATTTCTCCCTCCCTAGCCAAGACCCCATGTGAAAAATCTGAACTCTCTTGCCACACTTCCACTTTGGCCACCAGCGTTCCACTGATCCCAGCCTGAAACCTGGAAATCTTGGGCCAGCACTTCAACAGCTTCTCTGCTGCTACATCTGGGTGATGGGAGGTTGTTGGAGGGAACCTCCCATCTGTGCAGATTCCTATTTCTGTAAGTCTGGGGGCTCTGGTCTCAGCCCTCATTCCTGCTTATCAGTCTTCTTACCTATCCTTCTCCATCATCCCCCTCCACTATTCCAGAGCCTTCCATGCCCCAAAAGCTCCTCCCTCCTCCAGTGAAGAAACTGAAGCCACAGAGGGGACTCTGCACTGCACTCCCATTTGTCCCTTCAGCCCTCGCAGCCTGGCTCCCCTCACACCTGACCCAGCTCCCACCAAGGTTACCACCTCAAGGTGGGCAATTCCAATGGACACATCATCATCTTTCCTGATCTCTCAGAAACACTTTTTGTGTCAGCCACTCCTTCCTCTTTGAACTTCTGAGTCAGTAATTTCCAATGTTCCTCTTATTTCACTCACCATTCTCGCACATTCTCTTTCTCAGCATCATCGATTCTGATCTACGCCTTAAAATTCATCATGGCTGGGCACAGTGGCTCATGCCCATAATCCCAGAACTTTGGGAGGCCAAGACAGGGGTATTGCTTGAGCCCAGGAGTTTCAGAGCAGCCTGGGCAACATGGTGAAACCCCACCTCTACTAAAAATAGGAAAAATTGGGTGGGCACGGTGGCACACGCCGGTAATACCAGCACTTTGGGAGGCCAAGGTGGGTGGATCACCCGAGGTCAGGAGTTCAAGACAAGCCTGGCCAATATGGGGAAACCCTGTCTCTACTAAAAATACAAAAATTAGCCGGGCATGGTGGTGGGCGCCTGTAATCCCATCAACTCAGGAGGCTGAGGCAGAAGAATCGCTTGAACCCAGGAGGCCGAGGTTACAGTGAGCTGAGATCACACCACTGCACTCCAGCCTGGGCAACAAAATGAGACTCCGTCTCGAGAAAGAAAAATAGGAGGCAGGGCACGGTGGCTCATGCCTGTAATCCCAGCACTTTGAGAGGCCGAGGCAGGTGGATCACCTAAGGTCAGGAGTTTGAGACCAGCCTGGCCAATATGGTGAAGCTCCATCTGTACTAAAAATACAAAAATTAGCCAGACGTGGTGGCGGACAACTGTATTCCCAGCTACTTGGGAGACTGAGACAGGAGAATTGCTTGAACTTGGGAGGCGGAGGTTGCAGTGAGCCGAGATCGTACCACTGCACTCCAGCCTGGGCGACAGAGCAAGACTGTCTTAAAAAAATAAAAATAAAAAAAGTTCGGGCGCAGTGGCTCACGCCTGTAATCCCAGCACTTTGGGAGGCCGAGGTGGGCAAATCACGAGGTCAAAGGATGGAGACCATCCTGGCTAACGCGGTGAAACTCCATCTCTACTAAAAATACAAAAAGTTAGCCAGGTGTGGTGGTGGGCGCCTGTAATCCCGGCTGAGGCAGGAGAATGGCCTGAACCCAGGAGGCGGAGCTTGCAGTGAGCCGAGATTGCGCCACTGCACTCTAGCCTGGTGACAGAGTATGACTCTGTCTCAAAAAAAAAAAAAAAAAAAAAGGCCGGGCGCGGTGGCTCAAGCCTGTAATCCCAGCACTTTGGGAGGCCGAGACGGGCGGATCACGAGGTCAGGAGATCGAGACCATCCTGGCTAACACGGTGAAACCCCGTCTCTACTAAAAATACAAGAAAATTAGCCGGGCGAGGTGGCGGGCGCCTGTAGTCCCAGCTACTCAGGAGGCTGAGGCAGGAGAATGGCGTGAACCCGGGGGGCGGAGCTTGCAGTGAGCCTAGATCGCGCCACTGCACTCCAGCCTGGGTCACAGAGCAAGACTCCGTCTCAAAAAAAAAAAAAAAAAAAAAGAAAGAAAGGAAAAGTTGTCTGGGAGTGCTGGTGTGCGCATGTAGTCCCTGCTACTTGGGAGACTGAGGTGGGATGATCACTTAAGCCCAGGAAGTCGAAGCTGCAGTGAGCCATGATTGCGCCACTGCACTCCAGTCTGGGTGACAGACCCTGTCTCAAAAAAAAAAAAAAAAAAAAAAAAAAAAAAAAAACACTAGCCAAGACTCCATCTCAGACAGCCTTCTCTTCTCACTCTGCACATTCTCTGGGAGATTTACATCCCTGTCCATGTCTTCAGGTACCATCTATATTGTATCAGACTTTTCTGGTTCTTAGCCCCTTCAGACTGCTATAACAGAATACCATAGTCTGGGTGGCTTTTAAACAACAGACATTCATTTCCCACAGTCCTGGAGGCTGGGAAGTGCAAGATGAAGGTGCGGGAAGATTCAGTATCTGGTCAGGACCCACCAGAGAGGTGGTTCATAGACAGCTGTCTTCTCGCTTTCCTTGCATGATGGAAGAGGCAAGGCAGCTCTCCTGAGTCTCTCTCTTTTCTTTTTGAGACAGGGTTTCACTCTGTTGCCCAAGCTGGAGTGCAGTGGTGTGATCATAGCTCACTGCAGCCACAAGCCCCTGGGCTCAAGTGATCCTCCCACCTCAGCCCCCTTAGTAGCAGACTGCAGGTGTGTGCCATCACACCTGGCTAATTTTTTTTTATTTTTTATAGAGATGAGGTCTTGCTATGTTGCCCAAGCTGGTCTTGAACTCCTGGCCTCAAGCAATCCTCCTGCCTTGGCCTCTCAAAGTGCTGGGATTACAGGCATGAGTCACTGCGCCTGGCCCTGAGTCTTATAAGGGCACTAATCCCATTCATGAGAACTCTGCCCTCATGACCTGATCACCTCCCCAAAGGCCCCCACCTCCAAATTCCATTACATTGGGGGTTAGGTTTCAGAATATGAATTCGTGGGGAGGATATAAACATTCACTCTACAGCAGGTTTAGTCCAACTACCTCAAGTGATTGGGAGTTATTTCCAGGATATACAAGGCACTTGGAAATCTCATAGGAAGCTAGAAACAGCCTTCCACCTGGGCCTCCTGCTGTCTGGGATATGGTTCAGGAGCGAGAAGCTCATTCTGGGTCTGGGACGTTCTAGAACTGCCTCACCATCACCATGGCCCCAAAAGTCTTCCATCCCTGCCATGCCTCACGTGCCTTCTTGCTGCTTTGTCCCCACCCACTTCAGATTGCACTCACAGCTTTTATCAGCCTCCTGGCTTCTATGTTTACTTATATCTTTGGTCTTTTACAAATGCCTTTTATGTAAACTTTATGTAAAGTTGTATGCAGAGGGTGAGAGCCATAGACATGGGCAATGGCCAAATCGTAATGGGCTTTCTATGCCATGGAAGGAGTTTGCACTTTTTTTAGAAGGCGGTAGGGAGCCATGGGTGAGTCTGAGGCCTTACATTAGCATGTAGTGGATCACTGTGGCTGCAGAATGACGGAGAGGGGGCAAGGCAGGACAGAACCTAGTTGGGAGTTGCTGCACTTTGGGCAAGAGATGGTGACTCCTGAACCAGATCTTTGGCTGAGACAATAAGGAGAGAGGTGATGAGAGAGGCGATGATCCAGATCTTTGGCTAAGGCGATTAGTCAGAGGCCGGAGGTCCAGGCTGGAAGTATAAGGCGATGAGACAGAGGCAAGAAATAGGATTTTAACTCAGTAGGACCTAGGGATTGCCTTGGTGTAGGAATGAGGTAAGACACTGCCTTCCCTGCAGCCCTCTCTGATGGAATCTTTTCATTTGCTTCCACCTGCCATATCTCTGTTGTCCCTCCATTACATGTAAAACCTCACTGGCTGCAGAGTGCTTAAGAGTGTAGCTTCGGCCGGGCGCGGTGGCTCACGCCTGTAATCCCAGCACTTTGGGAGGCCTAGGCGGGTGGATCATGAGATCAGGGGATTGAGACCATCCTGGCTAATGCGGTGAAACCTTGTCTCTACTAAAAATACAAAAAAGAGTGTAGCTTCTTGGGTGGGTGCAGTAGCTCATGACTGTAATCCCAGCACTTTGGGAAGCTGAGGCGGGTGGATCACCTGAGGTCAGGAGTTCAAGACCAGCCTGGCTAACATGGCGAAACCGCGTCTCTGCTAAAAATACACAAATTAGCCAGGCGTGGTGGTGCATGCCTGTAATCCCAGCTACTCCAGAGGCTGAAGCAGGAGAATTGCTTGAGCCCAGGAAGGCTCAAGTGGAGGTTACAGTGAGCCAAGATTGCTCCACTGCAGTCTAGCGTGGGTGACAGAACAAGACTGTGTCTCAAAAAAAAAAAAAAAGAAAGAAAGAAAAAGAAAAAGAGTATAGCTTCTCAAATCAAAAAAGATGACTTCAGGACCGTGGTTCAGGTGCTGACGTTAGATCTTCATTTCCTTATCTATGAAAGGGATGATAACAGCACCTACCTCCTAGGGTTTGGAAAGGACCGGATGTGATCGTGTGTAAAAAAGACCTGGCACATAGTAAGCACTCAGAAATCTTAGCCATTATGATTACTATTTTACCCCTACTTGCCACTGTTATTTACCAATCCCCGGAAGAGGATTCACTGAGAATGTTGGTGCCTGGGTTTAGAATCCCTCTGTTACCTGGGGTGTCTCCCATGGGCCATTCAACACCTTGGCTTCCCCTTGCTTCACCTGCACTTGCCTTGGTCAGCTCACTCTGCAGGCCCAGCAGGAGTGTGTGGGATGTGGAGACACATGGACCAAGGATTGAATGCCGGGGATATGGAAGGGATGTCAAGGGAATTCATAAAGGAGACAGAGGAAGCGGGAAGGTGCCACATCGTGGAGGCCAAAGGAGCAGTGTTCCAGGAAGAGCATCTACAATGTGCTGCTGGGAAAGCCAGTAAGAGGAGGGCTGAGAGGTGGCCGTCGGATGTAGCTGTTAGGAGTTACTGCTGACTGTGGTGAGAACCATTTCAAAGGAGTACTGGAGTGGAAGCCAGATTGCAGTAGCGAACAGTGAGTAGATGGCACCTACCATCTGTGGTTAGAGACCACAGATGTTGCTCGTGGTAAGGGATCTCTCAGGACACTTGGAAGAGAAGGGAGGAGAGACTGGGCAGTAGCTAGAGGATGACATGGCTTCATACAGGAATCTGTCACACAGCAGAGAAGTCCAGACTGGAAGTATAGATCTATGAGTTGTGAGCACAGCTGCTGCTTCAGATATAAGGATGAGATTTCCCAGAGAGAGAACAGAGAGTGAGAAGCGCAGCTCATCCTAGCAGGACCCTTGAACATGGATACTTAATGGTTGGGTGAGGAGCCAAAGAAAAAGAGGAGCCAAAGAAAAAGAGCTTCTGGCTGGGTGTGGTGGCTCATGCCTGTAATCCCAGCACTTTGGGAGGCCAACACGGGCAGATCACCTGAGGTCGGGAGTTCAAGACCAGCCTGAACAACATGGAGAAACCCTGTCTCTACTAAAAATACAAAAGTAGCCGAGTATGGTGGCGCATGCCTGTAATCCCAGCTACTCGGGAGGCTGGGGCAGGAGAATCACTTGAACTCAGGATGCAGAGGTTGCAGTGAGCCAAGATCGCACCATTGCACTCCAGCCTGGGCGACGAGTGAAACTCCATCTCAAAAAAAAAAAAAAAAAAGCTTCTGAGAGTGTGGACTGTGACATGGGATGGGCATCCATACTCAGAATCAAGGGCCCTGGTAAGGCTGGAGACCCCAGGATGACCAGAATCCTCCACCAGCCACGGCCAGTTCAGAGCTCAGGGGAACTCGGAAGTTGTCTGCATAGACAGCAGAATTAGGAAAAGAGCACCAGAGAGGTGGCATTGCCGGATCCGAGAGAGCTACACCCAGGCCTGACTTTCTTGTTTATTTTTTATAATGGAACTTGTCAAGCATATTACAAGTACAGAGGATAATATCATGAATTGCCATGTTCCTGCCCCCCACCTTCCACAGGCATCAACAGGCGGCCAACATTGTTCCATCTCTTCTTTGTCTCATGCTCCTACTCCACCGATTCAAACAAGTCTCAGATACCATGTATCCCTCCAACCATAAATACTTCATTCAGGCTGGGCGCGGTGGCTCAACGCCGGTAATCTCAGCACTTTGGGAGGCTGACGCGGGTGGATCACCTGAGGTCAAGAGTTCGAGACTAGCCTGCCCAACATGGAGAAACCCCATCTCTACTAAAAATACAAATTAGCCAGTGGTGGCGGGTGCCTGTAATATCGGCTACTTGGGAGGCTGAGGGAAGAGAATTGCTTGAACCTGGGAGGCGGAGGTTTCAGTGAGCCGAGATCACACCACTGCACTCCAGCCTGGGCAACAAGAGTGAAACTCCCATCTCAAAAACAAAAACCGAAACAAAACAAAAAACTTCATTCATTTTCTCTAAAAGATAAGGACTATTTTTTAAATTATTACACCTAAAAACATGAACAGTAATTCCTTAATATCATCAAATATCCAGTCCTCTGCTGACCTTTTAGCCCTCAGTGACTCCTAGTGGGTGCTGTTGACCCTGACCCATCAAATTGGTTACTACTTCTCCAGAGGAGTGATGAGGATGAGGGAGAAGTAAAGAGGCAAACGAGTTTCCACGTCTGCTTGAATCCTGGCCCTGCCATTCCTCCAAGCCTCTGTTTTCCCTGTAAAACCTGATTTCATTCAACAAATATTGAGGCACCTACTCTGTGCCTAACAGTCCCTGCCCTCAAAGAGAGACAGTGAGCCAAATGTTTACATCGTCAAAGAATGGGGATGAGTCACCCAGGGATCCGCAATGAGGAGGGGCAAGTGCAGATGGCAGAGTATGACGACAGGAGCCTTGAAGGGGCTGGAGGGCTTTAGGGAGTCTGGAGGGACAATGGGGTATAAGGAAGACCCTGCCTTTAGAGGCTGTGGACTGTGGAATGTGAGGGAAGAAACAGTCAGCACTGGAGAGGGAGTCTGGGGGCACTGTCGTTCAGGGCAGCTGGGTTTGTGGTTAGCACAAGAGGTTGAAGGGAATGCTGAGAAGAGGAATACTGGGAATTGGGCTGATGACTGCGGGAATTGGTCTGATGACTGCCTGAGTTTCAGGTGTAAAAGATTTGGAAGGTGGAGAGGGTTGACTGGAACAGAATAAGGGCTAGACAGAGCCATAAGTTATTTTTTAAAAATTCATTTATTTATTATTTTTCAAAAGATGGGGTCTGGATATGTTACCCAGGTGGACTAAGCTCAAATGATCCTCCTGTCTCAGCCTCCCAAGTAGTTGGGATACAGGCACAGGGCACTGCATCCAGGTCACTTCTCAGCACCAGTAAATAATGGCTGACCAACATGGTGAAACCCCCATCTCTACTAAAAATACAAAATTAGCTGGGCGTGGTGGCACACACCTGTAGTCCCAGCTACTTAGGCGGCTGAGGCAGGAGAATCGCTTGAACCTGGGAGGCAGAGGTTGCAGTGAGCTGAGATCACGCTGCTGCACTCCAGCCTGGGCAACAAGAGTGAAACTCTGTCTCAAAAAAAATAAATAAATAAATAAAAAATAAACAGTTATGGTGAAGCTCAGTGCTGACAAATGCAACAGAGAGGTCACTTGGGGACAAACTCTGATAAGGCTGTTGTCATTCATCCATTCATTCAATCAAGCCTTTTTCATCAAAGTTTTCTGGTGAGAGTCCTGGGGTTAGGAAAGGACCCTATGCTGGGTACAGTCTTCCCCAGAAGCCTCTTCTAGTAATTTTGAAATACGTGACATTATTATTAACTATAATCAAATGTGCTCACCATAAAAAATTAGTAAGTAGGTGAGGTTGGCTTGATTTAATTATTCCACAATGTATACATCTATCAAAACATCACATTCTTCCCCCAAAATATATACAATTATTCTTTCAATTAAAAATTATTTTTAATTATTATTATTATTATTTATTTTTTTGAGACAGAATCTCTCTCTGTTGCCCAGGCTGGAGTGCAGTGGCACGATCTCAGCTGACTGCAATATCTGCTTCCCGGGTTCAAGTGATTCTCCTGCCTCAGCCTCCTGAGCAGCTGGGATTACAGGCACTACCATCACGCCTGGCTAATTTTTGTATTTTTAGTAGAGACGGGGTTTCACCATGTTGGTCAGGCTGGTTTGAACTCCTGACCTCGTGATCCGCCCGTCTCAACCTCCCAAAGTGCTGGGATTACAGGCGTGAGCCACCGCACCCGGCCTATTTTTAATTTTCTAAAAAAGATTCGCCATCTCTCTGCAGGCCCCATGGCTCCTCTGATCTGGGAGGCAGGATTTCATCCGCCACCCCCAGGCCTGGAGAGTAGATTGCATCAGGCCAGCGAATGACTCAGCCACCCCTTGCTATTGGACTTCAGTGACTCACACTGCCTGCCCGCAGGGTGTCTATAACCTAGGTGCTTCCTGACAAGAAGTGGCTTGAAGTCTGTGGGAACAAGGTCCTTCCGCCAGCACTGAGGAGGGAGGTTGGGAAGCCTAACGGTTTTCCTGGGACAAGGAAAGGGGTATGAAGGTTCTTTTTTCCCTGCCTTGGGAAGGGAGGAGGATGAGCTGTGGCACTCCTAGAGCAGGGCCATCATTACCTTGAAGATACAACTGATTACCAGTATCCGCCTTCAGATTTCCACGGTCACAGAGTATTGGAGAGTGGTGACTGGAAGAGGGCGCCGAGCCCCAGAAGGGGCAGTAAAGGTTTGAGCAAAGGCCCAACTGATCACTATCTCTGCTTTCAGTCCTGGACGCACAATATCCAGCGGGAGAAAGAGTTTCTGCGGAAGCTGGTGAAAGCTCGCGTCATCACTGATCTAAGCAGTGGCATCTGAGTGGGTCCAGCACACGGCCATAGAGGCCCAGGCACCACCAGGAGCAGCAGCAGCCAGCACCACCTACACAGGGGTCTTCAGACACAGAGAAGGACAGTGCCAAGGGTCCCAGGGGCAGCAAGGCCTTGGAGCAGCCGGAGCTGTGCCTGCTCAGCAGCCAGTCTCAGAGACCAGCACTCAGCCTCATTCAGCATGGGTCCTTGATGCCAGACGGCCAGCAGGCTCCTGGCTGTGCCCAGCAGACCCAGCATGCAGGCAGGGGGACACTGGGCAGCAAGGCTGCTGCCAGAATCACTTCTCCAATCAGTGTTTGGTGTATTATCATTTTGTGAATTTGGGTAGGGGGGAGGGTAGGGATAATTTATTTTTAAATAAGGTTGGAGATCTCAAGTTGGGTCCACTTGCCATGCAGGAAGAGGCCCACTAGAGGGCCCATCAGGCAGTGTTACCAGTTAGCTCCCTGTGGGGCAGGAGTGCCATGACCAGCCTGTACCTTGCTCTGGGGCTACAGGGTGGTGGGCAGGATCTCAAGCCAGCCCCCTCCAGCTCATGACACTGTTTGGCCTTTCTTGGGGAGAAGATGGGGTATTCCCACTCACCAGCCCTAGCTGTCCCATAGGGAAACCCTGGAGCCGTCCCTTTGGAGCCAACAAGACCGCCCCAGGGCTACAGCAGAACTTTAAAGCTCAGGAGGGTGACGCCTGGCTCGGCCTGCTGGGAAGAGCTCCCCTCCACAGCCGCGGCTGATCCGCGGGCCTACCGCAGGCCTGGACTCACCAACTTGCCACATGGTCTAGGTTTCAGCAACAAGACTGCCAGGTGGTTGGGTTCTGCCTTTAGCCTGGACCAGAGGGAAGTGAGGCCCAAGGACCTTACCTAAGCTGTGGCAGCTGTCCCAGGCCACCCCCATGGAAGCAATAAAGCTCTTCCCCGAGCCTGGTCTCTTTTTGCCTTCTCTGACTTTCTGGAAGAAACAGGAACCTAAAGCCTCAGCAACTACGCCAAAACCTCGGGCCCTCTCTTCAGTCCACACAGTCCTGGGCCCCTTTCACTTCTTGTGTCAGTGCAGGACCTACGTAGCCATCCAGAGGCCTCTGGGCATCTCCTGTATCCTCTTTGCTTTGAGACCAGAGGTTTCAGGGCACACTCTTAGAGGAGACAGAGGCACAGGACTGGAGTCCTAGGACATTGCCTTGGGGTTGCCACAGCCCCACCTCTGGAAGGGCAGGTATTCCTGCAAGCACAGGAAAGATGTACTGCTGAGCCCCTGCAGGAAGCAGAGGCCCACAGACCTACCCTACTACCGACACCCGCCCTCTGGGAAGGACATGCCTCACCCCCCATCATTAGCACAGAGGCACACCCTCTCCCTTCAGCTCCCCTCTAGGCATCCTCTGTCATACTTTAGAAAAGATGTCACCTCGCCTTCTTAAGAGTCCTAGAGTCTGATCCCTCTCTTCCCCAGCATCCCCAGGCAGGCCTGAGAATGGACAGACCAGACTGTCGCCTGCACTTGAGGCCATGAAGTGAGCTTCCTATCACACTGCCACTGGCAGGCAGTAGGTGGGTCAGCCGGCCCCTGCACCTCTCTCTCACCCACCCCAATCTAAGAGTCCAGGCAGCCCTGGATTGCCCTCCCACTGGTGAGCCCTAAGGCTGCAGTCCTGGCCATCCCAAGGACCAGCAGCCTCCCACATGCTCCTTCCCACTGTGGCTGGCCTTAGGCAGAAGCAGGGGGTAAGGGAGGCCCTGACTGAGGGACAGGTCAACCCAGAAACCTCCTCCATATTCTACTGGAAATAAGGTCACTACCATGCACATGTTCCTGCCTGGATGGTGCCCCATGGAGTTGCACAGGGCATAAGCTGAATGCCCATAAGAGGTATTGCTGGCTGAAAAAGCCCCAAGGCAGGTGCCCCAACTGAGCAGCCGGTTGTGGGAGGTGACAGAGCAGATTTCTTCCTGCTTGGCCTCCTATCCCAGGGGTCTCCTGGCACACCTGCAGCAGCCCCACCACCTCCAGCAGCAGTTCTCTGTGGTCTGACTTCTAGTCCTCACCACTGCAGGAAACTACTTTCAAACAAGCTATGGTTCTGAGCCCTGGCCATGCACCAGAATCACCTGTGCAATCTGAAAATTGCACATGTCCACCCGGAAGGTCTGATTTCAGTCTAGGTTGAGGCCCGGATGTGGGTAGGTTTTAAAGGTCCTCAGTAGTTCTGAAGCATAGCCAGGGTACAGCCGGTCCACACTCATCCCCAGTACTCTCATCCCTGCCCACAGCTTCCAATTGCCAGTTGGTTGGCAATTCCCAAATTATCTTTGACAGCGCAGCTCTCTGTGCTTCCCTCCAGGCTACAGATTCACCTGCTTCCTGAACATTTCCACTTGGATAATCCACAGGCCCTTCCAACTCAACATGTCCAACACTGAACTCATGAGCCCCTGCCTTTCTTCCCAGGAACCGGGATGTACCCCTCCCCCAAGTCACCCCGCCAAAGGCACACTTTTGCAGGGCCTACCTACCTCCTCACCCTATCCAGTCAGGCACCAACAAATTTTCAAAATTGCGTGTTCCAGATTGGGGCCTGGTAGCCCCACGCTTCCCTCACGCCCTGCATCAGACCTCATCCTCTTTCTGCAGCAGCCTCCACCTTTCTCTCCAACCCCATCCTCTTTACTACAGCCAGAGTCATCCACAAAAATACCTGTCTGACCACACCATTCTGCTCAAAACCCTCCCATGGTCCCCAGTGTTAGGATCTTTCCATCCATGTTACTCACCCAGCCCTCACCCCACTTGCCAAATTGCCATAATTAGGCATCTGAAATGCTGCCCTCCAGCTACCTACTTCAAGCCTCAGCTCAGATGTTCCTCCTCTGTGACCCCTGCCTTCAGCCCTCAGTACCCACTTCTGCCAACACTGCCCTTGCTGTGCCCCAGTGACCCCCGTGTTTGCAAGAGTGTCCATACTCCAAGCCCTAAGCAGCACAGGAGGTGAGCTGTGCGGAGACTAGAGCAGAGTCAGACCCTGAAAGCTTCTGCGAAGAGGCTTAGCAACCCAACGAGGCAGGTGAACTGGCCGCTGAGAGAAGAATCGGGTGGAGCAGAGAGCAGTTGCTGCAGGGCAGACAGCCAGGACCCCCAAATCTGCAGGCACCAGCAGTCAGCCGCCCCACGCAGGGACCGGCCTTCCTCTTGCTCCCCGCCCTCACTCACTTTCTCCCGCCCTCGGCCCGGCCTCCCGGCTCTCTACTTCGCGTGTCTACAAACTCAACTCCCAGTTTCCGTGCCTCTCTACCGCTCGAGTTCTCTACTCTCCATATCCGAGGGGCCCCTCCTAGCATCTACCCCCCTCCCAACCTCGGGGGACCTAGCCAAGCTAGGGGGGACTGGATCCGACGGGTGGAGCAGCCAGGTGAGCCCCGAAAGGTGGGGCGGGGCAGGGGCGCTCCCAGCCCCACCCCAGGATCTGGTGACGCCGGGGCTGGAATTTGACACCGGACGGCTGCGGCGGCGGGCACGAGGCTGCTGAGGGATGGAGTTGGGCCCGGCCTCCAGACAAGGCCCGCGGGCTCCGCCAGCAGCAGGTCCCTTGGGCCCCAGCCCTCGCTGCCACCCGGACCTGGAGCCCCACACCCGAGGTAAGCCAGCCCACTTGCCTGTTTCTGGTGCCAGCCCTGGATGGACGCTCCTGGGCTGGGGGAGTGGACAGGACCACCCCCCTGATCTCCTTTCTTGCATCCTCCCTCTCTTGGGCCCTCGGCACAGTTCTCTGCCCCTCCCAGGCCCTCAGTCCCTCTTGTCGCTTGTTGCACTGTGCTGGCCTTGCCGGCCCACGGTAATGTGACGCTCCCGCTGCCGCTACAGGGTGCAGACTGGCTGCCAAGGCCACACTTTTGGCTAAAAGAGGCACTGCGAGGTGCACAGTCCTGGGCATGCGCCGTTTGAGCTTCGGGGGAAAGCCCAGCACTGGTCCCCGGAAAGGTGCCTAGAAGAACACGGTGCAGGACCCCGTGGTGAGTAGCGGGCTGGTGGATGGGGAGGCAAGGGCTAGAAAACCAAATGGCCCTAGACCACAAGGAGGTAGGAGGCAAGGCCTGAGCTGCCCTCAAGAGACCTGCTCCCGGGCTCCCCCTAGCGCAGAGGGCTCCTAAGGCTGCCCTGCCTGCCTTTCTCTCCATCACGGAGAACAGTCACTGGCCTGGCCCGGAGGCCCTGTTTCCACTTAGCCAAGAGTCGCACACCAGGACCTGGAGGACCACCCCAGGAAGGCCTGGGGGTCTGTTCCACAGGTGTGCAGGCATTCTGTGTGCTAGAGGATGGGGATGAGGGTGGCAGCTGGGACCCAAGAGGAGATTGGCTAATGAGGACTTATGAAGGCTCTGGGGCCCCAAAAGGGTGTTTGGGAGTGCCAGAAGTGGGAGCTCAGGAGAGGCTGGCTGGAATCAGGAACGATGGCTCAAGGCGGAAACTTCTAGGAGCATGACTACACTGCCAGATCCATAGGAGGCTGGGAAGGGGACAGCCCTAGACCAGCTCTCAGGGTAGCTCAGCTCTCAGAGACCAGGCTGGTATGGAAGCCTAGCTGGCCCTCCTGGGAGTGGCTCAGGCCTGAGTGTAGCTGAGGGGATGGAAGAGCCCACCCTGCTTGGAATCTGCAGGCTTGGCAGGCTCTGCCCCCTGGTGGCCACAGGAAGCCATGGCCCAGGCCCCATGTTTTCCGAGGGTCCCACCATCCCCCGGCTCTGTGATCATTGGGGGACCCCTATGGTCAGAGGAGAGAACTCAGGTGGCTCTGGGTCCAGAACACAGTTCACAGAGGGGCAAGGTGAAGCAGCTCTTGGTGGGCAGCACAGCTTGAGGCTTGGAGCTCACTATCATTAGATAACTCTCAGAGTGACCAACTAGCACTCTCATTCTTCTCCAGGCCTCAGCTTCCTTTCCCGCAGCCTGGGGTGAAGGCCTTTGCAGGACCAAATGTGTCCAGCTACAACTCCCTCCAGCCACTTCCAGCATCTCCAGCCCTACAGCACAGAGCAGGAAGGTTCTGGGAAAAGAGGACCCCTCTCTCCCCTCTAGCTGTGTGACCTTGTAACCTTAGACAACCTCTGAGCTTCTCTGAGCCTTGTTTGCTCATCTGGAAAAAGGGGATTAAACCATTTACCTCATGGAGTTGTGAAAGAATAGCTGCAAAGCACCTAACACATAGCAAGGTTCCCAGTGCAGCTACTTCTGCTGAGTTGAGTTCAGCTGTCCAGGCCCCTTGTTCCTCACCTGGAGAAACTGGGGTGGCAGGACGGCCTCCCAAAAGATAACTCATCTCTTAATTTGCAAGCTGCCTCAAGAGGAGGGTGGGGGAACAGCTCAACAAAGGCTGATGGGCGCTCCTGGTGTTGATAGAGATGGAACTTGGACTTGGAGGCCTCTCCGCACTGTCCCACTGCCCCTGGCCTAGGCGGCAGGTGAGTGCTTCTCCCAGGGACTCCTACCTGGAGCTGAGGAAAGGCGGCTTGACCGGCGAGGGATAGCAGGGCTTGGCTTGCGCAGCGGTTAGGTGTGGGATGGGAAATGGTCAGGGAGGGACCAGGTGAATGGGAGGAGGAGCGGGACTTCTCTGAATGGTCGGTGCACGCAGGTGATTCCTCCCCTGGGCTCCCAGAGGCAGCAAACCCATTATACTGGAACCTACGCCCTTCCTGAGCTTCCCCTCCACACAGCTAGGAGCCCATCCCCGGTCTGATCTCAGCCCAAGGACAGCCCCTCCTTGAGGTCCTCCCTCCCCAAGCCCACCTGGGCGCCCTCTTTCTCCCTGAGACTCCACTTGGTCTCTCCGCGCAGCCTGCCCTGTGGCCCACCCTGGCCGCTCTGGCTCTGCTGAGCAGCGTCGCAGAGGCCTCCCTGGGACCCGCGCCCCCCAGCCCTGCCCCCCGCGAAGGCCCCGCGCCTGTCTTGGCGCCCCCCGCCGGCCACCTGCCGGGTAGGTGAGAGGGCGAGGGGGCGGGGAGGGGCTCGCCCGGGACACCGCGCGTGACTAGGTCTCATTCCAGGGGGACGCACGGCCCGCTGGTGCAGTGGAAGAGCCCGGCGGCCGCCGTCGCAGCCTTCTCGTCCCGCGCCGCCGCCGCCCGCGCCCCCATCTGCTCCTCCCCGCGGGGGCCGCGCAGCGCGGGCTGGGGGCCCGGGCAGCCGCCCTCGGGCCGCGGGGGCGCGGGGCTGCCGCCTGCGCTCGCAGCTGGTGCCAGTGCGCGCGCTCGGCCTGGGCCACCGTTCCGACGAGCTGGTGCGTTTCCGCTTCTGCAGCGGCTCCTGCCGCCGCGCGCGATCTCCGCACGACCTCAGCCTGGCCAGCCTACTGGGCGCTGGGGCCCTCCGACCGCCCCCGGGCTCCCGGCCCATCAGCCAGCCCTGCTGCCGACCCACGCGCTACGAAGCAGTCTCCTTCATGGACGTCAATAGCACCTGGAGAACCGTGGACCGTCTCTCGGCCACCGCCTGCGGCTGCCTGGGCTGAGGGCTCACTCCAGGGCTTTGCAGACTGGACCCTTGCCGATAGCTCTTCCTGCCTGGGACTCTCCCGCAGAGTCCCACTAGCCAGTGGCCTCAGCCAGGGACGGAGGCCTCAGAGCCGAGAGGCCCCTGCCGGCGAGTGATGAACATCATCCCTGGACAGGTGGAGGGACAACTGACTAGCAGCCCCAGAGCCCTCACCCTGCCATCCCAGCCTAAAAGACACCAGAGACCTCAGTTAGGGAGCCCTTCGGACCCACTTCTCAGACTCTGGCACTGGCCAGGCCTCGAACCTGGGACTCCTCCTCTGATGAACCCTACAGTGGCTGAGACATCAGCCCCCGCCCAGGCGCTTTGGGGACAGCCTTTGAAGGACACATATTGCAGTTGCTTGGTTGAAAGCGCCTGTGCTGGAACTGGCCTGTACTCACTCATGGGAGCTGGCCCCTATTTATTATTTCTAAGTTATTTATTTACTTCTGTGGCTTGTCAGATCCTTTTACTGGGCAGTGGGGGGCTGGGGAGAAGAGGCTAGATGGAGATTATGCCTTGCTGATCGCATTCGCACACCTCAGGCTGACTCAGAAATCACAGACCTGACCTGGATCTCCGGCCCCCACCCAGCAGCTCCGGGATGGGAGGAATGGAACACAGGCAGGGGCAGGGCAGGCAGCAAGGGTGCAGTCACTAGTCCTGGCAGGCTGCTCACTTGGGCCTGGACTTACCTCTGGGGAAAGAGATTGCAGAGTCGTCTGTGGAGAAAGCCCTGTCTATGTGACCTGTGGCATCTCTGAGGCCCCCGCTTAGTGTAAAGACACAGAGAAGCACCCATTGTCCCACCCCACAGTCATTGATCAGTGTCTTACCATCCAGGGAATTGTCTTGAAGATACCTTGTCAGATATACACATGCCTCTGCTTGCAGACAGTCCAGCATGGTTAACTCACTATCCACATTCCATGAAATAGCCCAGGGCATGAGGGCATCTGAAAAAAAGCTGAGGGTTGGGAGAGGGTGCGGTGGGGTGCTGGCTCCGGTGAACGAAGCACAGAGCTCCATGGGGATAAGGAGGCAGGAAAGGATAAGGGCCCCAGAAGGATCTGCATCTTGGGTGATGAATAAGAATAATCATTAACTCAAACAAATATTTATTAGGCACCTATTATATGTCAGATACTGATTATATGACAGATGCCAAGGATACAGAAGTGAAAACAGACATGATCCCTGCCCTTGAGAAGCTTCAACCAGGAGAGACAGACAATAAGTAAACAATTACAGTAAAAATTAGTTAAATTCAATTTAGCAAGTGGCATGAAAAGGACAGGAAGCTGCCAGGCGCGGTGGCTCATGTCTGTAATCCCAGCACTTTGGGAGGCCGAGGCAGGTGGATCATGAGGTCAGAAGATCAAGACCATCCTGGCTAACATGGTGAAACCCTGTCTCTACTAAAAATACAAAAAAAAAAAAAATGAGCTGGGCATGGAGGTGGGCACCTGTAGTCCCAGCTACTCGGGAGGCTGAGGCAGGAGAATGCCGTGAACCCGGGAGGCGGACGTTGCAGTGAGCCGAGATAGCGCCACTGCACTCCAGCCTGGGAGACAGAGCGAGACTCCATCTCAAAAAGAAAAGAAAAGAAACAAAAGAAAAGGACAGGAAGCTAAGAAGTCCACACCTTCGTGGGGAAGAAAGAAGTTAGTGCTGACCCTGGCCTCTCACACCAACCCCCCCAAGTCACCTCCAAAAGGCCAGGGCTGTCCCTGAGCTTTTCTGAATATCCTTTGAAACCTTGTTTCCCACGTCCTATACATTTGTACTGGGGAGGCCTCTGTGATTTTTCTTCTTTGGAAATGAGATGGGGGCATGGATGCGGAAAGGATGCTAAGTCTGAGGAACTGTGGGACATCCAGAGGGGTTGTCAGGAGGGAGTGGGATCTGCTGGTCTGGAGCTGCGGGAGGAGGTCTGGGCCGGACTGGTGTGAGAGCTGTCAGCACAGGGGCAGGAGCTGCAGCCGGGGATGGATGAGAGCACCATGAGACGGACAGGGCATTTAACGCTGCTGACAGAAATTCCTTCCAATCTGCCTGTGTGCCTGCCTGCTTTGGCACAGGTGCCCCCTTCACCCAGGCTACAGTGAGGAGCTGGCAAGAGCTCTCTGAAGGCTGTGCCCATTCTGGGTCAACGAGGAGAGATGTGTGTGTGCTCCCACTCTTCTGCATTCACTGCCCCAGTTCTAGATGCTCCCAAAATGTTGATGCCTTTGTTCCCTTCAAACACCCTGTTGGCCCCTCTCTGCCTCCAAACGGATTCAGGATCCTTAGTTCCACCTTCCCTCCTGCAAAGAAAATGGCCCCAGGGCCATACAGTTTACAGAAGGCTGGCTGCTGGCAGAGAAGGACATTCTGTCAATTCCAGGGTTATTGGGGCCAGGCAGCCCCCTGTTGGCAAGACTTTAAAGCCTAGCCTAGTCCCCAAACCCTGCCACTCAGTAGACATGGCTGCTCCAGAGCCAGTAAAGGAGACTGACTGAAGCCATCTCTGACAATGCTCACAGTGACAGGGCCACAGCCCAAGCCAAAGGTGCTGGCTGTCGACACTCCCCAGGCTGCCAGCTTTTCAGGGAATAGTGCCCACCCCAGCTGGAGGCTGCATTCTGGGCTCCAGATAGCTTGTACTCAACATCTCAGAGTCCGGAACAAGACAGCAACAGCTCCAAAAACACATTCCCACATGAACTAGCCTCAGAATGCAATTCAGGACAACCCAAATCAAACGGAAGAAAGAGAGTGAAGGGAAGGAGGGGAGGGAGGGAGGAAGGAAGGAAGGAGGCAGGGAGGGAAGAAGGGAAGGAGGGAGGGAAGAAAGAAAGGGGAAAGAGAGAGAAAGCAAGAAGCAAGCAAGAAAGAAAAGGTTGTTTTCCCCAAAGGAAACAGGCTGCAGAGCTGTACCTCTGTTTACCACATAGTAGCTATAACCTGTCACCAGGTGGCACATTGTAGCTCCTGGGGCCACAGGTGACTCTGGTCAATACTAAAGCCAAAGGCCATTTAGTCCTTTGAACTCTCAGAAGCATTCGATAGTATCAGTCCTCCTTGAAAAGCTGTCTTCCTGTGACTGTCTTGGTTCCATACTCTCCGGGTTCTCCTTCCACTCCTCCAGAGGCTTATTCTCAGATGAATTCTGAGTTCCTCTTCCTCTCTCTGCCTCTCATGTTCCTCAGAGCTCTGATACTGACGCTCTCTCCTCTTCCCATTCTACTGTCTCCCTGAGCAGCACTGTCTGCTCCCGTGGTTTCAGTTACCACCTCCACGCTGATCATGCTCACATTTTATCTCCAGCCTAGAACGTTCACCTGAGCCCCAAGTCTGTAATTCCAATACCTCTATCTGTATGTCCTGGGAGACCTCAGGCTTAACATATCTGTACTGGATGTCTTCCATTTGCTCCTTCAGATCTGCTGTCCACCCTTCTCCACCCTGCTCTGCTCCTCAATGAGCTTCCCTGCTGTCCAGCTTCCAGACCCTCCCCAGTGTTCCCTACTCAGTGAGTGCACCAACCTCATCCAGTGACACAGCCAGAAACTTGGGCAATCTCCTAGACTTCTTAAGCTCTGTCATGTCCCTTAAGCACTGGTCACCAAATCCTTAGATCCTGCAGATCCATCCCCTTTCCCTATCCCCAGTGCTGTTCTGCTGAAGTCTTCATAATTTTTTGGATGGTTTATTGCTCATCCTCCTACCTGGTCTCACTGTCTCCAGTCACAACTCCCTCCAATCATTCTCAGCCCTGCAGCCAGATAAGTTACCTTCTCTTCACAGTAACCGAGTATGAACTGTCATGCATTGGGCTAGTTTCAGGGATTCAGAGACCAGTGAGAAACATGTTTTGCCATCAAGGAAACTATACTTGGAGATGGAAGTAGGGGTAGGGTAGCAAATAAAAGTAAAAGACATCCGGTTAAATTTGGATTTCAGGCCAGGTGTAGTGACTCACGCCTGTAATCCCAGCACTTTGGGAGGCCGAGGTGGGCGGATCACGAGGTCAAGAGAGCGAGACCCTCCTGGCCAACATGGTGAAACCCTGTCTCTACTAAAAATATAAAAATTGGCTGGGTGTGGTGGGCACCTGTAGTCCCAGCTACTTGGGAGGCTGAGGCAGGACAATCGCTTGAACCCAGGAGGTGGAGGTTGCAGTGAGCCAAGATCATGCCACTGCACTCCAGCCTGGCGACAAAGTGAGATTCTGTCTCCAAAAAAAAAAAAAAAAAAAAGATTTCAGGTAAACAATAAATACACTTTTTTTTTGAGATAGGGTCTTGCTCTGTCCCTTGGGCTGGAGTGCAGTGGTGCGATCTCGGTTCACTGCAACCTCCACCTCCTGGGCTAAAGCAATCCTCCCACCTCAGCCTCCTAACTAGCTAAGGCTACAGGTGCATTCTACCATGACTGGCTAATTTTTTAATTATTATTATTTTTTAGTAGAGACAGGCTCTTACTACGTTACCCACGCTGGTCTTGAACTCCTGAGTTCAAGAGATCCTCCCACCTTGGCCTCCCAAAGCGCTTGGATTACAGGTGCGAGTCACCATGCCTGGCCTAAATACTTATTTTCAGTATGTCCAATGCAATCATTGGGACATACTTATATAAAAAATGTGGCTGGGTGTGGTGGCTCACACCTATAATCCCAGCACTTTGGGAGGTTGAAACGGGTGGATCACTAGAGCTCAGGAATTGAAGACCAGCCTGGGCAACATAGTGAAACCCTGTCTCTACCAAAAATATAGAAACTTAGCCAGGTGTGGTGACGTGCATCTGTCCAGCTATTTGGAGGCTGAGGTGGGAGGATTGTTCGAGCCCAAGGGGTGGAAGTTGCAGAGCCAAAATCGCACCACTGCCCTCCAACCTGGGTGACAGAGTAAGACTCCATCTCAAAAAAAAAAAAAAAAAAAAAAAAAAAAAAAGGCCAGGATCACGCCTGCAATCCCTGCACTTTGGGAGGCTGAGGCTGGCGGATCACAAGGTCAGAAGATCGAGACCATCCTGGCTAACATGGTGAAACCCTGTCTCTACTAAAAATACAAAAAATTAGCCGGGCATGGTGGTGGGCGCCTGTAGTCCCAGCTACTCAGGAGGCTGAGGCAGGAGAACGGCATGAACCCGGGAGGCGGAGGTTGCAGTGAGCTGAGATAGCACCACTGCGCTCCAGCCTGGGTGACAGCGTGAGACTCTGTCTCGAAAAAAATTGTTGTTGATCTGATATTCAAAATTAAATAGGTGGCCAGGTGCGGTGGCTCACACCTGTAATCCCAGCACTATGGGAGGCCAAGGTGGGCGAATCACAAGGTCAGAAGTTCGAGACCAGCCTAGCCAATATGGTGAAACCCCATCTCTACTAAAAATACAAAATTAGCCGGGGATAGTAGCGTGCATGCCTGTAGTCCCAGTTACTCAGTGAGGCCGAGGCAGAAGAACTGCTTGAACCCAGGAGGCAGAGGTTGCAGTGAGCTGTGCCACTGCACTCCAGCCTGGGTGACAGAGCAAGACTCCATCTCAGAAAAAAAATAACTGTCCTGATTTTTTCTGGCAAGCCTAGGTGGGGGTAAACAAGTACCCCAGTAGAAGTATGACTGAGGTTATAGGTATGTGTGTCAAGGAGGGGGAAGAATCTACAATCACAAAGGAAGAACAATCAGTTTTTTCCTAGATAGATGCAGAAGAGGAAAAGTCTTTGTGGAAAAGGTGATATTTGAACTGAGTCTTGAAAAACGAGTGTGTTTGCACAGGGTGGGTTATAGGGTGGATGGGACGCATGGGACCCAAACTGGTTACTGCTGATTGCCTTTATTTCCTCTCACTTCTACATTTACACTGTTTGTTGTGGCCATGTCCTGTCCTGCATGTTGTGGTTCTCCTCAGCCCTGGACAGGAATGGAGTAGAGAGGTGAGGGCCTCTTCCTTGGGCTCTCCATCTCAGCCTGAAGACTGTGCTAGTCCTATATTCTTTAGATTTTTTTTTTTTTTTTTTTTTTTTACTTTTTACTAGCCAGTTCATCACAGCTTCAATTCCCTGTTACAGTTCAAAATTCTTACATTAAACTTTCCCTGCATGCTGACTGTGTGGTGTCTCTCTCCTGATGGCATCCAGAATGACACAGAGCCTTCTCAGCCGAGGAAGTAGTATGAACAAAGACAGGGAAGTGTGAAACAGCCTGGTGTGCTCCCAGGATTGCCAGCAGCTTCCGGTGGACTTGGGGAGGGTCTCCATCAAGACAAAAGGCTGGAGAGATCACAAAGGGCTTTGAATGTTATACCAAGGAGCTCGGCCTTTGCTCTGAAAGGAGCCACTGAAGGGTTTTAAGTGGGCTTGGTTAGAGATGTGTTTCAGATGGATCACTGGCTTCTGTGTCTAGTATGGATGGAAGAGGCAAGGTGGCAGCCAGCTAGAGCTGCCATAGTTAGAGCTGTTCAGGCAACAAGCACAGGTACCTTGAGTTAGGGCAGAAGCAATGTGCAAGGACAGAAGAGATGTGAGGGGCAATAAGAGAGGTGAGGGCTTGCTAAGAAATGGTTTCCAGGTGTCTACCTTTGGGGACTGGTACGGAACCCAGGGGATGTAGTATTTTAGTATGTGATAGGGTTAAGATGTGGGGAAAATGTGAGTTCAGTTTTGTACATGTTCAACTTCAGGTGCTGTGGCAACTTCAGAGGGCCAGGAGGCAGCTGAATATGCAGGTTTGAAACTCAGGACAGTCTGGGCTGGAGAAATCCAAGGAGTCACAGCTTGAAGCCAGGGGAGTGGTGAGATAATGAGGCCTAAGACAAGAAGCAGAGACTAAGGAGAACCAACATTCAAGGAGCAGGGGGAGGAACAGGGACAGGCCAGTGAAGGAAACCAAACAGGAGTGGTCAGAGTGTCAGGACAAACAAAACCAAACAGAAGAGCTGAGGGAGTGGCCAACAGGGCCAGATGCAGCACACAAATCAAGCTGCAGCACAGCCGAAAGCTTCCCATTAGGTTTTCTTGCAACATGGTAGCCTAAGGACTTGGGCTAAACTTCCTGCTGAAAACAACTTTAAATATTAGACTCTATCTGTCTTTAAAATTAAATGCATCCGTAAGCTGGCAAAAACATAAGAAATGCGCTGAGGCCAAAAAAATAAATGAAAGCAAGAAGCTACAAATGTAAGCAAAGCTCTATCATTGGCTTTCATCTTGAGGGCAGTTGCCGAACCCAGTGAACCTGATCATTGGTTTTCAAGGTGTCCCTGAGCTTATGAGAAAGACAAAGCCCAGGGCCCCCTCACCATGGGGAGTCTGTTTAGAAACTTCTCCATAACGCCAGGACCTCAAAGGCCAGTGTATGCCCACACTGTGAGGGGGAATTAGAAAGAAACCTGCCCCTGTCTGACTTAACTCTCTCCCTCAAACCAGGGGACTACAAAGAAAACTGCCTGCATCCAACCTTGGTACTAAGAAGGGGGAATAATCTCCCCCTGATAATTCTTTTTTTTTTTTTTTTTTTTGTGAGACAGTCTTGCTCTGTTGCCCAGGCTGCAATGCAATGGTGTGATCTCAGCTCACTGCAACCTCCACCTCCCGGGTTCAAGAGATTCTCCTGCCTCAGCCTCCCAAGTAGCTGGGACTACAGGTGTCTGCCACCACACCAGGGTAATTTTTGTATTATTAAAAGAGACAGGGTTTCACCATGTTGGCCAGGCTGGTCTCGAACTCCTGACCTCGTGATCCGCTTGCCTCGGCCTCCCAAAGTGCTGGTGGCGTGAGCCACTGCACCCAGCCTCCCCCTGAGAAATCTTTTTTTTTTTTTTTTTTTTTGAGACGGAGTCTCGCTCTGCCGCCCAGGCTGGAGTACAGTGGCCGGATCTCAGCTCACTGCTAGCTCCACCTCCCGGGTTTACGCCATTCTCCTGCCTCAGCCTCCCGAGTAGCTGGGACTACAGGCGCCCGCCAAGTTTTTTAGTATTTTTTAGTAGAGACGGGGTTTCACCATGTTAGCCAGGATGGTCTCGATCTCCTGACCTCGTGATCCGCGCATTTCGGCCTCCCAAAGTGCTGGGATTACAGGCTTGAGCCACCGCGCCCGGCCTAGAATTCTTAACTACAAGCAGGCAGTCGTCTGGTTTTGCAGACCAAATTCACATGATTTTGGCAGGCTGAAAAACTTCAAAGTGATCATTTAATTTGACATGAACATGGATTGGTAGTGGTTCCAGTTGACCAACAAAAGCTCCCTCTCCCCATCTGCTGAGTTTTGGGATGTTCCCTCCTGAATCTGAAGACCCCTCCCAGGGTTGCCACAGGTTCTTGCCTCTATAGGTCTACAATTCTTCCTTAGAGAAGAGCCCTTCTGGCTCCCAAAGACTTATCCGCCACTTGGCTCTAAGCTGTCCTGCACTAACATCCAAATCTCCTGGAGATCACCTTTGGTCTGGCCTCTGGAAATGCCCCCAACTCTCCCCAGGGCCTACTTCAGTCCATCTGTCCTAAGTAGTGTTTGCAAAGGATGTTCAGGACTCATTGCTGGTGAGACTGGGCTTCTTTCTCTGCCAGATCCCTGGAATCCCCAGGGGTGAGGAGGAGCCCTGGATAGGAAGCAGGAAGAAAACACATACTGACAAAGGTGTGGTCTCTGGGCTGAGCCCCCCACCCCTAAAACCCCCTTAACTAAAATGAGTTTCAGAAGAAGCTAAGGTCTCATTGCTAGAAAGAGGCACAAACAGGTTTTGAACTCAGGACTAAGTCCAGAATTTGTACACTTAAACCCCACTCCCAACACCATCTCCCCTGCCTACCACCACCTCCACCAGTGAAACTGCCAGGAGCACCAGGCCCAAGGTCTTTCCCACCCTAGGCACAGGCCTGGAATCAGTTACTTTATTTTGGCTTTCTATTTCCTCCTTCCAAATTCTCCTGCCTCTTTTTCTTCCTTCAATTTGTCTTTCATATTGCAGACAGATTTTTCTAAATGCAAATGTAATCATCATAGCTCACTTGAAACCCCATCATGGTTTCATATTGCACTTAGGATAATGTCCAAACTCCTATAAGAATCTATTGCTACCAACTTGTCTTTCCAACCTCATCTCTGTTACTCACACCCTTCCCCACCCCACATATATTCCCTTTAAATGAATATAAATTACTTGCTATTCTTTCTTTCTTTCTTTTCTTTTTTTTTTTTTGAGACAGAGTCTCGCTCTGTCGCCCAGGCTGGAGTGCAGTGGCGCGAGCTCAGCTCACTTCAAGCTCCGCCTCCTGGGTTCACACCATTCTCCTGCCTCAGCCTCCCAAGTAGCTGGGACTACAGGTGCCCGCCACCAGGCCAGGCTAATTTTTTGTATTTTTAGTAGAGACGGGGTTTCACTGTGTTAGCCAGTATGGTCTCGATCTCCTGACCTCGTGATCTGCCCGCCTCGGCCTCCTAAAGTGCTGGGATTACAGGCATGAGCCACCGCGCCCGGCCTACTTGCTATTCATTCAGCCTTGCTGAATGACTTAGAGTCCCACTGGATTTTGCTTACCAGCTAAATGAGCCCCTCTCCTTCCCAGGCTCTCTATTCTTCAAGCTCAGATCAAGTTTCTCTTCTCAGGGAAGCCTTCATGGACCTTCTCAGGCCTCAGCGGCTGCTGTCAATGCCAGCTTCCTCCACTTGAACAAAACTACAGAGCTCTTTGCACTTTTAATTTTTTTCCTCTTCCCTGCTAGGGTAGCTGGCAGGAGTTAATAAACAATAAAATACAACTGGAGGGCTGAGAGGCAGGAACCACCGGCGCCTGTGGCAGACCAGACCTATGGCAGGGTCTGCCACCCTGTCTTTGTGCCAAGGGCAAGATAAGCCTAACTTCCCCCAAGCTCGACTTCCTCATCTCATCTGAAAACGATGAATAAAAATACCCAGCTCAGAGCTACTAAGAAAACTGAACCTAAGGTATGCAAAGTCCTGCTCCTAGCACTTAAATGTAAGCTACTCTTATTCTAGTTACACATAAAGTTACTTCCAAAAACCTTACGAAATTCCCCGAGCACTGTCCATGGTATGTGGTTTCCCGGTTGCTTATTGGGTGGTCCCAAGAGCCTTCCTTTTTTCCTTCCTGAGGCGTGCCAAGTCCCCTCTCCTCTTCTCTGGGTGGTGCTGACGCCTTCTTCCCAGGCTGCACCTTTGCTGGGCCGGAGGATGCCCTCGCAGCGGAGCGCCAGAGTCACCAGGCAACCTCCCCAGCCTCCACCCTCTAGCCCGGGCTCCCACCTCCGTCCTCGGGCCCCTCGAGTCACGTTCTCCTACTAAGCAGTTGGGCCGCAGCGCCCCGCGCCGGTCTGACCCGGAATGCCTGCTGGCCGCGGTAGGCCGAGGACAGGCGGGGCTCTGCAGGTCCCCAACCCACGTGCTCCCGGCCTCCTCCGCAGGGCGCCGCCTTCCGGCTAGGCGCAACATGGACTACATTTCCCAGGGTGAACAGCGGCGGGGCCTAGACTCGGCGGGGGCCTGGGGCGGCGTGCCGCTCCACCGCCTGCTCAGGGGAGCGCGGACTGGCGCGAGGACAGGGCTAAAGACCCGGAATGAGTTTCCGCGCAGTTCCGCTGGGCCGTGCCGGGCGGTGCCGGGCCGTGCCGAGCCAGAACTGGCGAGAGTGGGGGCCTGAGTTGCGGTGCCGGGGACAGGCGCTCGGGGCAGCCCGCGCCTTGCCGAGGTCCCTGCCCCGTCCCGGCCGGGCGGGCTTGTCTGTCAGTCACTGGGGCGGAGGCAGCGGCGGTAGCTGGGCTGTAGCGGGGCGGTGAGAACAGCGCGGGCCAGGCCGAACGGAAGGGACCTGCCACAGCCCCTCAACTCCACGGACTCTTCGCCCCAGACTCGCGGAGCTGCATCTCCGCGCTTCGTCGGACGCCTCCGTAACCACGAAGGGCTCTCTCCCCCGTGACCCTCCAGCCCCATGACCTCTTCATAGCACCCGAGAGCTCACCCAGGCGGGGGTGTTGTGGGTACAGGCCATCGACCTTGTGACCCCTCAAGAGCCAGGGACTTGGTTTCCCCCGCAGGCCTCCCTCCCCAGTGACTCCCTCCACACAGATTCTGGGGACAGAGCTGTTACCTACCACTAGGATCCCTGCCTGAGAGCTCCTCATTGACGGCTCCCTCCTCGGAGTCCCTTTCATTGGGTCTCCTAAGAGCACCCCTTTTGGCCTCTGGCAAGCCTCCCACCCCCAAACGAGGTGGGGAGGCCTCGGCAGCCATGCCCGCCCTGGGCTCCCCCTCACCCCACCACTCCCTGGGCACCCAAGCCGGGGTCTAGCAGGGGGCCAGCAGCCAAGGGGCTGGGGCAGGAGACAGATCAGGGCCCACCTCTCTGCCAGGGAGGGAGCAAAGATGGAGCGGCGGGAGGAGCAGCCGGGGGCTGCAGGGGCTGGAGCAGCACCAGCCTTGGACTTCACTGTGGAGAACGTGGAGAAGGTATGAGGGCTCTGGGGTGGGCACTCCAGTGACAGAGCAGAAGTTCTGGGGACTGTCACTAATGGCAGAGCTCAGGCCTGGGCTGGGTGCCCGCTGGTATGGTGCCCCCAGAGCACCTGGCATTTGCTGTCTATCTGGGCAGGCAGTATTGCAGTGCCCTAATGGGCTATTTTTGTCTTTCCTTACAGGCAGGTCCCCTGTGGACAGATACTCTAGGGTCTTGGGATGGTCCCTTCAGGGTGCTGTGACTTAGCCTCCCATCCAGACTGGCTATTTTCCAGCTCCATGGGAACTGCATGAGCAGTGCAGTAGGAAACTGGGAACCCAGGAGACCTGCAGCTCAGTCTCCTGGAATTATCATGATGCCAAACCATCCTGGACCTGATTTTGTTGAGCCAAGGGCTCAGAAAATGATCTGGAACTAAAACAATCTGGGTTGTTTCGACTCTTTGAAGAAGGGTCCTTCCTTTATTGGATGGAAGCCAGACCAGTCCTGAGCAGGCAGGCCTGGGGCTGTCTCCCTTTGTTTTGTGCTGAGTCCAAGGGTCCTGGCCCAGCTGGGAGCCTTACAGGGCTCCTCCCTACTCACCTGCCCACATAGCTCCCTGCCATGGCCCTCCCAGGCTCCCCCACTGCCCAGCCCATCTTTCTGAACTGCCTCTTTAGTTCTTTTTTGTATCTGCTCCCTACAACCTGAAATGCAGGAATGCATACACCCTGGGATGAATGGGGAGATAGGGCTCCCTTACTTGAAAGCAGGGAATGATTGCAGATGCTCACTTGTTATCCTTAACCCTGTTTGCCATAACAAATAATGAGGATGCATCTCTTCTGTCTGCTTTGGCATCCCTGAGGGGCCAAACAAGGGCCAATGGCCATAACTGGCTGTCAGGGGTACGAATAGAGCTAAGCCTACTTGGATGGAGCCTGATTAAGGGTCAGGGTCCTGACCATACTCTCCCACCCCTTGGAGCAGGGCAGTGTTGGCATGGTGGCGCACTGTTCCATGTGCTATTGGGAGATAAATCTCACTGTTTTCTTACTTGATAAAGTCCCATTGGAATTGAGACCCTGGGGATTCTGCTAGTGGAGAGCACTAGGCGAGGTGTTTGCCAGGGCTGCAGCTATGGCCAAGGCTTCTCTGGATCAGTTGGTTGGACATGTGCCCTCTGAGGAGTGTTCTCACCCTCCCCTCCAGTATATCTGTGCCCCAGGGCTGCCTGGAAAAAGTCTTAGTCCTGCTCTGATTTCACACTGGCTTTGGTGCCAGCATCTGGAGTGACCTAGGGATGATCCTGGGGGAGCTGAAAGGAGCTGTTGGAGTTGATGGGAGCAGCTGTGCCTGGGAGGGTCAAGTCCCCTCAAGCTGTTCCATGCCCTTCTCAGACTTAGCTTCATCTCTGCGAAGCTGTTCCTTCCACCTGGGCTTTGCCCTCAAGTGCCTCCCCTTTGGGGAGATCAGCTTCCTCTTTTTTCGCTTTCCTGTGGAGATTCCCTCTCTGAACCCATAATGTTTTGCTATAAGGAGAAGAGGATATGGTAGAGCATGAACAAGGTTCAGGCTCTCAAGATATCAGCAGGACCCCAGGCCCAGGAAACACGGCAGAGCCCTGAGCTCTCCCTGCTCAGCCTCCCAGTCAGGGAGAGGGAGCACCCTTGCAGGACCAAGTCACACCTCTGTTCTGGGCTCTGGCAGGATCCAGAGTGGCCAGCACCTGTTCAGTCCTGTGCTGTCCTGCAGGCGCTGCACCAGCTCTACTATGACCCCAACATTGAGAACAAGAACCTGGCTCAGAAGTGGCTGATGCAGGCCCAGGTCTCCCCACAGGCCTGGCACTTCAGCTGGCAGCTACTGCAACCTGACAAGGTACCAGAGATCCAGTACTTTGGGGCCAGTGCTCTTCACATCAAGATCTCTCGCTACTGGAGTGACATCCCCACTGACCAGTATGAAAGCCTAAAGGCACAGCTCTTCACCCAGATCACCCGCTTTGCCAGTGGCTCCAAGATTGTACTGACTCGGCTGTGCGTGGCACTGGCCTCACTGGCTCTCAGCATGATGCCTGACGCTTGGCCATGTGCTGTGGCAGATATGGTACGACTCTTCCAGGCTGAGGACTCACCAGTGGATGGCCAGGGTCGCTGCCTAGCCCTGCTAGAGCTACTGACAGTGCTGCCTGAGGAGTTCCAGACCAGCCGCCTACCCCAGTACCGCAAAGGCCTGGTGCGGACCAGCCTGGCGGTGGAATGTGGGGCTGTCTTCCCGCTGCTGGAGCAACTACTACAGCAGCCCAGCTCACCCAGCTGTGTGCGTCAGAAGGTGCTCAAGTGTTTCTCCAGCTGGGTGCAGCTGGAGGTGCCACTGCAGGACTGTGAGGCGCTCATTCAGGCTGCCTTCGCTGCTCTGCAGGACTCGGAGCTCTTCGACAGCAGTGTGGAGGCCATTGTGAATGCCATCTCACAGCCTGATGCCCAGAGGTGAGCTAGTCCCCACCCGCGCAGAAGACAGCCTCTTTGGCCAGCCACACATCCATCCATCCATCTGTTCAATGAACATTAATTGAATGTGTACTGATACCTGGTCCTATGCTGGAGATACAGCAAGGAACCAAAGAAGACATGGTCCCTGTCCTCATGGTTCAGACAGGGAGGCAGACATTCAACAACTAATTATCAGTTACTCAATTAAAATATTTGACTCTCTTTTCCTTCTCTCAACTAGTCACCAAGTCCTGGCTGTTCTCCTCCTGACCACATTGCAAATCTATTTTTTTTTCCATTTCCATTGCTACCACCTTAGTCCAAGCTGTCATCGTCTCTCTCCCCAGATTACTGTAGAGCTTGTCCTCACTCTTATACCCTTCATTGTCCCAGCAGCCAGAGTGATCTTTTGAAAATGGGGATCTAATCTTTCTGATCAGAAGCCTTCAGTGGCGTCTCAGTGCTCTTAGGTTAAAGCTCGGAATCCTTAATGTGACTCATAAAGGTGCTGCACAGTGTGGCATCACCGGCCTCATCTCATGCTACTCTCCTTGCTCTCTACACTCTCACACAGTTTCTTTAATTCCTTGAATGTCCCATGTTCCTTTCAGCCTCTGGCTCATCACATGTACTTGACACCTTGCCTCAGCTTAAGCATAGGGAAGTCCTCAATGGATTCTTAAGGCTAAGTTTGATCTTCTCTCTTATGTTACCTCAGAGCTCCCAGTATTTTTCCTTCTTAGCCCATAACATGATTTCTCTCACCTCTGTGAGGACAGGGACTCTGTCATTTTACTTTGTCACATTGTGCTTGGCACATGGTAGCATCTGATGTTTTTTGAATGGAGGAAAGTAGGAGTTGCCTGAGTTAGGAGGGGTGGGGATGGAAGGGATTGGGGGAGGAGGATGGAGTGTTCTAGGCTTTAGGAACCACAGCAGCTGCAAAGACTTGTGGGCAGCATCATGATATATTCAAGGGCCCTAAAGAAGTGAGTGTAGTGAAGTGTTTGTTTTGCAAATGTTCATTGAGCATGTCCTGTTTTGAGCCTTGTGCTGAGCTCTGGGAGCACAGAGACAAATCCTTTAGCTTCAGTCTCTCCGGAGCTCACAGTCTAGTGGACACATGAATGGCAAGTACAATCAACATGATGAATCCTCTGATGGAGAATGCAGGGGCCTTCAAGAACCCAGAGGAGGCTTTCACTGAGTCTGAGGGCTATGAAAGGATTCCCAGAGGAAGTGACAACCCAGCTGTGTAAGAGTTAGCCAGATGGAAGTGATGGATAGGGAGGACATTCCAGACAGATGAAAGAGCCCAAGCAAGGGAAGAGTGAAAGCCCAGAGGGCCTGGTGATCTGTAAATCATTAGGTGTGATTAGACAGCAGGATTTAAGGGCCAGAGTTATAGGAGACCTGGGCCCAGATCATGCAGGACCTTGGCCAAGTTTAAGATTTTGATCTTCATCCTGAAGATGATATAAAGATATTAAAGGATTTTAAGCAGAGAAAATGGCCTACTGAGACTTTTGGTATGAGCTGGATTAGAAAAAGTGAGTTTGGAGGCCCTGACACTGACATTTCAGAGATGGGGCTTTGGGACCCTTGGCAGAATTGGAAGGGAAAACCATTGAAAGAGATTTCATGGACAGTGGCTAACGACTCAAGCCTTGGCATTAGTCACATCTAAATTTGAATCCCAGAATGTTCACTTATTAGATCTGAAATCTTGGATAAACCATTCCTAAGCCTCAGTTTCCTCATCAATAAAATGGGGATGATCATATCAACCCCACAGAGTTGTAAAGGTTTAAATAGGATAATGTGCATAAGTCCTGCCCCTGGTGTTCGGTAAAGAGTATTTTGACTCCTTGAGTAATGGGAGTTCTTTTGTGGTCTCTGCTGGGGTTGGGATGGTCAGCAGCATGCATTTGTACGTTTGGGTTATTCATACGTTACATGTTTTAAAATGGGAACTGTGTGTGTATGTTCTTCGTTTATACTTTATGTGATGGTAATGGTAACTGTTAATGGTTAATGGTAACTGTTTGTTTATTTATTTATTTATTTTGAGACAGAGTCTCACTCTGTTGCCCAGGCTGGTGTGCAGTGGCACAATCTCGGCTCACTGCAGCCTCCGCCTCCCAGGTTCAAGCGATTCTCTTGCCTCAGCCTCCAGAGTAGCTGGGATTACAGGCGTGCATCACCACACCTGGCTAATTTTTGCATTTTTAGTAGAAACGGGTTTTTGCCATGTTGGCCAGGCTGGTCTTGAACTCCTGACCTCAGGTAATACACCTGCCTCGGCCTCCCAAAGTACTGGGATTACAGGCATGAGCCACCATGCCTGGCCAACTGTTTATTTTTTAAAAGAGAAACATAGTTACTATTAAATGGATTAAGGCCGTTTACTTTTAGAATTGGTCATAAGAAGTAGAACCGGAATCATGTGATAGAAAGTGGGCCTAATTGTTCAGTGGCTAAATTTGAAAAGGAGTTGGTTTCATATATATGTGTGTGTGTGTGTGTGTATGTATGTGTATATATATGTATATGCACACACACACGCACACATACACACATAGATAATGTGCTTAACGACTGCCTTTTAAAACTTTTAAACATTGGGGTTGATTTTAAAAAATAAAAGATTGTTTCGGTATGAGGATTAAATAAGAGAACGTGAAGCTTTTAGCATGGTTCCTATGTACTCCGTAAACAGCAGTTGCCAGTATTTGGTTTCATTATTGTGTTGGCAGTTATTATGATACCTATCCCCTGGCTTCCCAGGCTTTCCAGCTTAAGGTGGATACCTAGTCCCAGATCAAGGCCTCTCTTGGCAGCCTGAAGCTCAAGTGCTGGGTGGGCTCCGACAGTTGGTGACTAAGGGAAACAGATCAGGGCAAGTGTGTGGGTGATGTGAGGTGTCCTTGGATACACCCAAGTTTACCCGCCCAGCCAGTCTCAAGGGCTTTGGCAGGTAATTGATGCCCCTTCTCCTCTGAACGAATGAGCGAGCAAGGAGCCAGTGAGGTAACCCACAGCCTCCTTGGCGCCCATTGGCTGCAGCCCCTTGGTTGCTTAGCAACTCTCCCCATTTTCTCAGCTCTGCTCCTGAAGTGAAGCTCTAATTGCAGGTCTGGGCTGAGCTCCGTGTGAGCAGCAGCGGAGGAGTCCCAGCAGCCCTGCCTCAGCTACTTGAACTGACCGATTGGAGCCAGGCCTCTTGAACCCAGCCTCAGCTGTGGTCATAAAGACATCCTCCCTGTCTCCTTCCCCCAAACCTAGAAACCTCTGGGACCTCAGACTTGTTCTTCTGTCCACTCACAGGTCTCAGACACAGGTGCTCACGTGGTAGGAAATCTATGCAGGAACTTCTTCCCATGGGTGAGCTGCATCCAACCCAGAATCCGAGCCTGGTCCTTGCTCTACCCAGTCTAGTTTCCCAGCTTTGGCTTGTGAAAGTCACCTTCAGTGGCTTTGACTCCTGGGTCATCCAGGCACGCCTTCCCCAGGTGTCCTGACATTGGCCCTCCCCTTAGCTAAGCTTGCACTCAAGTCACCCTTTTCTTGCTCCTCCACAGCTGCTGCTGCTTCCTGGCTCTCTCCTTTGAAATGTATTTTTTTTCCAGAAATATGTTTTTAATGCTGGAAAAGCTTTTCCTTGGGAGTTAGGGAGGGAGGGAAAGTGAATTAGGCAGGCTGTTGGGGGCTCCCATCAGTTAGCACTGGAGATATGGGCTGAGATGCACATAGATCCTTTGGGGAAATCCTGGTTGGGCCCTGAAAGAAAAGCAGACCTGTAGCAGTTTAAGGGGAAGTTTCAACCTGGATTCTGCTTCTAAGTTGTATGACCTTGAGTGATATGATACTCTGAGCCCTTTGAGGCTGTATTATCCTTGATTTGTTCTATTATGAGGCTCAGATGAGACACATTAAGAACCTTCACTGAGTATCTGCCGTCTGCATAAACTGGCAGGTGGAGGAAGGAGCCTTAGAATACAGTGGAGATGCTATGGGGGTAGAGCGCTACCTCCTGCACCCATCTCAGTTGCTGAGGAGCTTGTGGGCCATAGCCTTGGCCCTGCCCCTTGTCTTTGTGCCAGAGTCTGGCCTGAAAATGCCCATTGTCTGGTGGTGCAGCCCGTGTCAGGGTCAGGAGACTGAAGCTATCCCAGCCGTCTCCAGGCAGCACCCCCTGGGGCTGTCTCTGGGCTGGGGATATCCTGGCATGGATGACTTTTCCTACCAGAATGGGGATGTGGAGAAGGAGGCCGATGTCCCTGGGCTGGTTGCCTCTTTTTGTCATTCTCATCCTCCCACCAAGGATATGAGGCTACTGCCTAGCAACCTGCTTGGGGCAAGTCCAGATAGAACTCCTTCTGGGATCCTCAGTCCCCCACTCCCTAAAATAGATTGCTATGGTGACATTATGATTGACAACAGAGGGGTCCCAAGCACCTGATCACTACTGTTAGAGCGTGGCTTCCTCTGCTTAGTCTCATCTCCACAGACCAAGGTGCTGAAGAGGGATCCAGTGGGCTGAGCCAGGCTTCTCTCAGTCCCCTTTGTATACTGGGCTATCTATCCTTCTCCTTTAGAGATCGTTGTGTTTCAGGGCACTGATCTGGACCCTCTTATTTTTTTTTCTCATTCAACACATTCTCCCTGGGCAATTTTCATCTACTCCCGTAGCTTCAATTACCAGCTGTTAGCTGATGACTCTCAAATCTATGGCTTTTGCTCTAACCTCTATGCTGGGTTTCAGGGTTTTATATCCAACTCTTTCTAGATGCTTCTACCTGCATAACCTATCAGGTGTCTGTGAATCAACTAATCTAAGACTGAGCTTATCACCTTCCACCTCCCATTAAAGGTGTTGCTATTCCCCATTCCTCACCCCACAGGTCTCAGTAAATAGCTCCACCATCTATTTAGTTGTTTAGCCAGTGACCTGAGAGTTGCCTTTATTCTTCGCCTTCCTCATATCCAGTCAGTCGTCAAATCCTGTCTGTTTGGCCTCTTAGCTCTGAGTTCATTATCTACTTCTCTCCCTCCGTGCTGCCACCAGATTCCTCAAGAGTTGGGATTTGGTGGTAGAGAGTAGAGTGGATGGCAGGGGTTGATGCTCTCATGAGCTGTTGCTGCCTTCCAAAATCTTTTTTTTTTTTTTTTTTTTTTTTTGAGACGGAGTCTCGCTCTGTCGCCCAGCCCAGGCTGGAGTGCAGTGGCGCGATCTCGGCTCACTGCAAGCTCCGCCTCCCGGGTTCACGCCATTCTCCTGCCTCAGCCTCCCGAGTAGCTGGGACTACAGGCACCCACAACCGCGCCCGGCTAATTTTTTGTATTTTTAGTAGAGACGGGGTTTCACCGTGGTCTCGATCTCCTGACCTTGTGATCCGCCCGCCTCGGCCTCCCAAAGTGCTGGGATTACAGGCGTGAGCCACCGCGCCCGGCCTTTTTTTTTTAAATCAGGGCTTCTGAGCCTGTGTTTACTCTTCTGTCTCCCACTCTTGTTCAATCACCCCTGCCAGACTGTATCAGTTTCCTAGGGCTACCATAACAAAGTACCACAAACTAGGTGGCTTTAAAACCAAACAAATTCATTGTCTCACAATTGTGGAGGCTAGAAGTCTGAAATCAAGGTGTTGGCAAGGCTGAGCTCCTTCTGAAACCTGTAGGAGACTCCGTCCTTGCCTCTTGCTAGCTCTGTGGTTTGCTGGCAGTCTTCAGTGTTCTCTGGCTTCCAGCTGCATCACTCCACTCTCTACTTTAGTCCTCATGTGGCGTTCTCCCTGTATGTCTCTGTCTTCACATGGATGTCTTCTTATAAGAACACCAGTCATATTGGAGTTCAGGTCCATCCTACTCCAGTATAACCTCATCTGCAATTATCTTATTTCCAAATAAGGCCACATTTTGAGGTACTGGGGATTAGGATTTATCAAAAAACGTATCTTTTTTGTGGGGACATAATTTGACCCATGCGAGTCTGCCCTCTGGCGCCCCAAACTTCATGTTATCACCACATGCAAAATATATTCACTTCATCTCAACCTCCCCAGAAGTTGTAACCTAGCTGGACGTGGTGGCTCACACCTGTAATCCCAGCTACTCCAGAGGCTGAGCAGGAGACCGAGTCTCTTGAGCTCAGGAGTTCGAGACCAGCCTGGGTAACATAGCAAAACCCCATCTCAAAAAACAAAATCTTCACCCATTCTGGAATCAGCTCGCAGTCCACCTGGAGAACACAATTCAACCCGTAATACCAGCCTTCTCATACTTCCCTCTCAGAGTTCTGGGGGCTCTGACCTAAGGTTCTTCCCAACATAGGGAACATCAAATCTGCCATGTAGACCCTGACCCTTGTTTTGCTTAGGATTTAATAAGGGGAGGGGAGCTTTGAAGGAAGACAAGGAGATTATGCCTTTCTCTTAAAGCCAGTGTGGGGGTGAGCAGAGAGCTCTGATGGATTTTCTTACCTCATGCCTCTAGGTACGTGAACACGCTCCTGAAGCTCATCCCGCTGGTGCTGGGTCTGCAGGAACAACTGCGGCAGGCAGTGCAGAACGGGGACATGGAGACCTCCCATGGCATCTGTCGCATCGCTGTGGCCCTGGGCGAGAACCACTCCCGGTAAGGGGTGGAGCAGCTAGGGGTGGGATAGTAGGGCCCTCTAAGAGGTGGGGTTATGGAAGTCCCTGGAGAGGTAGAATGACCTGACTGTGTCTCCTCCTCCCCAGGGCCTTGCTGGACCAAGTAGAGCACTGGCAGAGTTTCCTGGCACTTGTCAACATGATTATGTTCTGCACAGGCATCCCTGGCCACTATCCTGTCAATGAGACCACCAGCTCCCTAACCCTCACCTTCTGGTACACGCTGCAGGTGTGTCTGTGTGACCTCCAGTAGGACTGGGCTGTGGTGGAAGAAGGTGGATCATGGGCTTCTATGGCTGCTGGTGAGGTGGCTAATTGTCTTCCCTGGCTCTCTCAGGATGATATTCTATCCTTTGAGGCAGAGAAGCAGGCTGTATACCAGCAGGTGTACCGGCCAGTCTACTTCCAGCTGGTGGATGTGCTTCTGCACAAGGCCCAGTTCCCTTCTGATGAGGAATATGGATTCTGGTCCTCAGACGAGAAGGAGCAGTTCCGAATTTACAGGTGATGGTAGCAGGCCAGCTCCTCTAAAATGGAGTCCAGAAATAATGAAGGCAATGAGGGAAGGGGCCCAAGGCCAGGCTTTCTGAATTTTGGGGCTCCTTTCTCTGTTTTCTAGGCATTGTTGCAGAGTTGTGGGGGTACTGGGGTAGGCTCCTGGGCTTGGGGGCAGGATCCAGGGTCAGGATCCAGGCAGTATAAAAGGCCTTCATCTGCTTCTCAGGGTGGACATCTCAGACACGCTCATGTATGTCTATGAGATGTTGGGGGCCGAGCTGCTCAGCAACCTCTATGACAAGCTGGGTCGTTTGCTCACCAGCTCAGAGGAGCCCTACTCCTGGCAGGTACCTCCCAAGCCTGATTCCCTCAGCCCTCCCAGACCTGTCACACCCTCCTCCTCATCCAAGCCAGTGGCACCCTCTTTCCCCAGCACACAGAGGCCCTCCTCTACGGCTTCCAATCCATCGCAGAGACCATTGACGTCAACTATTCTGATGTGGTGCCTGGGCTCATTGGCCTCATCCCACGGATCAGCATCAGCAACGTGCAGCTGGCAGACACTGTCATGTTCACCATTGGTGAGACCTGGCACACACCCATGACCATATTCCCAGAGCCACAGCACCCCACCCCGGCCACAGCCAGCATGCTGGATTCTATCCAGAATGGGAGAGCCATGTGCCTACACACAATCAGTGTTGTAACAAACTGACTGTCCTGGCAGGTCTAGGGGGTCCATCTGATGGCACACTGAGCTGAATTCAGTGAGGCTAGTTTACTGTCAGTGAAACAGCAGTACTGGGCTTCTGTTGAGTAACCTCTCCCTGCTTCTCAGCTGTAAGGCTCATGTTTGAGCATGCACATGCATATGTCCTCTGAATGGAGCAGTGCTCTGTGCTAGGGCTGCAACTTGACCCTGCCAGGAACTCTGCTTGCCTCAGAGACATGGTACAAAGCCAGTCTGGCCTGCCTCAAAGATCCTTCTGTCTCCCTCCTTCCTCCAGGAGCTCTGTCTGAATGGCTGGCTGACCACCCCGTCATGATCAACAGTGTTCTGCCCCTGGTACTGCATGCCCTAGGCAATCCTGAGCTCTCTGTCTCTTCTGTGTCTACCCTCAAGAAGATCTGCCGAGAGTGCAAGTATGACCTGCCTCCCTATGCTGCCAACATTGTGGCCGTGTCCCAGGTATGCAGGGGCCCTGGATGGTACTGAGCTTCAGAGCACACTCTGCACTGTGCTGATACTACATTCCTTCTTTCTCCCCCGCAGGATGTGCTGATGAAACAGATCCACAAGGTGCGGCTCAGAAGTTTCTAGGGGTCTCCTTGGGGGTCTTGTGGGAATCTCTTATCCCTGAAATCCTGTTTTTTGGCCTTCCCCTTCCTCTTACCCCTTATTCTCTGTGTTTTTCTTCTCCCAAGAGGCCCGTTTTCCTTCTTACCCCACAACTAGATGTGGCCAGGACTGACCATCCATGTTCTGCCCCACAGACAAGCCAGTGCATGTGGCTGATGCAGGCGCTGGGCTTCCTGCTGTCAGCTCTTCAAGTGGAGGAGATTCTTAAGAACCTGCACTCGCTTATCTCACCCTATATCCAGCAACTGGAGAAGCTGGCAGAGGAGATAGTGAGTGAGCTCTGGGGGCCGGGAACAGTACTGGTACGCTGTGGCTGATGAGGGGTGAAGGTGGAGCTGGCCCTTAGAGCTGGGGCTCAGTGATCTGGGGACCAAACTGGGGCTAGGAGATCTGGAGCTTGGTTTGCTTCTCCCTGCAGCCCAATCCCTCCAACAAGCTGGCCATTGTTCACATCTTGGGGCTTCTCTCCAACCTCTTCACCACATTGGACATCAGTCATCATGAGGATGATCACGAAGGCCCTGAGCTTCGGAAGCTGCCAGTGCCACAGGGACCCAACCCCGTGGGTGACATTGTCTTTGCCATCCCCCCACCCCCACCTGTGGGAATGTCATTGTCACTCTTCAATTCTGTGGGTAATGTTGTCATTGTTCTCCCTGCCCCGTGGGGGTGATATATTTGGTCCTCTGACTCCATGAATGACCTATAATTGCCTCACTCTGTAGGTAGCAATGTCATTATCTCACTCAACTCTGTGTGTGATGTTGTCCTTGTCCCCAGCCCAATTAGGGTGATGTCATTGAGATTCCTCAGCCTCATGAGGGACATTGACGTTGTATCCTTCAACCCTTAAGTGATGTTATTATGGGCCCCTGTTCAACCTCCAGCTCTGTAGGGCCTTCTACTTCAACATTTACTGTCCCCTGTGAGCACTAAGGATGCTCATTACATCCTCCACATGTAGTAGTTCTGGCCTTCAAGTTGCTCCCAGTGCAGAGGAAATTCAAGTTGCTCAGATTGTCACAAAGCAGTGTGATAAGTCTTGTGATAAGCTTGGGCACAGGTTTCGGGGTGACCACTTAGAAGCTGCTTGATCTGGGGCAAGCCTCAGCTTCCCATTAAAAACTGAGAACATTGAAATGTCTGGCTTACTCAATTCATAGAACTGTGCTGGATAGCAGATGTGGTCTTAAGTGAAGGTAGTTTGCATATTGTAAAGTTCTTTACAAAGACTGCTTTGGTTGCTATTCCCAGAACTCCCTCCAGGATTTCTCCAGGAGAAAAGGAAGCCATGGGCATCGTGGCCTCTTTGCTTAACTTCCCAACCCAGTTTCAGTTAGCCTCTTGGCTTTAGACCACACCTGGGCCACTGTCATCCCACAGAGCTGCTTCTTTACATGGTAGTCATCATCCTGCCTTTCCTCACCTCCCAGGACCTCAGTCTGCTCTCTACTCCTCCGTAAGCTGGCAGAGCAGCTTAAGCCTGCATCTGTGCATTCCTTGGGGCTCCCTACCTCAAGCCTATTTGGAGGAGATAACATCTGCTCTTCTTCAGAGGCTAGTCCATAGCCTTGGTTTTACAGAGCAGAGATAGGGGGTGATTTTTTTTTTTAAGTCTACAAAGTTTTTGTAACCTCATGAAGCACTTGTGATATCTCTGCTTTGCAGTTTGAGGCTTCCTTTGAGATGATCCCTAGAATTCAGGATATCCTCCTTTTTCATTCATGAGAGAGTTCAGCAAACCACTTCTTCCCCTAGGTGACCCGTGCACTGGGTCTTCAGTGTGCATTCTGGGGTAATAGGTTTGAACTGCTCCCCTCCTCCCTGCTACCAAGTCCTTCTCAAGTGGGTCACAGTGATCAATAGCAGAAGCACTTCACTTCTTCCTGTGTCTTCAGGTGGTGGTGGTGCTGCAGCAGGTCTTCCAGCTTATCCAGAAGGTGCTGAGCAAATGGTTGAATGATGCCCAGGTTGTGGAGGTGAGCCCTGACCCTTGTCCTCTGCTCCCACAGTGACTGCTCAGAGGTGTAGCAGGGTAAGATGTTACTGCCACACTTCAGCTTACAATGGTTTGGAGAAACAAGGGAGGTGAATCCTGCCCCATAGAGATAAGGAATCTTTTGGGAAGACATTTAGAACTCCCCAATATGAGAAGTGCTTAACGCAAGAACTGTAATATTAGGGTCGAGTGACACTCAGGCATCTGTTTTAGCACCAGAGACCTGCCTTTGGTCCCTTTTCAATTCAGGTTTTTGTTGCTGTTGCTGCTCCCTGAGAGGAAATGGTAGAGATGTAAGTAGCAGGAGTTAAGTTCTACAGTTACATCCTTTGCCCCTCAGTGAAGGGCCTTTGCCCCTGCCTTTCAGGGTAAGGGTCAGACTTGCTTACGTTCTTTTGTTTGCAGGGCCAGGCAAGGCTTATAGGTAAGGGCCCGATTGTAGGCCCCCTCTGTGCAGGGCTTCAGCGCTGTTCCAGCCAGTCATGACCTGCTGACCAGGGCCCCTTTGTTTTCTTCCCAAGGCGGTGTGCGCTATCTTTGAGAAGTCTGTTAAGACGCTGCTGGATGACTTTGCCCCCATGGTGCCACAGCTGTGTGAGATGCTGGGTCGGATGTACAGCACCATCCCCCAGGCCTCTGCTCTTGACCTCACTCGACAGGTGGGCCTTCTGGTTGGGGCAGAGCTCCTGACCCTGGGTGGGGGTGGGTCAGATGGCTGCTGTGGCTGGGGTCCCCACTTGCATTCCAGGGATATTGCTCTATCCTGGTGAGACTGGGTCTCAGCTGACCAGCATTCCCTGCTTTCTTGTAGCTGGTCCACATCTTTGCTCATGAGCCTGCCCACTTTCCCCCAATTGAGGCCCTCTTCCTGCTCGTCACCTCCGTCACACTCACTCTCTTCCAGCAAGGTAGGTCCTGACTAGGGTCTCTGCTGCTGCTGCCACTGCCACTGCCTCTGCTTCCCCAAATGGGGAGCCAAAGCTGCCCACTCTGTTCTTCTCTGTCCCCTGAGTCACACGTGGGACTTGATGGGAAACCTGTGAGATCAAGCACAGCACCTTACAAATAGTTGAAACCTTAGGTTGAAGTGGATAAGAGGGTGAATGATGTCTTCTGCTGGCCTGCTGGGCTCAGGGCCAGTCTGGATATGGAAGAAGGAGGTGGGGGTGGGAGGTGGGCAGAGGCTCTGAGGGACTTGGGGCACTGGGCTGGCTCCTTTACTTTGGGATATAACGAAAAGTGGAAAGAGCACGGGCTTTTGAAGTCAACTAGACCTAGATTCTAAGTTCATCACCACCAACTAGTTGTGTGTCCTTGGGCAAGTCACTTACCTTTACTGGGCCTTCATTTCCATATCTGTGAAACGGAGATACCATATACTTGAAATGAGTGTTTACAGGTGTTAAAGTCACATCTTCTGGGCCCCTGGCTCGGGGGCTTTTGCACAGTGAAGTACTCAGAGACCGCTTGTTCCTTTCCCCGCATCAAGGCTTAGTCCTTTCTAGGCCTGAAGTCGAGTACCTTTGGCTGTGGTCCTAGCCCTCCATTCACTGTGGCCCTTTGCCTGAGAGAGTTGGGAGCAGGGGCTTCATTCAGGCTTCTCGTGTTGTCTAATCCAGGCTTCCAATTTGGAGAAACAAAAACAAAAAAAAAAACAAGGCTGCTCAGCTAGCCTCATGAGCCTTGCCTGGATTCGTGGTCACAGGTTTGAGGCTCCCCAGGGGTCTCGGTTGGTGCCCAGAGTACTTGCAGCTCATATCCTCAGTGCTTGGTCTCATGATCCTGGCCTCTGTTTCTGTGGGCCATGGAGTAGGTCCAAACTGGGGAGAAAACTGAACCAGAAACCTGGTGTGGTCATCCTCAACTCCACCTCTCCCACTCCCTGTACCCAATCTGGGACAAGCCCCATTGATCCTGGCTCCTGATTCTCTCTCGGTCGGTCCACTTCTACCCACCTCTGTGGCCACTGCCTCAGTTTAGGGTCTCACCTGGATTATCAGCAACCTTCTAGTGGGTTTTCTTGACATCTCCCCTTCTCTCCAGTCTGTTCTGCACACTGCAGCTATAATCTTCATGAAAACACAAATCTGAGCATTTGTCTTCCCTGGCTTAAAACCCTTTCATTGTTCCCACTGCCCTCAGCTTATTGTTCCATTCCCACCCACGTGACAAGGCTCTGTCAGGCCTCTCCTGTCCTCTCCTGCTGATGTCCTCATGACTCCAACATTCCAGCCACACTGCCTCTTCCTTACTGTGTCCCATTTGATCCCTGTGCCTTGCTCCTCTGACTGGAACGTCCTATGCCCTTTACTGGGTGAACTCTCACTCCTTCATGCCTTACAAAGGAGGAAGACTGCATCACTTCTCAAAGTAATTTTTCTGAGGCAGAATTGGGTGCTTCTAACTGTACTGAAACTGCATCCCGTACACACTGCTGAAACAGCACCGATCACACACAGTAATCAGCTTTCATGTCTGTCTCTCTTACTAGACTAAGCCCCTCAAGGGTAGGGTTGAGTTTCTTCTCTCTGCATCCCCAGTGCCCAGAATGAGGCCAGAATACAGCAGGCCACAGACGCTGTTAAGTAAAGGAGAGGGAAGGCTCCCTGCCCTTGGAACCTTCTCACTGTCTGGCCCACCTCTAACAGGGTGGCTGCTGAATATCAAACCTGCAGGGTGCACATTGGGCCTCACTTTCTAGGACTTAAATAACTCAAAGAGTTCAGATACCAAAGGAACAGGCTTTATTTACTGGTGACTCTTCATAGCCTAGAGAAGGAAGCAGGGCAGAGATTATCTGCTTTACAGATGGGGAAACTGAGCATTTGTGGCTTGCGCAAGATCACACAGCTACTTAGTGGTGTCTTAGGCAGATGGTTTTGCACCACATCCTCCTCAGAGTGGAGAAGCCTGGGTAGGAGCTCCAGGTGCATGCCATATTCTTGCCTCAGGAATCATCAGAACTGGAGGCAGAAGTGTCCAACATCATATTTGTTGGGCTTGTTGGTTGTCTCGCTGGACAGGATGGCTCCCATACCTGTTACGCCATCCCAATCTTAGCCATTCCTTCCTCGGGCTCTGCCTTCCCACTGGACCATGGGATGACACGTTGACTGCTTTCCCTATTTCTTGGCATGTCCAGATGATGGGAACTAGTCCTCAGCCCTGAGCTTGGCTCTCTGCTGAGTCTGTGTCCATGTGGAGGAGCTTTGCTGGGGTGGGGCTCTTGTTTTTGGCCTTATGATGCTGTTTCCTCCTCTGGTTCCCTGCCAGTGACTTGCCAGGCCATCTCCAGAGCATGCTGGGCACTGCCATACCTAAGCAAGAGTCCTCTGGTTTAAGTGGACCAAATAGATTATTTTCCTTTGCCAGATCAAGAGCCCTAAGGCCATTGAAGTGAGGTGGCACTTACTCAGGCTCTGATGCCCTGGCCTTTCTAGGGCCCTCAGATAAACCACAAAAAAGAGATACCAAGGACTGACCCCCCCCCACCCCCACCTGCCATCCCGGCTCTCCTCTTCAATAACTGGCTGCTGGGAGGTATGTGCTAGGAGCAGTGTAGGGCTACCCCAACCTGCCAGAGGCCACAGTAAGTGTGGTGGCCATTTCTTCAGCTATGTGGAGTCCAGAATTGCTCAAGTACCAAGGGAACACGAGGGGATGGCCCGAGGAGGAGTGGGGAGTAGGCGGAAGGCCCCTTGGAGGGAGCTGGGGCAGGCCCGTCCTTCACTTTGCCGTCTCTTTCTGTTGGGCTTCTCCCAGTTCATGGTTTTTGTATGTTTTGTTTCTTTATCTTGCTTCCTGCTGCTCATGTGCCCCCACGCTGTCTCCCTGCAGGCTCTCAGTCCCACATAACTATATGAGGTTGAGTTGCTGTTTGTATAATTTTTTCTTAAGTTCCATCTTTATTATATTTTAGGGCCCAGGGATCATCCTGATATTGTTGATTCATTTATGCAACTCCTGGCACAGGTGTGTTTTAGTTTTATTCATTCACGTTCTGTTCTCTCTCTTTCTCTTTCTCTTATGTTGAAATTCAATTTAAGCCTATTTTTAGCTTTCTGTTGACAAATTTTTTTTTCTGTTCAGTTGAATAGAGTTTCTTCATCTGTTTCCGTGGAAGTTGACAACCCAACATCCTCCTTTAGTGCCCCTATGCCTCAACTAGCTCAGTCTTCTACAAAGACCAGGGAGAGGCTGATCCCGAAGGGAGGGAGCTGGGCTGGCCTCGGGTGGGGAATGGGAAAGGGAGGGGGTGGTGACTGCGCCCATCAGCTTCTTGTTGCCCAAGAAGTTCACAGGTAGGGCTGGAGTTGAAGGGCCTGGGGTTCACTGTCCCCGTGCTCCTGCCGGGAACTGCCTGCCTCAGTGTCCCCAGCCTGCTCCTGAGAGGTAGGCTGGGAGCAGCTCCAAAGCGAGGGGCTGAAGAGGAATGTGCACGGTGGAGCCCAGAGTTGGGCTGTTGGAGAGGTTGAGCTGCTGCTGAGAGGTGGAGTGCAGGCTCCACGTTAGGATGTGTTTGCGTTTTGTATGTGTTTCAGTGTGTGAGACCTTATTTTGTATGTTTTGAGTTTGGTTTGGGAAGGGAACAGAAATCACCTGTAAGTAGTATGTGTATTGTGTTGGGTGCTGGGGTGAATGTGTGCCTTGATGTATGCTGTATGTTGATGTGTTGTGTGTTTTGTGGTGTTTGTTGATGTGTTAGGCCTTGATGGATTTAGAGCGTGGACATGGGTTGGAGGTGTGTGTGTGTTGGGTTGTGGGAGTGTGTATTATGGAGTATAGGAGTGTATGTTGAGTCATTGGTATGTCTGTATCAGAGTATGGTTTGGAGATGCATGTTGGGCTGTGGGGGCATGGAGTTAGTGATGGGGGCTTCTGTGTGTTAGGGGTTCCTAGCATGCAGACCCCCTAACCTGTGAGTTGGGGTAAATGGAGTGTTTCTTTGCTTAATCATTCCACAGATACTTATTGAGTGTGTGATACATGCTCTACTTTGCTAGGTACTGAGGATATAATGGTGAGCAAAAGCAGGCACAGTTCTTGCTCTCCTGGAACTTACAAGTCTAGTTTCTGGGGGAGGGGGAGGTTGGGAGGAGGGAAGAACAGGGAGTGTTCTGGGCCTGGATGGATATGTGTATGGGTGTTTTCAAGGGTGTATCTTTGATGGGGAGGGTGTCTGAATGTGTGTTTGTGGATGGGTATGTTGGGAGAGTGCACAGGGGGACTGTGGCAAGGCTGAGGGTGTAGGTGTGTGGACATGGTTTGGGGATGTGCAGGTGTGATGTGTGACTGTGTAATGAGGGTGTGTTCCAGATGGGGAGAGCGTGTGTATGTTAAGGGTGTGACAGAGGTATGTAAGGAGGGCATTTCAAGTGATGGTGCATGTGGGGGTGTTTGCACATGAGTAAACATGGGGTAGAGGGGATGTGAGGGGCTGGAGGGTAGAGGTCTACGTGGTATGCACTGGGGGCATTGCTGGGGAGCAGCAGTGTTTGAGGATGGCTGGAGCTGTGCAGAGCATCTCCTGTGACCTGAGGATGTGCCAGTCATGTCCTGGTACCACTCGGGGCAGGCCATCTGTCCCCTTCACTTCATCTCTTCCCCCTCACCCACAGCAGCACTGACTCCTTGGTGGGTGTATGGCCGAAGAGGGCCTGGACACAGGGTACCCTGGGTGAAAGATGGGGCCAAGGCTCCAAGGCTCCTGCTGTACTTTTCCTCTTCTTGAGCAGGAGCTAGAGGGTGCCTCAGGAATACAGGAGGGACATGGGAGGAGGGCTGTTGGGCTAAGGGCTCCCTGTCTGGCTGCCATCTCTTCTTCCTGCTGCCCTATTCACAAACCTGGGGTGCTTAACTCCCTCTGTGAATCAACATGAAGTCACTGCTGGCAACCTAGAGCCTGCGAGACATCTGGCCCTGATGGAGGGAAGAGGGAAAGGTGTCTGGAACCCAAACTTTCTGCATTATCCCCACCCCCAACCTCTCTCACATACACCCGTGCATTCATGTACACATACATGTACATAGCATCCCTTGAGCTGTCCTCACCTGACCTACTGAACTCTGAGGTGGTCCGGGTCCCCCAGAGATGGCTGAGTAGCTGGTTTTGGCAGCCTTTACCTGTGAGGTGTGAAGTTGGGGGCTAGGGTGGCAGGTGAGTGGGGGGATGGTCCTTGGAGCTGGCTGGGGCTGGGCTTACCAGCTCCACCTCCTGCAGGCTCTGAAGCGGAAGCCAGATTTGTTCCTGTGTGAACGATTGGATGTCAAAGCTGTGTTCCAGTGTGGTAAGTGGGGCGAGATGGACGGGTGGGCCTGGGGCTCCCCTAGGAGGATCCTTAAACTGATCTGCCTCTGCCTGTCCCACAGCTGTGCTGGCCCTCAAGTTCCCTGAGGCACCTACTGTCAAGGCCTCCTGTGGCTTCTTTGTGAGTCCCATGCTGAACCCTGACCCACTGCCACCCCAATGCCCTGCCCTGCCCAGGACTCCAGACAGTAGGGCTGGGGTGTACAGGTCTTGTCCTCAGGGAGAGCTGGGAAGGAGCTGGGCTGATGGGCCTCTCCATCCTCTGCAGACAGAGCTGCTGCCTCGGTGTGGGGAAGTAGAGTCTGTGGGAAAGGTGGTACAGGAAGACGGTCGTATGCTGCTCATAGCAGTGCTGGAGGTGAGATGGAGCAAAGGGGGGTTTGATGGGAGTGAGGGCCCCGCACTGCTGAGGCAGCTGGCCTTCTGGGAGGCTTGAGCCTTTGGTTCCCTAAGCTCTCAGATTCTGTTTCTTTTTCAATTAAATGGCTGAAAGTTGTTAGGATTGCTGTGGGGATCAACTGGCTCTCAAAAAGCAGCGCTCACCGTGATGTGGTTTGGCTTAGGAACTGTCCAGAGGGCCTGGGGCAGTTAGGCATTCTTGCTGCAGAAGGGGCAGCACCCTGGTGTGCTGAGAACCCCTCTCCCTCAGGCCATTGGGGGCCAGGCCTCCCGCAGCCTCATGGACTGCTTTGCCGACATCCTGTTCGCCCTGAACAAGCACTGCTTCAGCCTCCTGAGCATGTGGATCAAGGAGGCCCTGCAGCCACCTGGTTTTCCCTCTGCCCGCCTCAGCCCTGAACAGAAGGATACCTTCAGCCAGCAGATCCTTCGGTGAGCAGAGCTGGGGTGGGCCTGGGCTCAGGCAGAGAGGGGGCAGTGGTGGTGGCTGGTGCTAACCTGCTCTCCCTTTTCTCCTTCAGCGAGCGAGTGAACAAGAGGCGGGTGAAGGAGATGGTGAAGGAGTTCACACTGCTGTGCCGGGGTCTCCATGGCACAGATTACACAGCTGACTACTGAGGGGTGCCCCCATCCCACCCACCCCTTCTCTTCACCCTTCCCTATCCCCAAAGAGTAAACCTGGACCCTCATGCTGTCTCTGCCTCCTTTCTGCTGCCACCACCACCTAACTGAAAGCCTGGGTCCAGAAGGCCTGGGGGAAGGGTGGGAGGATGCTTGGACCAGGCCTGAGGGAATAGTAGGAACACCCTCTAGCTCCCAGGTTGGAAGAGATATTGCTGTAGCCAAGACACCTAGGCTGGAGCCCTTCAGAATACTGCCATTGCCCTTGGGGTGGGGTGGTTGCACTAGTGTCATCAACCCTGCCATCCCCATTAAATTAGTCCCAACATGCATGTGTGCATACATTTATTTAATCAACAGCGCTGATTACTAGGCCCCTAGCTCTGTCCTGCATTGTTCTGCCCTGAACAAAGGTTGATCTAGTCCATAGCTACCATGCCAACCTGGGAGAATGGTAAGGAAGTGAGGGAAGGCTTCATGGAGAAAGCTTTTGACAGGAATAGCAGGCTTCCTAGGTACAGGACTTGAGGCTTTGGGCTGCAAGTGGGGTAGGGCTGGGTCCATTTGGTAGTGAAGAAATGGAGTGGGGTTTTGACTTCCAGGAGGGGTGTCTGGTGTGGAGTTAAATACAGCATCGAACTTGCATATGGTTGAGGAGGGCTATAGAAAGGGACTGCGTGTGTGTGGGGAGGGGGGGTGGGTGGGTGACAGGGAGGTGAGGGAGAGAAGATCTCAGCCGCAGAGGAGAAAAGAGGAAAGTAGGACCTAGTGTCCATATGTTCACTGCTCCCCGCTTACACAGGACCTCCAGCACAGGATGGTCAGGGATCAGTCAGCACCAGGGACAGCTCCTGACCTGCTCTTGCTTTTTTCCCTTAGCAGTGTGGCCTCCCTTTCTGTCTCCTCAGCTATAGTTTCACCTAGGCTGCCTCTCAGGTACCCCAGGCTTCTCCTCAGTAAGATCTGAAGAGCAGGACTGAGTTCTCCCCACTTTTATCCTTGAGCTTTCAATCTCCTTGTGGGTGATGGGGAATTGGTTACTCCCACATTCCTCCCATCCCTTCCCTGTTCAGTAGATCTGGGTTTGATGCTGATTGTGCCACTGAATTAGTGTCTTATTACACAGGCAGTCTCTTTGAACCTCAGTTTCCTTGTCTGACAGAGGTATGTAAAGAGGGCATTTCAAGTGATGGTGCATGTGAGAGTGTTTGCACATGAGTAAACATGGGGGGTAGAGGGGATGTGAGGAGCTGGAGGGTAGAGGTCTATGGGGTATGCCCTGGGGGTATTGATGGGAAGCAGCGTGTTTGAGGATGGCTGGGGCTGTGCAAAGCATCTCCTGTGACCTGAGGATGTGCCAGTCATGTCCTTGGTACCATTCGGGATATTTCTTACTCCAAAGACTGTAAACTCTAAAAATGAAGTGCCTAATGTACCGTAAGTGCTCAGTATTTGGCTGATTAAATAGCAAATGCTTTCACTGCATGCGATATCCAAAGAACTACTTTGTAAAGTTTTGTAGATAAATTAATTTGACTCTCACAACAATCTTATTAAGAGGTACTATTGTCACAACTCCCCATTCTTCAGATAAGGAAATGGGCATAGAGACATTCCTAAGATACTCAGCAGCAAGTGACCAAGCACAATATTCAAACCCGAGCTGGTCGACACCAAGTTTAAAGTTATGCAGTGTAGCCGGACACGGTGGCTCAAGTCTGTAATCTCAGCATTTTGGGAGGCTGAGGTGAGTGGATTGCTTGAGTTTAGGAGTTGGTGACCAGTCTGAGCAACGTGGCAAAATCCTGTCTCTACAAAAAATACAAAACTAAGCTGGATGTGGTGGCGCGCGCCTGTAGCCCCAACTACTCAAGAGGCTGAGGTGGGAGGATGGCTTCAGCCCAGAAAGTGAAGGTTGTGGAGATTGCGCCACTGCACTCCAGTCCGAGCAACATAGCGAGACCTTGTCAAAAGTAAAGAATGAATGAAAGAATTATGCAGTGATACTGCCCAGAGGATAGCGTGCACGTGAAATGCTTAAGTGAAGTTGGTGCTCCTGATGGCTGCGGGTGGGCTGAACCGGACTCCCAGCGCCCGAAAGGACCGCCAGGGGAACTACAATGCCCACAAGGCTCCGCGCCTTCCTCAAGCACTTCCGGCTGGCCTGGGACTCAGGCAGAACATTGGTTCTCTGTGCGGGGCTTGGTGGCGAGGATTGGAGGGCGGGAGCTGTGCTGATTTAGGATTGGCAAAATCGCTATCAGCCCCGCCTCTAAAACCCGGAAGTAACCTCCCCGGTAGTCCCACGTGTAGCGGTGAAACAGTTCAGATGGCTGAAGGGGATGCCCACCGGCCGAAGGCCGACTGTGATTTCCCTACCCCCACAAGGCGATTTTGATCCCCTGAGTGCTGCTCCTGAGGACTCAGACCCCGAAGCTGTCCCAGGGAGGTCCCCGCTGCATCCCACAACCCAAGCTGTGCCTCATGGAGTCGATGTTTAGCAGCCCTGCCGAGGCGGCGCTGCAGCGAGAGGCGGGGGTGCCAGGACTGCTCACTCCTCTCCCGGACCTGGACCGAGTGTACGAGCTGGAGCGAGTCGCTGGATTTATCCGCGACCTGGGGTGTGAACGAGTAAGGACAGACTTAGGGAAGGGTGGCTCGCCTCTGTGGGGATGGGTCGCCCAGAGGATCCGGATCTTGGGGGATTTTGTGAGGGCGAGAGGGTGGGGGAATCAGTCTGTCCGCAGCGCGTTGACCATCCCTCCCTTCCACCTACTACGTGGGGCAGAGTGCACCTCTGGGACCGGGGGCTTTGAAGGTTGAGTGGGAACTCCTGGAATATTGCTTTAAAGAAGCCCTCGGTGGGAGAGAGGCTGTCCCTGACTCCATGGTTTATGCTTATAGGTTGCCTTGCAGTTCCCTGACCAGCTATTGGGAGATGCTGTGGCTGTGGCTGCACGACTGGAGGAGACGACAGGGTCAAAGATGTTCATTCTGGGGGACACAGCCTACGGCAGGTGTGAACTTGGCCTTAGGTGGGCCAGGCCTGGGGATCCGGGGCTCATGGGGTTTTACATCTATGACAGTGTTTGCCTTCAATGGTGGTGTTTCTCCTTGATGATAATGGTAGTGACTCCCCTCCTGATGCTAGCTCCCTTCATTGACAATGTCTTCCTTTAATGAAACCATTTTATCCACTGACCACATTTTCCAGTGATGACAGCAACTCGCTTCCAGAAGAAAACCCGTTTCACTGATGCTATCTCCCCTGCAGCTGCTGCATGGATGTGCTGGGTGCTGAGCAAGCTGGAGCTCAGGCTCTCATACATTTTGGCCCTGCCTGCTTAAGCCCCCCAGCCCGCCCACTGCCCGTCGCCTTCGTCCTTGGTCAACGTTCTGTGGCCTTGGAGCTCTGCGTCAAGGCCTTTGAGGCCCAGAACCCAGACCCCAAAGCGCCTGTGGCGCTGCTGAGTGAGCCGGCCTGTGCCCATGCCCTGGGTAAGGGGTTTTGCCTGTGTATGCACAAAGGGTGGGCCAACTGCTTTCTGCCTTAATTTCCCCATTTCCGTATACATCCATAGAACTCTTGATATGGGCTTGGCCCCAGACTACTGGGTCATATTTAGTCTCCTGGGGATGAGGGAGCTCCTGCTTTGCCAGGCTCCAACATCAACACTACCTCCTTCTCTTCCAGAGGCTCTGGCTACTTTCCTGCGCCCACGGTACCTGGACCTGCTAGTCTCCAGCCCAGCTTTTCCCCTGCCAGTGGGTTCCCTGAGTCCAGAGCCTAAGCCCCTGGAGCGTTTTGGGCGCTACTTCTCTCTTGCCCCAGGGAGGCGTCTAGAAGAGTATGGTGCCTTCTACGTGGGGGGCTCTGAGGCCAGCCCTGACCCAGACCTTGACCCAGACCTGAGTCGGCTGCTTTTGGGGTGGGCACCAGGTCGACCCTTCTTCTCCTGCTGCCCAGATACAGGGAAGACTCAGGATGAGGGTGCCCGGGCTGGACGGCTAAGGGCACGAAGACGATATCTGGTAGAGAGGGCCAGAGATGCCCACGTTGTAGGGCTGCTGGCAGGCACACTGGGTGTAGCTCAACACCGTGAGGCACTGGCCCACTTGCGGAACCTGACTCAGGCTGCCGGCAAGCGTAGCTATGTGTTGGCCCTGGGGCGGCCCACCCCCGCCAAGCTTGCCAACTTCCCTGAGGTGGATGTCTTTGTGTTATTAGCCTGTCCTCTGGGTGCCCTAGCCCCCCAGCTTTCTGGTAGCTTCTTCCGGCCTATACTGGCACCATGTGAGCTGGAAGCTGCCTGCAACCCTGCCTGGCCACCTCCAGGCCTGGCTCCCCACCTCACACATTATGCAGACTTATTGCCTGGTGAGTAGTGGGGCATTGCCTAAGCTGGAAACCTGGGGCACGGAGTCAGGGGGTGAGTATGGATTTTCTTTCCTCCTCCCTTTCAGGCTCTCCCTTCCACGTGCCTCTCCCACCACCTGAGTCAGAGCTGTGGGAAACCCCAGATGTGTCACTCATTACTGGAGATCTCCGACCCCCACCTGCCTGGAAGTCATCAAATGATTCTGGAAGCTTGGCCCTGACCCCACGGCCCCAGCTGGAACTGGCTGAGAGCAGTCCTGCAGGTAAATGTACAAGTCTCCACTCTCAGCTGAACTCTTTCTCCAGATGCAGTGCACTCAGACTGAGCCCCCTCCCTCTACAGCCTCATTCCTTAGTTCCCGGAGCTGGCAAGGGCTGGAGCCCCGCCTGGGTCAGACGCCAGTGACAGAAGCTGTGAGTGGAAGACGAGGGATTGCCATCGCCTATGAGGATGAGGGAAGCGGCTGATACCGTGTGGGGCCGGAGACATAGATGGACTTATGAATGGCTGCTAGGACCTTTAGTGTTCCCTGCACCAACCTCCCATCCCCCTGCCAAGATCCTTGAAGGACCCTGGAAGGAGGGAGAGCAGGCAGCCTTCACTGAGGATAGGATCCATCTCTGATCTGTCCTGGCACTGGCACAAGCTAAGCATATGCCCAGTAAATGCTTGTTGTTTGGCTGATGGAATAAAGGGCTTAGGGACTTCCCTGAGGCCTCTGGACCCATCTGTCTTCCTGGGGGCAGCCCAGGACTTTTGGCCAATCCCAGTTCCTGGTCTCCAGTAGAGGGTCTGTCCTTGTCAAAAGGCAGGTGCTAGACAGTCTAGACCATGGTTTCTCAAACTCATACCTGACATTTGGGGCCAGATAATTCTGTGTTGTGGGGCCTGTCCGGTGTATGGTAGGGTGCTTAGCAGCATCCCTGGCTTCTGCCCACTAGACATCAGAAGCACTCCCCCCAATTGTGACAACTAAAAATATCTCCAGACATTGGCAAATGTTCTCTGTGGGGGCAAAATTGCCCTCAGTTGAGAACCACTGGTCGAGCTGGACGTGCACTGTCCAGTACAGTAGCCACTAAATACATGTGGCTAAACTTAAATTTAAGTTAATTAAGATTAAAAGCTCAGTTTCTCAGTCACATTAGTCATTCAAGTGTTCAGACAGCCACATGAGGGGACAGTGCAGCTACAGAATAATGCCATCATGGCAGAAAGTTCTGTTTGTTGGACAGTGTTGGTCTATACTGACTCTTATTTCTCAGGGAGATCACAGCAACCTGAATAAACCAGATACCTTTTCTCTTTGTTTCTTTTTAATTCATGAAATACTATAGGTCCTGCACAGGTCCTGGGATGTAGATGTTAACTCTATTTAACCAGATTCCTTTCCAGTGTACTTGGAAAGAGAGTTAAATATGCAGTCAGCATACAGTGAAACAGCCCTATCTGGGAGGAGGGAAGTCCCAGGGACAGCTGGATCCCACAGGAGACACCTGACAAGGACTGAGAGTAGGCTTCCCAGAGGGCATAACACCTAAGCTAGATCTTTTGGAGGAAAAAAATAATTGTCAGGAGAAAAGGAGTGAAAAAGACATTTGGGCTGAAACACAGGCATGAACCAACATGGCGGGTACTTCAAGCAAGTGGGGTTGCTGGGCCCTAAGGGTGGAGAGGGGTGAAATGAAAAGACTCGCCTCTTCTTCCCCACATTTGTTGAGAATTCTGTCATGGAGGGATTGTCTAGGGTACTGAAGGTGAACAAAGGAGATGTGGTCCCTACCTTCAGGGAATGCCTAGTCTAATGGTGGAGGTAGAGCTGTAAGCTGACAGGGTAACCTGGACAAAGTGGGCATCAATCGGGTTCTACAAATATGTACTGAGGACACACTCTGTGCCAGGTACTGGAAATACACCAGTGAGTGACACAAAAGACATGGTGCTTACATTCTTCCAGGGGGAGATGGACAAATAAAAGACTTGGTATGCCAAATGGTGATCAGTAAGTACCGTGAGAAATGTAAAGCTGGGAAGCAGAGGAGCGTTTAAGGGGGGTGGAATATTACACAGAATGGTCAGAGAAGGACTTTTCAAGAAGGTGAGCAAAAACTGAAAGGAAGTTACAGGATGAGCCGCATGGATAGTTAGGAGAAGCAGAGGGAGCAAGTGCAAGGGCAGTGACGTGGGAATATGGCTGGGACGTTCAAGCAAATAGCAAGGAGGGCAGTGCAGGCAGAAGAGTTAGTGGCGGAGTATTAGAAGGTGAAGTCAGCTGAGGGGCGTGGGGAGCCTAGCAGGCCATTGTGAGGACTTTGGCTTTTCTCCTGAATGAAATGGGAGCTATCAGGGCATTAAGACAGGGGAGTGACATCTTACTGAAGCTTAATAAGCATCACCAGGACATCGTGGGAGCCCAGCAAACGCGCTTCCCTGCCACTGGGTTAGGGAAGGCTTGACGGAAGGACGATTTCGGAGGACGGTAGGTGTTAGCCAGGCAGCGGAACAAGAGCCAACAGGCGCGCTGGGCGGAGAGACGCTTTGAGCAAGGTGAGGCAGAGGGCACGCGCGGCGCCACCCGCCACTGGCTAGGACGCACGACGGCTAGAGAGGACGCCTTAGGGGCCCACGAGCAGGCTAGAGAATAAAACAGGGCTGGCAGGGCGAGGTGGAGAGACTCGAAAAGGACCGGCCAGATGTGGAAGTTCCTAGTAAGGAGGGCGCCCGAGCCTCCGCCGAGACGCGTGACTACAATTACCACAATCCCCAGCGCCTGCGGTTCCGGCGTCGCCTTGTTCTAGACGGGCGGCGGCGCTGCGCGGGGACCGGCGTGGGGTCACGTGGTGCCGGCGCGTCACGTGGGGGAGTCAGGTGACGCTGCGGGGCGGGCGGACAGACTGCGGGGCGGACGGTGGACGCTGGGACGCGTTTGTAACTCCGGCCCCACGGTTCCGACCCCCGCCGCCGTCGCCGCCATGACGGGGCTAGCGCTGCTCTACTCCGGGGTCTTCGTGGCCTTCTGGGCCTGCGCGCTGGCCGTGGGTGAGGCCGGGTCCTGGCGGGCGGGGGCAGCATCGCGGCCGAGCTGGCCGGGCCAGAACCCACCGGGGAAGTGGCCTGCGGGGAATACTGGCCCCCTGCGCGCTCTGCACCCCAGGCTTTTTGGACTGGCGCCTGCGAGGGCCTCTGACCCCGACAGAGGAGACCCGGATCTCTGGCTACTTGAGGAGGGGCGCGGGTGCGGGCGGGTAGGGGCCGCGAGGGCAGCACTCTCCCTTCCTGCCACAATCGCTGTCTCCCCCCGCCCCCACGTCTCACTGCCGTCCCCATTTTCTTGCTCTGACCGGCCTGCTTGGTCACAGGCCGGCTGCTCCGGTTCCTCTTTTCCCGGTCGCTTTGCCCTCCCCCACTCACAGCTTGTTGGGTAAACAGCGGAACGGACTGGACCGGCGGGATCTGGCGGGGCCTGGCTGGAGCGCTTGCTCCCTCGGTCCCGCCTCGGATTCAGGCTTGCGGGTGGCGATCCTGCCTGCACAGGTGCTTGGTCTGGGAGGTGGTTTTAGCAAGGGAGTGGCAGAAAATGGAGGCCTAAGCACAGGAATCTGTCTAGATAGCTGTATTGTCACCTGAGGGCAGCCTGAGGACGCCCCCTCAGGCAACCTGAGGACGCCCCTTCAGGGAGGTGGTCCTTCAGCTCGGCGCGGCCCTTCAGTTCGGCAGCTACTTTAGGTTGAGGAACTTATCTCTACAGAGCATCCCGTAACCCCCTTTTTTTTCCTCATTGCTGCAGGAATCTGCTACACCATTTTTGATTTGGGCTTCCGCTTTGATGTGGCATGGTAAGGGAGGGCAGGGGCAGGATTCCCCTTGAAGCTTCTTCCCTGCAGCCTCTCCTCTTTTCTCTGGTCTGAGTCCCTCTCGAGCCACACCACCGCCTGCCTGGGACATGGACCTTTGGGAAATATGCAGTCAGTTGTTGCATGCAGAAGTGGTGGTGGGGTTGAAGGGGGTTGGGGGGCCAAGATTTTGTGCTCTACTTCCCTGCTAGGGCTGAATTGCTTTCTTCTCTGCCTCCACAACAGGTTCCTGACGGAGACTTCGCCCTTCATGTGGTCCAACCTGGGCATTGGCCTAGCTATCTCCCTGTCTGTGGTTGGGGCAGCCTGGTGAGTACTTGTGTGGTGGGACTGGGGGCAGGGGCTGAGTCATGGCAGGTGGTGTCACTGGGGTCTTAGTCATGCTGAGGGCAGTGACAGCTTGGGCTCTGCTCATCAGTTTTTTATCCTTCCACCAGGGGTATCTATATTACTGGCTCTTCCATCATTGGTGGAGGAGTGAAGGCCCCCAGGATCAAGACCAAGAACCTAGTCAGGTAAGTGTCAGGGCCCTCGGACTTTTGTCAGAACTAGCTGTGTTGGCGCTGCCTGGGTGTGTGATCTGACATACTGTTTCTGACAAGCCGCCTTGTGGATGGGATGTTAGCGGCGAAAGGTTACTGGGGACTTACTGGGCAGGAAGGATGGTTTCTTTCTCATTTCTTTCTCCTTTCCACTCCTTACCCCTAACCTCTACCACTACCAGCATCATCTTCTGTGAGGCTGTGGCCATCTACGGCATCATCATGGCAATTGTCATTAGCAACATGGCTGAGGTACGGAAGGCCAGGGTGGTGGTGGGAATCCATTCCGGTGTGTTCTACACATTGCTTAGAGATTGGATGGGGTGCATCAGGGTGGTTTCTGATTACTTTTCTTCTTCCCTCAGCCTTTCAGTGCCACGGACCCCAAGGCCATTGGCCATCGGAACTACCATGCAGGTGGGTGGATGGGTGTATGAATGCAAAATGCTGGGATTTCATGCCTCCTTCTACTCTCTCCCCTCCCAGCTTAGACCCCCATTTTGATATTCTCTCACCTGCTTTTTCTGCTTTGCAGAGTGGGCATGGGGATTGGCCCCATTGGCCCATATCTCCCCCATTCCTGGCTTAGCCTCACTGCACCCCTCTCTATCCTCCCAGGCTACTCCATGTTTGGGGCTGGCCTCACCGTAGGCCTGTCTAACCTCTTCTGTGGAGTCTGCGTGGGCATCGTGGGCAGTGGGGCTGCCCTGGCCGATGCTCAGAACCCCAGCCTCTTTGTAAAGATTCTCATCGTGGAGATCTTTGGCAGTGCCATTGGCCTCTTTGGTGTCATCGTCGCAATTCTTCAGGTGATGAATCCCCTTGGGGAGCCTCTGTGTCCTTGTCCCCAACCTAGCCTTACCCTCCTTCTGGAGAAGCTGAAGTGCTCTCCTTCTCTACCTATAACTATAGATTCCCCCAGACAGCTTCCACCTCCTCATTTCCATCTTCTGGTTTTCTCCTGCAGGGGCTATTTTTGTCTCTGATTTGGTATCACTGACAACAGCCCTGTTTTGTTTTTCCCCCTTTCTAATGCTTTGTATCTGTATAGCTCTCACTTAGTCTCTCCCTCTTTCTGTTCTCTCATTTTATCTGCCATGCTCTTTGTGCCTCCAGTCTGTATTCGTGATCTAGACTAGGATGGAATTTTGTCTGTCTATATCAGTCTATCATGGTGTGTTTGACTGCCTCTCGGAGCTATGTGTATTTCTCTGTGACATGCCTGTCAGTAGGACAGCATTGTCTAAATTGTGTGTGTCTAGTCTGTCTGACAGTGTGTGAGTTTGTGACTAAGGATCAGCCTGAGGGTCTGAGTGTGACTGTGGGTGCTTGACTGGGTTGACTCTTAGTGACTAGCTTTATCCATATGCCTCCTCTCTCCATCTGTCCCACAGCGTAACTCTGTGGTTGTCTGTCCCTGTCTGTCTGCCTTGTCTGTCACAGTGTGTCCATCCTGGTTAGTCATAAATCTCTTGTGGTCTGTCCATCCAACCATGTGCTAGGTCTCATTTTCTGTCATTTGTCACTGCCTTACGTATTCCTCTGTCCCTGCCTGATTTTTCCTGTTCTTCTTTTGCAGACCTCCAGAGTGAAGATGGGTGACTAGATGATATGTGTGGGTGGGGCCGTGCCTCACTCTTATTTATTGATGGTTTTCCTGGGACAGCTGGAGCTGTGTCCGTTAGCCTTTCAGAGGCTTGGTGGTCAGGGCCCTCCCTGCACTCGCCTCTCACTGCGTGTTGATTTGGAGGCACTGCAGTCCAGGCCGGCTCTCAGTGCTGGGAGCAGGCTGCTGCTGATGACTCTGCAGCTGTGCACCTGTGTCCCCCACCTCCATCCTCAACCCATCTTCCTAGTGTTTGTGAAATAAACTTGGTATTTGTCTGGGTCAGTGCAGCTTCTGTTGCCCTCTTGCGCCACCGTTCACAGAGGAAGGGTAAAAAGGCCTTTACAAGCCTCATGCCAATCCCTTGTCAGCTTTCTGACTGCACACTTCTGATCTGCACAGAGCTTGCTCCTAGGTGGGGAGGCAAGGGTGCTGGGTGGAGGACTCTGTGGCCCCCAAACAGACTTGTTTGGGGATGAGGGAGTGTGCAGATATGGGCCCCTGGGTGTGTTTGTGCCTGTGGTCCTTCTAGGCCCGTTTGCTCAGGGCTCTGACCACCATGCCCCAATTGTCTAACAACATCTACTTACCTGGCTGTACTTTCGGGGACCATCATCTCCGTCCCTGTGAGGCCTGGAGCCCAGGCAGTGGTCTCTGCCTTCAGTGGTGGTCCTGTCCCAATAGCAGCCCCTCCCAGAAACCTGTACTCTGATCCTTGTTCCTAGGGCCCCCAGCTCCTCCCACCCCTGTCCAATCTCTTTTTCTCCTTCCGTGACCCTGTTTCCTGTTACCCTAGAAGCCCCAGCCACCTCCAGCCCACGCCTTTAAGGGTCCTGCCCCCTCTCTGCTGGCCGACCTTGAATCTTGGTCCAATTAGAGTTGACAAATCCCTAACCCCCCAGCCTGAGTCTACCCAACCTCCAGGTCCCCTTCCTAGGGAGTTCGCGCTCCAATCCAATCCCCACTCCCCGCTAAAGAACTCGACAGTCTGCACCCGCTCGCCGGTCCGATCTCTAAGCCCACCCTTCGGACCAGCCTGACCCATTTCCTCCTCCGCTCCGGGGTCCGTGCCTCCTGGGCGCCCGGGCTCCGCCGCCGGCAGGGCGGGCTCGTAGCGGCGCGCGGCGGGTGCGGGCGTGCTGGAGGCGGGGGCCGCGGGGCCGCGCGCGCGGGCGCGCGGGCCGGGGGCCTGCCCCTCCGAGGCGCCGTAGCGCGGGAGGGAGGCGGCGGCGCTGTGTTCCGTGGGTCCGCCGGTCCGTGGGTCTGCCCGGCCGCCCGGCCCCGCCCTGCCCCCCGGGGCGGCTCGGCTCCATGGCCCGCGGCGGCGGCGGCGGCGGCGGCGGCGGGAGGCGACCCGGGGGCCGCGGTGGCCGCTGACCGGGCGGCGGGAGGCGGTGGGGCCGGGCCATGGGGGACGGAACCGTCAGCAGCCGCCGGAGCCGGGAGCCCTGCCCAAGCCGGAGCGGCGTCCCCTGCTGAGCCCCGAGCGCCGGGTGAGAGAAGGGCGCGCGCGGCCCCCACCCAGGGCCCCGAGATTCCAGACCCAGCCCCGAGAGGGGCACCCCGGGCGCGGCCCCGAGATCCCAACCCAGGAGCCGGTGAGAGAGGCGCCGGCGGCCAGACTCTGGCCTGGCTGCCCCCACCCCGCCCCCACCCCGCCCCCACCCCGGCGCCCCTCCTGGGTTCCTCCGCCCGCGTCCAGCCGGCCTCCCTCATTGTCCTCGCTCGCCCCGGCCTCGTGGCGCGGGGAGGCGTTCCATACACGTTTCCCCTTGGCCTTTGCCTCGTCCCCTGCCCTCCACCCACTCCCCCTGCCCCCAGGCTGCATACCTACCCGGTCTGTGCGGCCTGCCCCTCCCCGGGTGCCACGTGTTCAGCCTGCCAGCCCCGCCCAAACGCACCCCTCAGCCTGGCCACCAGCCTGACCCAGAACCCCTGCGCTGGAGGGAGAGTAGGAATGTCTGCACGTGGGTCTGGATGTGAGCTGCCTGGGAGCCTGGATGTATGGCTGTGGAAGTCCAGGAGCAGTGGCTTTGTTTGTGAGTGTGGGACTTCGTGTGTTACTGTCACCCGGGTGTGTCTGTGACTGTAGTTCTCTGTGTGTCTGAGTGTGGGTGACTAGCTGGGGCCAGGGTGTCCCTGTGATTCTGTGTGCCTGTGAGACTCGCCCTGCTCCCTGAAGCACTGCCAGAAGTGGCTGCTGCTCTCTTGGAACCACAGCTGGAGCCGTCGCCCAGGCAAGACCCCTTCCTGCCATGCCCAGTGCTGTGCCCGTCTGCAGGCCCAAGCATCTCGTTCCGGGAATCAGAACCAGCTGTGCTGGACAGGGCCCAGAGCCTTGGTCCCAGTCCCAAGGGGCTGGCTTTGAGGTCTTAAGCGAGGGGTGTCCCCTGCCCCGCCCCATATTTTGACGTTTTGCTCCAGTGGGAAGGGATTCCGTAAACATCCAGTCTGTATTTGGGCCCCCCAGATGCTGAGGGCAACTTCCCAGCCTGGTCCCAGTTGGCCTGGCCTGGGATCTGAATGACCAAACCACTTCCCACCATGGCTCCTGGAAGGACTAAATGCAGTCATGAGTATAAGGTGCTCCTCCATGGTAGGTGCACAGTATTCCATCTCTTCCCTCTTCCCAAAGCCATGAGTTCTGGGTTAAGGATGCTGCCCTGTGGGGTGTCTGTTCTCAGAGGCACCGGGGTACACGGGGGTCTATAGGTAAACATGTTTCCATGCTTAGGTACAAACCAGTGTGGTCAGAGTTCACATGTCTGTGTTCCTGGGAATGCGTGTGTGTGTAGAGTTGTGCAATTAGGGTGAGTGCCTGAGTGTGTGTGTCAGTGAGGTGGAGGAAGGTAATTGTATGTGGCTTAGTAGTGGGGTGTGCTTGAGGATGTGAGTATTGAGTTGCCGGGAACTGTGCCTGGGTGTCTGCAGGTAAGTCCGTGAGTCTGTGAGCGGGAAAGGGTATGAGCAGGTCAGTGTGAGGTGTGGCCCGCGACTGTGGGCAGCTGGGTGGGAGGTAGGTGGGCAGCCTTGCTTGTCCTGCCCTGACCTGCTGGATCTGTTTCCCTCCCACCCTGCTCAGGCCGGCAGCCGGATGCCCGGGCCCACTGGGCGGGCCAGCGGCCGCCTGCGGGATGAGCAGACTGCTGGGGGGGACGCTGGAGCGCGTCTGCAAGGCTGTGCTCCTTCTCTGCCTGCTGCACTTCCTCGTGGCCGTCATCCTCTACTTTGACGTCTACGCCCAGCACCTGGCCTTCTTCAGCCGCTTCAGTGCCCGAGGCCCTGCCCGTGCTCTCCACCCAGCTGCCAGCAGCAGCAGCAGCAGCAACTGCTCCCGGCCCAACGCCACCGCCTCTAGCTCCGGGCTCCCTGAGGTCCCCAGTGCCCGGCCCGGTCCCACGGCTCCTATGCTGCCACCCTGTCCTGACTCGCCACCTGGTCTTGGTGAGCCTGGAGGGTAGGGCCTGCCTGTGGGGAAACAGTGTTTTATTGATTTGACTAGAGAAATGGCATCCGGACCCATGGGGGTGCCAAGGGTCCAGGTCTGTTGTAAGAGGGCTATTCTTGGGGTTCCCTAGCCCACCCCCAGGCTGAGGGTGGGGGCTGGTATCTGTGGATTCTGGCCTGATTCCTGACACTGTCCTGCCTGCAGTGGGCAGACTGCTGATCGAGTTCACCTCACCCATGCCCCTGGAGCGGGTGCAGAGGGAGAACCCAGGCGTGCTCATGGGTGGCCGATACACACCGCCCGACTGCACCCCAGCCCAGACGGTGGCGGTCATCATCCCCTTTAGACACCGGGAACACCACCTGCGCTACTGGCTCCACTATCTACACCCCATCTTGAGGCGGCAGCGGCTGCGCTACGGTGTCTATGTCATCAACCAGGTGCCCATGTGGGGGCCCATGTGCCTGTTGGTGTATATGTGGGTTGGGGCATTTGTGGGTCCTTGTCTGCCCGTGGCCATGTGGATATGTGGATGTACCTGGGCATGGGTAGTCTGTGTTTGTCAGTGTGCACAGGAATGTGTGCACACAGTGTGTGCATGTGAATGTTGGCATGCACCCTGGCAGGGGTGTGCATGGTCTCAGAAGGGGTTGAGCCCCACTCTCTAGCCTTGGCAGGCCTCACCCCATGGTGGTGCAGGCCTAAGGTATGCTGTAGGAGGAGGTGTTGAGGGCCCTGAGGAGAGGGAGTTAGACCCTGAAAGAAGGGGAAGCCTGCAGAACCCTTTGGGATAGGTGCCAGCCACAGCTGAGGCCAGGGCACTCAGCTCAGCATCTTAAGGCTTTTGGTGGGCCTGGCTAGGACTGGCCACTGGGTCCCAGAAGGGACTTCTGATGCAGGTCCCCCCCACCCCCCGACCACAGAGACCTCCTAGTCTTGGACTTGGGTCCCTCCTGTATGATGGGGTGCAAGTGGAGGTGGAGCAGGGGGCCGTGGGAGCACAGAGGGCCCTGGCCCAGCCCTGGGGTTGGGAAGCAGTTGCTGAGATGGGTCTTGAGAGATGAACAGGCATCAGGGTCTAGAGAAGCCAGTATTCTAGGCAGAGGGATCTGGAGGATGCAGGCCCAGTGAGAGAACTGGCCTTGTGTTCACCATTTATTGGCTGAGGTGTGGACTATATGTCCAGCATGTGGGCTGGGTAGCAAAGATGAGGCTGGAGGAGTTGGAGGTCAAACTGAGAAGTGTCTTGGGAGGCATGCTGGCAGTAAGTCCAGCGCAAAGGTGGCAGGGCACCATGTAAGGTTGTAAGGGGAGAGTGACTTGCGTGTTTGCCTTGTAGAAAGGTTGCTCTGGTTGCATATGGAGCATGGATGGAAAGGGGAGATTAGAGGCAGGGTGGCCCGTCTGGAAGAGAGGACAATGCCTAGGAGAGAGGCGGTGACCCTGCGGATGAGTGGGGCGGGAGTCTCGGGGAAGAAGTGGGGATGTTGCGCAAGTAGTGGAGAGTTAGAAAAGAGCGACGTCAGGACAGCGCAAGGGTTTCCGCGTCGGCTGTTGGCTGTGGGGATGGCTGTGCCTGTGAGTGAGATGGGGACACAGGAGCTGGGCCAGTTCTGGGGGAGTGTGACTCTGAATCCTTTCTTGCGTGTGATGAGTTTGAGTGCCTGTGGGAAGTACATGTTTAGCAGGCAGTTAGACAAATGAGTCTGGACCCAGAAGGGAGGTCTGCAGTGGAGAGAGGGATCTGGGAGCACCAGGATGTAGACGGTCTGGTCCCTAAAACCAACAACGTCTGACCTGCCAGGTAGCAAGGGGCATGAGAGGAGGAAGCCAGCACTTCAGGGATGGAGGGAGAAGCCACTACAGAGGCTGAGAGGCTTGGCCAGAAGGGCCGGAGGAGACCTAGGGGAGTGTGGGATCCCGGAAACCCAGCAGTCAGTGTCAGGAAGGAGACATGGCAGCTGCATGGGCACTGTGGGGGTGTGAGGAGGGATGTGGACCAAAACTCGTCCAGTGGATTTAGCAACAAGGTGGGCCCAGCGAGAGCCATTTCAGGGGCATGGTGGGGGCGGAAGCAGATTGCAGTGGGTTGAAGAAGGAATCGGATTTGACGAAATGGAAGTAACCAATTAGAGACAACTCTTTAAAAAAAAAATTCCTGCTGAGAAGGGAAGGCAAAAGGTAGGATGGTGGCTGGAGGGAGGTTTGTTTTTTCAGATGGGAGAGGATTGAGCATGTTTATGAGCCATGTGGGAGAGACACAGGGCTCCTGGCTGGTGAGAGGTCAGGAGGAGTGCTGATGAGCTGGGAGGAAAGTGACGGTCTCTCCAAGGGTGGGGAAAGAGGAGGTGCAGGAGAGGGAGGGAAGAGAGCCGGCGGGGTTGGGCAGGTCAGGGTTCCAGAGGGGAGCAGCTCCCACCTCTTCCGGCAGTGGCTTTGCTGGTGGAGAGGAGGGCCTTTCTCTCCACTCATTCCAGAAAGGCCACTCACCGGCCCCTCTCCAGGAACCTTTCTGGCTCTAGCCTGGAGGCTGTGGGTTGGGGCAGGGGCTCAGGGGTCAGCTCCTCCCATTGAATGCTCCCTGCTAGTCCAGAGTTTGGTGCTTAGGCCTGCATGGCCAGGACTCCTGCAGCCCCAATTCTCAGGGGACCCCAGACTCACTGGGCTGTGACTGCTTGTAGGCCCTCTGCTTGTCATTTTGTTGGAGAGAGAAGTGAATCTAGCCCAGACGTGTCCTGGTCTCAGAGGCTGCCCAGGCAGCTGGATGCAGCTCCAGGGAGCCTGAGGCTCCTGGCGCAGTCCCCATGGCTCCTGCATCTTAGACACTGGTCATTTGGGGCATTCGTTGTTTGTCTCACTGCATGACTCTATACACAGCAGGAGTGGGACCAGGGCTGGCCATCTCCAGAATCCCCACTAGCACAAAGGAGAGAGAGCCACAGGGCGTGTTTGAATGAGCGAATGAGATGAGAACTCCACCCATCGTTGTCATTGGGTATTGGCATAAAGGAAGCCCACGGGAAGGAGGGAATAAGTGTACTGGGGTGGGGAAGTTTGGTCAGGGGAGCCGCTCCAGCCCTGAGTGTGACAAGCACAGGTACTGCTAACCCCAAGGCCTGGAGGCAAGGAAGAGTCTGGCATGTTCTGGGGCTGCTGAAGGATGTTGTGTGGCTGGGCCTCAGGATATGAGGGCAGTGGCCAGAGAGGAGATTGGAGCCACATATGAAAGGCCTTTGCAGGCCAGATCCCGGTCGAGAAGCTGGACTAGATCTTGAGAGTCTGGAGGAGCCAGGCAGCGAGGGGGCTGGTAAATCCCCAGAGACTGCTCTGGAGAGTGGCAAAGGGCAGGTGCTTGCTGGTCACAGGCCCAGAGCTGACCTGCTCCTCCCCTCACCCAGCATGGTGAGGACACCTTCAACCGGGCCAAGCTGCTCAACGTGGGCTTCCTAGAGGCGCTGAAGGAGGATGCCACCTATGACTGCTTCATCTTCAGCGATGTGGACCTGGTCCCCATGGATGACCGCAACCTATACCGCTGCGGCGACCAACCCCGCCACTTTGCCATTGCCATGGACAAGTTTGGCTTCCGGTGAGGGCTGTCTTCTCAACCAGACCCAGCCCTCCTGCCACCACCAGACACAGACCCACTTCCAGCCCCAGGGCCCCGCTTGCTCCTGGCCCCAGCCCAGACCCCACTGGCGAGGCTGGATCCTCCCTGGACCCCATTGGACATTCCCCCCAACCCAGTCTCTGGTTCTTCCCCTGGAGTCTCCTTGGGACCCTTACTGACACCTGACTTCCCATGCCACAGGCTGCCCTATGCTGGCTACTTTGGAGGTGTGTCAGGCCTGAGTAAGGCTCAGTTTCTGAGAATCAATGGCTTCCCCAACGAGTACTGGGGCTGGGGTGGCGAGGACGATGACATCTTCAACCGGTGAGTAAGCACGGGGTGGGGAATAGGCTGGGTGGGTGGGGGGTGAGGTACAGACTGGGTGGGGTTCCTTGCCCTTCCTGGGGCCTGTTCCAGTCTGTCCATCCCTATCCTCAGGATCTCCCTCACTGGGATGAAGATCTCTCGCCCAGACATCCGAATCGGCCGCTACCGCATGATCAAGCACGACCGTGACAAGCATAACGAACCCAACCCTCAGAGGTGACCCCAGCACCCCTCACCCTTACTCCCCAGAGGTGACCCCAGCACCCTCACCCCTTACTCCCCAGAGGTAACCCCAGCACCCTCACCCCTTACTCCCCAGAGGCAACTTCCCAATATCCCCAGCTCTTAACCCCAAGTTGCCCAATGCCTGACCCCCCAGTGGGGGATCTCCAAGCATCCTTGACTCCAAAGAGGTGACTCCCAGTGCCACTGATTCCCTGAGGTGATCCAAGGCCCTTGAGTCCTAGAGGTGACTGCTGGTACCCCTGATCATTGTCCCCCAACCTCCAGCCCAGCCTCAGCCCAATATCACTTACCCCTGGCCCGATTCCTAGAGGTGACTAGAATTTAATGTCAAGGCCTAAATAGTAATTGAGTGGATTGCATTCCTGTTGGTGCCCTCGCAGACCTCACTTGTGCACCTGTGGGATCCCTGCTGGGACAGATAGGACAAGAGCCAGTGGGTGCTGGGCACAGCTCCTGTGGACCCGACAAAGGGGACCTGAGCAGGATGGGAAGGGGGTGTGGAAACACAATGCCCACCCCTCTGAAATTGAAGGAGGTGGGTGTATCTCTTAGGAGGTAGCCACATTTGGTATCAGGCTGGCTGGGAGAAGGGCCTAAAGGGTGTGTGAAATGTAAACAAGGGCTTCCTGGGCTTCTTGAGGCTGCTCTGTGACTTGTGCTAAACTTTCTGGGGATGGGAGACCCAGAATAGTCATACCCAATCTGTGCTTTTCCTTACAAAGTTCATTCTAGGCAGGGAAATAGTTATGGAAACAGGCAGTTATAGCACAAGGTGATCAAGGCAAGGTGTTCTCTTGGCAGAAGAGGGATTGGTGATGGAAGGCTTCCTGGAGGAGGCGATGGTAAACTGGAGTTTGAAATAGTTACTCATTTAACAAAGATTTGCCTCACGCCTACCTTGGGCACAGTGTTACATTCCCCAGGCTAATAGAGGAAACCAGCCTGGATAAGGGGAATCATATCCGGAAGAGTCTGGAATGTGAACGTGTATGATACATGCCAAGAGTCTGAAGCTATTTGGTTTTAAGATCTCTGAAGGCTGATAGTGACAGTGGGGCGGAGGGAAAGTCAGGTCTGGATATTAGGGGTTTTTCTTCTGTTGCCCTTTCACCATGTAAGTGTCAGGGGTCTTGAATACCAGATGGGAGTTTAACTTTTGTCCCAGAGGACTGGGGAGTCATGGAAGAACCTGAAGCAGGGAGAGGCGGGGCGGGGTTTGTGTTTGGAAGGCACACTGTTTGAGCTTTAGCAGGGCGAAAGCCTGGCATAGCCGCTGGGTGGAGCAGGAGAGATAGTCAGCCCGGCCTGAAGGAATCTAAGGAGTCCAAGGGAGCATGGTGGGACAGGGTCTGGGGATGGAGATGCCGTGTCTCCAGCTTGAGCAGGAGGGTTTTTCTACTCTGAACACGGGGTAGGAGTGGGGGAGGTGGTTTGTAGCCCTGGTGTGGGGTTGGTGCCTCGGAGAAGCATGAGGCACTGGGGAGTGCAGGGAGCTGATGAAAAAGCAGTTCTGATGAAAACTGGTCAGCAGGAAACGGGTAAGAGACCAAGAGAAGAGGGGCTTCAGGGCATCTGGGGGAGGAGGGGAGCTCCACAGTACACACCAGGAGCCTTGGTCCTGTTTCAGGAGTAGCCTGCCTGGGTGCCACCATCAATTACACATGTCTGGCTTCGTTGTAGAGGCGGCAAGATAGCAAGAAGTTTCCGGCTTAAAGAACTCTGTGAATGTTGGGTTCACGGATTGGGTATGACTACTCTGAGTCTCCCACCCCCAGAAAGTTTAGCACAAGTCACAGAGCAGCGTTAGGAAGCTCTTGTTTACATTTCACAAACCCTGTAGGCCCTTCTCCCAGCCAGCCTGATACCAAATTCAGAGTTCACAAACTCTGTGAACTCTCTCTACGTAGTTGCTGTTGCCTAAAATCCGGGAGTTCTGGATTATTCTTTTCCTCACCCTACATAATCCAAATCCATCAGCAAGCTGTATCACTGCCACCCCTAAAACATTTGAGTCCATTTGCTTTCCCCCTTTACTACGTTTACCCTAGTTCAACCTCTGGGATCCTGCCTGGACTACTGCAGTGGCCTCTAACTGGTTTCCCTGTTTATGGCTTGCCCCCCAAACTGGGTTAAACATTTCTTAGATCCTTTACACATTTCATTCTGTGAGAATGAAAATATGAACTGCTCACTCTGACTTAGAGCCCTGCCCTTGCACAGTGTGATTGAACCTTCAGGCTAATATTCTGCTTTTCCAGGTGTCCCATTCAGGTTTAGCCACTCAGCTGTGCAAAATCTTCCCAATTTAGGGTCAGCATGTGCTGTGACCTCTGCCTGGAGTGCTCTGTTCCTGCCCTCAGCTCAATGTCACATATGCCCTCTTGTCTCTCTTAGCACTCTGATGTTTTCTCCGTTACCTGCCTCCCCTAGAGAAGCCAACTTGCCCTGAGAGGAGGGACCCCACCTGTCATGGCTATGGCGGTAGCCTTGGTGCTTAGAGCACAGCCTGGCACGTGGTGGTGCTCAATAAATAGCTGGCGAAAGAGTCACTAAAGAATGAGGAACAGAGAAAATGGCACAGGCGTGGGGAGTAAAAATGATGCATCTGGTTGCGCTTGAGATGCCTGTAGGATGCCTGGTCTCAGGCATAGAAAGGTCTGAGCTGACCTCACACTGGCTTGTGCCTGTAATCCCAGCACTTTGGGAGGCCAAGGCAGGCAGATCACTTGAGGTCAGGAGTTCGAGACCAGCCTGGCCAACATAGTGAAACCTTGTCTCTACTAGAAATACAAAAAAAAAAAAAAAAAAAGACTGGGCACGGTGGCTCATGCCTGTAATCCCTGCACTTTGGGAGGCCAATGTGGGCAGATCACCTGAAGTCAGTAGTTTGAGACCAGTCTGGCCAAAATGGTGAACCCCATCTTTACTAAAAATACCAAAAAAATTAGCTGGGCATGGTGGCGAGCAACTGTAATCCCACCTACTCTGGAGACTGAGGCAGGAGGTTGAGAGGCAACCTCTTGAACCCAGGAGGCAGAGGTTGCAGTGAGCTGAGATCGCACCACTGCACTCCCATCCTAGGCAACAGAGCAAGACTCCATCTCAAAAAACCAAACCAAAACAAAAAGCCGGACCTGGTGGTGTGCACCTGTTGTCTCAGCTACTCAGGAGGCTGAGGCAGGAGAATCGCTTGAACCCAAGAGGCAGAGGTTGCAGTGAGCTGAGATTGCGCCACTGTACTCCAGCATGGGCAACAGAGCAAGACTCTGTCTTAAAAAAAAAAAATAAAAGTCTGAGCTGAGAGATTTGTGAGGGTGTCAGACTTCTGTTTTCTGACTGAAGCAGGTGAGATCTCTGTTTTGAGGGCCAATGCAAGAGCAGAAGGGCTCCTGCCAAGTCAACCCTGGAAGGAGCCAGGATGGCTTAAGCTTAGGCCACAGAGATCCCATACTGGGTTTGGTGGTGGTAACTTAAAAATCACTAGATCAGTTGGATGAGGTGGCTCACACCTATAATCCCAGCACTTTGGGAGGTCAAGGTGGGTGGGTCATCTGAGGTTAGGAGTTTGAGACCAGCCTGACCAACATGGTGAAACCCCATCTCTACTAAAAATACAAAAATTAGCTGGGTGCAGTGGCAGGCATCTGTAATCCCAGCTACTCGGAAGGCTGAGGCAGGAGAATTGCTTGAACCTGGGAGGCGGAGGTTGCAGTGAGCTGAGATGGCGCCATTGCACTCTGTCTCAAAAAAAAAAACAACAAAAAAAATCACTAAATCAAATTTGAAAAGGAGACTTTATTTCTCCTTTATAAAGGGTTACAACCTGCAGGCTGGCCATCCCACTGGCTAGGAAGCAGAGCCTCCAGCCAAAGCCTTAACAGGCACTTCGAGGGAGGGAGGAGTGAGATAGGAATTTTAGTTGAATGGATTGGTCAATAGGTTATTGGAGGAGCTATGAATATTCATGGAGGGGGTCCTGACATATGCATATTGAACAAACATGCATGTTATATATCATCTATGTTCACTTTGGGGTGGAGACAATATTTAAATGTATTGCAGTTAGGCCCTATACCTCAAAAGGACAAAAGTACTCAAGTGTGCAGCCTCTGTAAACTGGCTAGAACCAGTTCACAGCCGATGGTCTTATCAGGAGAAAGTTACTGAAATCAGTCTCTTGTCCCACCAAAGCTATAGTTATGGCTTGTGGAACAGGGGCGTAGGGGTCAGCATCTGGCAGTGGGTGAGCTGCAAATTTTTTTCTATTATTTTTAGCTTTAATAAATTACCACATTATGCAAATTGTTTTAATATTGGTTATCTCAAGTCCAGTACTTGTTTAGCTGCTACAGAAAAAGAAAATCCTTGCGGCAGTTAGAGCATAGTCTCTTCTTTAAGTGCAGAGGTGCATGACTTAACCCTTGCCTGGCTGGCCTTAGATCCTATTTGTAATTAGGTATCTTATTGACACAAAGAATGCATTCTGTCAGTCTTGTGATCTCTGCTTTGACGTTAATCCTGGTCATTTGTTGTGTCTAAACTGCAAAAGGGAGTGGGTATAACAAGGCATGTTTGACGTCCCTTCCCATCATGGCTGGAAACCCTGTTTTTAAGGTTTCTCTGGGGTCCCCGTGGCCAAAAGGGGGTCCATTTAGTTGATTGGGGGGTGTAGGATTTTATTTGTAGTTTACAGTTGTTAGCCCTGATACAGACCATTTCCATCCTATCTAGGTTTACCAAGATTCAAAACACGAAGCTGACCATGAAGCGGGACGGCATTGGGTCAGTGCGGTACCAGGTCTTGGAGGTGTCTCGGCAACCACTCTTCACCAATATCACAGTGGACATTGGGCGGCCCCCGTCGTGGCCCCCTCGGGGCTGACACTAATGGACAGAGGCTCTCGGTGCCGAGGATTGCCTGCCAGAGGACTGACCACAGCCTGGCTGGCAGCTGCTCTGTGGAGGACCTCCAGGACTGAGACTGTGGGCTTTGTTTTCCGAGGGTCTTCAATAGGCCCCCTAGCTATACCTGGAAGTTTCAGAACCCACTTTGGGGGCCTCCTGCCTGGGCAGGCTCTTCACAAGTGTGGCCCTCTTTGGAGTCAACCCTCCTTCCTGACCCCCTCCCCCTAGCCCAGCCCCAGTCACTGTCAGGGTCGGGCCAGCCCCTGCACTGCCTCGCGGAGTGGCCTGGGCTAGGTCACTCCACCTCTCTGTGCCTCAGTTTCCCCCCTTGAGTCCCCTAGGGCCTGGAAGGGTGGGAGGTATGTCTAGGGGGCAGTGTCTCTTCCAGGGGGAAATTCTCAGCTCTTGGGAACCCCCTTGCTCCCAGGGGAGGGGAAACCTTTTTCATTCAACATTGTAGGGGGCAAGCTTTGGTGCGCCACCTGCTGAGGAGCTGCCCCAGGAGGGGACCAGAGGGGATGCTGTGTCGCTGCCTGGGATCTTGGGGTTGGCCTTTGCATGGGAGGCAGGTGGGGCTTGGATCAGTAAGTCTGGTGCCCGCCTCCCTGTCTGAGAGAGTAGGCAGGAGCCCCAGGGCCGGCTCGTGTTTGTACATTGCACAGAAACTTGTGTGGGTGCTTTAGTAAAAAACGTGAATGGAGCAGCTCCCTTGTCTGGGGGTGGGGGTCGGGTCCCTGAACATGGTTACCCTGAGTGTGTTGTGGTGGAAGGGCACTTGGCCCAACAAGTAAACCTGATCCGGGCCATGCTGGTTCTCGGAACGCTGTCACTCCCTAGGCTTCTATTGGCCTTAAGGGGAAGTTTGTCCTTGCACTGCTTCCGGGCCAGTGGAGGCGACGAAGTAATAAACCCGTGGACCCAGATTTCTCAGGTCTTAACACGTTCCCTGAGGCCTAAAGGTGCCCAGGGCCGAGCCCAAAGTGCCTGGGGTCAGGGCTCGGTGGAGCACTAAGTCTGAACTCCCAGCCTGCAGGCGCCGCCGCCGGACCACACACGGGAGGGGGCGGGGCCTAGAGTCGCGGCGCGGTTTCCCGGGTGATGGCCACGCGGAAGAGGTGGGGCTAGGGCGCTGGTTCCCACTGCCTGGCTTCTGGGCCCGCGGCATACGAGTTGACCAAAAGCCTGGCAGAAGAGCGCGCCAAGGAATGGCGGTTCTGGACGGGGCAATCCCAGCTGAGGGGACCGGCGGCAGAGCATGGGTGGGGCTTGGAAGAGGGCGGTCCTCATAGAGGGGCGGGGCTTGGTGAGCGTTGCCGGCGGGCCCGCGGTACCTCCCGCGCTCTGACCTGCGGCTTGTAGGTCCGAGCTGGGGACGGCGGCGCGGGTGGGTCATGCTTCGTCACTCCCCCTCGCTGTGGGAGCTGGTGGAGGAGCACATTCCGCTCCGGGAGCGACCCGAAGTGAAGAGGATTCTGGGGGAGGCGGCGGTGGACCTGAGCCTGGAGCTGCGGGCGGAGGTGGGGAGAGGGAAGGTGGGCCACGCCCCTGGGTGTGATTTCCCACCTCCTGCGGGTCCCTGGCCCTGCCGGGGAACTCCCGAGATCCTATTGGGTCTCACTGTCCTGGCCCTCTCCCCTTTGACTCTGTCCTCTCCCTCACTCCCCCAGCCCCCACCATTCCGGTCACTCCCCTCCCCAGTCGCAAGGTATCCCAGCTCTCCTTGCAGGTGGCGATGTTACGGGCACTGCTCCAAGAGGCTCGATCCTCTCAAGCCCCCAGCTCCCGCCCCATCTCTGACCCCTCTTCTCTTCTGGCACCACCGCCTCTCCTAAAGGACCTCTTGCGCCAGGAACTCCGGCAGTTGCTCCAGGGTCTCCACCACAAAGCCATCTGTGAGGGCAGGTGGGAGCCTCAGGCCTGGGTCCTTTCCCCAGATACCAGGTGGGCTAGCCCTGCCCCTAACAAAGAGCCAGGGTTGCCTTTTCTGTGGTTTCCAGAAAGGAGCCTCTCATCTTCCTTCCTGTGCACCTTCTGCAGGGACCAGGCCCAAGCTTGGGTCCAGTATAGCCCCAGGGTCCTGCACTTTGCCTTGGAGGAGCCCAGGTGTGATTTGCCAGAACAGGAGATATTCCAGATGAGAGGTGGTAGGCCCAGGTAAGGTGATGGTAGGAGAAAGGGATCTGTCCCTGCTTGGCAGAGGGCCCTAGCCAACTGGTGGGTTACACCTGGCTCCATGCAGGAGGTTCCAGTCACGGGCTGGGCACTTCCACCACCACTTGTGGTAGAGATCAGCACATGAGGGCTGCCGAAACCCAGAGGAAACACCTGCCTAGCCTGGGGACAGGCAAAGCTTCCTGGAGAAAGTGGTTTGATCTGCGTGTTGTCGTATGAGGAGCAGTTTTCAGGGAGATGAAAGAGAGAAGAGCTTTGTAGGAAAAGGGAAGAAAGTCCAGCAGGCGATTGCTCCTCTGGCCTAGAGAACAGGAGTGAGGGCTGGGTTAGGGAGGCAGGGAGAGCTGAAGAGGATGGCTACAAATGGTATTTACAGCTGGGACTGAATGAGATAAAACATTCATAAGTGAATGGCAGCAACTTCTTTTTCTAATCCTCACACAGCCTGAGGTGGGCAGAGTCTGCACTTTGCACAAGAAGAAATTAAAGGCCGGGCATAGTGGCTCATGCCTGTAATCCCAGCACTTTGGGAGGCTGAGGCAGGAGGATGGCTTGAGGCCAGGAGTTTGAGATCAGCCTGGGCAACACAGGGAGACCCCATCTTTACAAAAAGTGAAAAAAAAAAATTAGGCGTGGTGGCACATGCCTGGATTCCCAGCTACTTGGGAGGCTGAGGTGGGATAATTGCTTGAGCTCAGGAATTTGGGGCTTCAGTGAGCTATGATTACACCTGTGCACTCCAACCTGGGTGACAAAGACCCTGTCTCTAAAAAAAAAAAAAAAAGAAGCCTGGGCAACATAGTGAGACCCCGTTTGTGCAAAAAATTGAACAGGTGTGGTGGTGCACACCTATAGTCCCAGCTACTCAGGAGGCTTATGTGGGAAGAGCACTTGAGCCTGGGATGTCAAGGCTGCAGTGAGCCAAGATGGTGCTACTGCACTCCAGCCTGAGCAACAGAGCACAATCTTGTCTCAAAAAAACAAAAAAAAAAAAGAAAAGAAACTAAAGCTCAGAAGGGATAAGTGCTTTGTCTGAAGTCACACACAATGAAGGGTGGCAGAGCTCATTTGCAAAACTAGGCTCCCAAACTCTTACTCTTTGCACTATATTATATTGTTTTTGTGAGAAAAGAAAGACAGTTGTCTAGGAGAAGTGATGTTTGGGTCCTGAAGGCCTGGGGTGAGCAACATGGGGAGAGTAATAGTGACTTCATTGCCAGCAGTGGTCACAGAGATCTCAGCATCATCAAGGACCAACTGAACGTGTCCAACATTGACCAGGTGGCCAGACATCTGAGGTGAGGCCCAGGGGCACCTGCATGTGTGTAGGCAGGGGTGGAGACAGGGATGGATCTTGGCATGCTGGGATTGTGAGAGAGGAGGAAGGTAACATACTGGGTGGGGAGACCCATGTGTGTCAGGCTGAGAGATGGAAAGAGCTGGCTGCTGTAGAGCTAGTGAGGTTGCTTTCAGGAAGCAGCCAAGTACAGATGCCATGGCCGAGCCTGCCTATAATCTCAGCAATTTGGGAGGCTGAGGCAAGAGGATCATTTGGGCCCAGGAGTTCGAAACCAGCTTGGGCAACATGGCAAAACCCCATCTCTATCAAAACATACAAAAATTAGCTGGGCATGGTGGTGCACGCCTGTACCAGCTACTTGGGAGGCTGAGGTGAGAGGGGATTGATTGAGCCCTGGAAGGCAAGGCTACAGTGAGTCATGATGGGTGGCAGAGCAAGACCCTGTTTTAAAAATAAATATAAATATCTTGACTCTGGGGGTAGCCACAGAGGATTTTAAGCAGAGGAAGGGCTGTGATGTGAGGGAAGATGGAGGCAAGTAGAATCACAGCGCAGAAGTGCGGGAGAGAGAAGGATGCCTGCCAGGGTGAGGTAGGTGAGGGGAAGACACTTCCTGCCCAGAAAGAGCCTTGTGGGGGCCAGAAGTCTATGCTGGGGCAGCCCACCAAGAAGCAGAGGGCAGTGTGGGCTGAGGAAGGACAGGTTGGGTGGGGCTTCTGCTGAGGCTGGAGGTTGCGGCCATGTGGTGGACTCAGCTGAGCCCTGGTCCTATGTCTCGGGTTCTGGCTGCTGCTCCCTCATGTCCCAGGGGCCTTCTGGAGGAGGAGTGTCACACCTTGGAGAGGGAGATCCCCATCCTGCAGGTGAGCCACAGCCATGCGCTCTCCCCCAAGCCTCACTGCTGAGCATAGACACTCATGCTTCTCACCTGGGTGAGGCCCATGTACCTGTGTGCATGCATAGGTGCGTGTACAGGCTGTGTGAGTCCTGCATCCGTTCCTCAGGGATACATGCTTGTGTGCACCTGCAAAATCCTAGAGGCCCAGGATTCTAATTGAGCCCTTAAGGCCAGGGCCAACGGTTTTAGGTCTTTTGCCTCCTTCCTTTACCTGGGTCTGGGTACAGGCCCCACCATTATCTTGCCAAACTCAGCTCTTCTGCAAGGCTGGTATTCCCTGGGGAACATGGCTGCCCTCATGGTGGATGGGCTGAAGGGGCTACATGGGCATGCCCTAGGGATCTAGGCCTCTGTATCCTGCCTTGCCCCACCCCTACCTTGAGTCTGGGCACTGACAGCTCTCCCTGCCTCTCCCTGCAGCGCTGCCTGGAAGAGGAGTATATGAGGCCTTGCCACCCCTCGGAGGCAGCCCTGGAGCCCACCCTGGCAGGTGAGGACACAGATCAGGGCCCAGAACACCCAGCCTCCTGCTCCCACCCTGCACTTGTACACACCCTAGAAGAGCTGGGCACTGGCTCAGCCGAATCTCTCCTTCAGAGCTAAAGGAACAGAAGAAGGCCATGGAGCAGGAGCTGCAGGCATCTGTGGGGCCGCCTTGTGTCTCTCCCAACCACAGGTAAACCACAACAGTAGACACAGGGCAGGGTGGACTGAAGGATCAGACCACCACCCCCCACACTTACTCCTTTCTGTCCAGGCAGTGGCCCTTGGGGTCCTCCACGCAGGGCCTCAGACCCCTGCTTCCTCTCTGTGGGGTTGCACCTCTCCAGTGCTGCCTGCCTGCACCTCCTCTGGAGCCTTGCCTTCGACCTCGAGGCCAGGCCGCTACCCGCCGCTGGGGACGGCAGCTTCAGTACAGCCCCAGGGAAGGGTCAGCTTCCACGCCCATGTCCAGTGCAGCATCCCAGGCCCCAGCCTGAAGGGCTGGTCACCGAGTAGGCTCTGGCTTCTGCCAGGATGCACCCGTCTGCCACTGCTGCCTGAGCTGCTTTGGCCCAGCCAGCTTCAGATCGGTCTTGGATGAGCTCTCGCCAGGACCCCAAGGCTGTTGGTCTGTCTGGCCTTTGCCCCACCCCCTTGCCAGATCCCTGGTGTCTGGAGCTGAGTGGCCGGGCATCGGTCCCAATCATCAAAGCCTTTGGCCTTTCTCTTCCCAGGCCTTCACAAAGGCCTGGCAGACAGAGGTCCCATTCCAGCCTGACTCTTGTCCCCTGGGGGACCCAGACAAAGCACAGCAGCCGCTCAGAGACAGGAATAGAAATTTCATTAAAATCTATGGACTTTAAAATCTTAGTGGTGCACGATGGGCAGGGATGGGCGGCGCACCGTTATTGCTACAGAGGATTAGAGGTGGCTGGGCCGGGGCTGTCACTGCACAGAGGACGGACAAATGGACACTTCAGGGATTCAGACACTTGGGGGCTTCCGCTCTGGAGAGGGGAGGGGCATGTGGGCTGGGGCCATTTGGCACATGAACAAGGGCAGCACATTTGGGAAGACTGGGCCTTTAGCCTGATGGAGGAAGGGCAAGGGGGTGTCGTGCAGGGTCCCCTTCCCCGGGACGCTGGGCTCAAACCTCCTGTGGAGCAGCCCCTACCCCATCCCCCAGAAACAAATGCTTTGGGCAGGCTGCTGGGTCACGGTCCTCTGCTGGCTGGGCCTGACAGCCAGGGCTGGAATGAGGGGCAGAGACCCCGGAGCAGCCCAGTGAGGTGCAAGCAGGCCTGGAAGACAGACTGGACCCAAGGCTGGGGGTGCGGAGGTGGCAACCACAGAGAATACAACGTTTACAAAAATAATTACACAGATAAACAGGGCTGGGCAGCACAGCCTGACAAGTAACACTGCACAGCCCCCAGCCCCTCATCCTGCCCCTAGGGAGGAAGAGCCAAATGTGCCTGGCAGAGGCTGGGGTCTGCTCTGAGGGCAGGAGCACTAGCCATGGGCCTGGAGGCCCACCCAGAACCTCAGCTCAGGGCAGGGTATAAGGGTATCAGAGGCCACGTAAAGCCGCCCAGACCACTGGGGACCTGGCCCGAGACCCCTCCAAAGTGCTTTGGACCTCCCAGCAACCCTCCACTCCCACCCCTCCCCACAGCTGCCATCTTGGCATCCAAAGGACGTGTAAACACTGGGGGCACGAGCACGAATGACTGCACTAGCAGTAGTGACCAAGATGACAGCAGCCGTCCTGGCCAGGGCGTGGCAGGGGGCAGGCGAGACACCTGGCCTCTGCCTCACCAGTCTCTGTGTTGGGAGCACGGGATGGGGGTGGGGCCACTCCCCTGGCAGCTGTGCTCATATCCGAGAGTCCTGGAGGCGGCTGGAGCCATTACTGCCCACAATGGGGATCTGGGCCTTGTCCGGGTGCAGTGGCTGGACCTCGAAGCCGTCATCAGGAGAGGGGATTATGGTGGGGGCGTAGCGCCCAGTCCGGTGCTCCAGGAGGGCAGGGCCCCAGTCTCTGCTTGGCTTTGTGGCATTTTTCAAACGCTGCATGAGGTAGGCACGGGGCACAGGGGCAGGGCACGTCAGGGGGGAGCCCTTAAGCCCCTTCCAGCCGGCCCCTCCCATTTCACCTGGCTACCCAGCCTTCCCCCGCCCTCACCTGCAGGAGGGTGTCCCCGTCTGTGCGGCAGAGCCGGAACATGGCGTAGAGGGGGATACAGAGGACGGAGGACAGAGCCATGAGGAAGCCAATGGCCACGGCCCAGCCTGGGTACTGGTAGTGGTTGTAGGTGATCGGCTGGTACTGGATCACAGTGAAAACTAGAATAAACTGCACGGGGCAGGTGTGGGAGTGGGCATGAGGCTGGCCCAGAGCCCAGACCCAGGCCATCCCTCTATCAGCACCCTTTCCTCTCTGGCTTCCCAAACTAGAAAGGGGCATTTGGGGCAGAACAGGGACAGCTGTCAACATCTGGGCTGTGGAAGAAGCAGGCAGGGCCAGGGGACCGGGGCACCATGGGTGGGAAGGCTCTGCGGAGGGAAATCTGTCTTTGCCGCGGTCCTGAACTGGCCGAGCACAGTCGAGCTGCTGCTGCCTTTGGAATTCAATCAGTTCTGCTCAAAGACTCGCTATGGCTTCCCCTGGCCGACTGAAGTAAGGCCACATCCTGGACCTTTAGGCTGTCACCTGGCAGTGCGACCTCAAATTGTCTTGCCTGCCACACGACCCCGCCCTCAGTGTTTCAGTCACACCCAGTGTTTCCCATCATCTCTTCATTTATTCTGGGGAGTCATCCTCTGCATCTTCCTCTGTCAAACCCTATGCCAGTGCCCTCTCCTTCAAGAAGCCATCCCAGATTTCCCCCATTTCCTCCTGCAGGGCCTCCCCTCGGCGTTTTCCACCTGCTTCCCTTAGAGTGGCTTGGTTTAATATTCCCATAGACCTGGGAGCTCCTGGGATTGCATCAACTCTGGGGGTGCAGTGCCCAGTACAGTGCCTGCCACAGTCTCTTGTGTTGATTTGAACTGATTGGTACAGAGAGGCAGAGGAGGATGGCAAGAGGGTAGGGCAAAGCCCTGCCTGTCTACGGCCGTGGGGACAGGGACATTCAGCCTGGGGAAGCTCCACGGGCTGAAATGGTGAGTGTCGGGCTGTGGTGCTCTAGGGAGCCTCCTTGGAAAGAGATGAGTGAGACTGGAAATAAGACTTGTGGCTGCAGCAACAAAAGGAGTGAAAGGAGGCAGAAACACAGGCAGTGGCTGGCGGGTCACCCGGAGGGCCTGGGTGGGAGGGTGTCCCAGCATCCTCCTCCTGAGGTTCCAGCCCCATCCTGAAGCACAGGGCCATATTCTAGAATGCAAGACCCACATCCAAACTGGAGGACCCTCCGGGGATGCTGCACACGATGGGAGCTTATAACATGTTTCCTAAATGGAACAGATCCTGACCTACGTGTGGACAAATCCCTCATTTGAGCTGACAGAATGGTGGAGTTTGTCAAAAAGAGCTTTTCAGAAATATGAAAAAAGAAAGCCCCCAGAGAAAACACAACAGCCCAGAAAGCCAGGCTGGAGTTACCCCAAGGAGAGGACTCTAGGCTCCCCTAAAGGTAACTCCGGCCTGGCTTCCTGGGCACAGGAAGGGCCCCGCCCACTGTGCCTCAATCTTGTGGAGACACCAGATCCCAGCCAAGGGTGCCCCTACAGATCCTTTTTGTGCTCATCTCCTTCCTCCCCACTGCCCTTGGCAGGTGCCCCCTGGTCTCTCCCCAGGACATCAATCTAGTCTGAATGCTGGGAGACCCTCTGAGCCACAGAGGCTGAGCTCCCCTTGGGCCACTGCCCCAGAAGGCATGGTACTCTGGGGTGGTGGTGCCTGCCCTCCCCTGCCTCCCACCACCAACACTTCCGCTCCTCCTGTTTCAAAGCTGGGCCAGTGGCCAGAGGGAGAGCCTGTGCCAGGCTCAGGAACATCCCACACCCTATGGGGTAGAGACCTCAGCCCTCCACAGGCCTTTATTCAGAAACATGAGCCACAGGGAAAGTCCGGTGCTGAGCCCCCTGTGCCACTGAGGCATTAAACATGACAAGAGTGTGGCTCTGAACACTGCCCGGGCCACTGGGCCAGCCCTCTCACTGTCACTCAGAGATGGCCCTGCCTGTCCTCTGTGGAGTGACCATTACACTGTCAATACCTGCTTTCCCCGAATCTCATCCCAAACAGGAGGGAGCTAAGTCATACGGTTTTAGCCCCTGGACCATTCCTCCCTCCTGCAGAGGTGCTTCTGGTGTGGCGCTGGCCCAGGCTTGGAATTGGACTACCTGATTTGAATTGTGGCTCTGCCTCTTATTAGCTGTGTGACCATGGGCCAATTACTTATCCCTGTGCTTCAGTTTCCTATCTGTAAGGTGGGGATAACAGTGACACCTTGGAGAGCTCCATCACGGGTTACATGGGAACGGTGTGTGGAAAGTGCCTGCTTCCTTGCCATGGTGGATTCCTTCCACCAATTCAGCTCCCTGATGGGAATTTCTCAGCTGTTGAATATTCATAAAACCTGGAACACCCCCCACCCAAGCCAGCCCACCTCACTGCCTGGAAGGCTTGCAAATTGCCCCCATGCAGAGCTGACATCTGATTTCACAGCCTGATCTACCAGCCTTGGGCTGCTGCTGGAACACTTGTTCCCACCACATAGCCAAGGCCCTGGAACACCCTCCCTAGAGGGATGGGAGATGAGGCCAGCAGGCAGAGGCTGACACGCTATCCGTATTGACTCCTGAGTCCCCCGGGGTGCCAGGCAGGAATGCCTGAGCAATGTCTGCAGTCAAATACAGGCTGTGGCACTCCTCTCCTAACCTGAGGCCAGAGCCTGGGCAGCTCTGAGTCTCTCTGACTCTCTCCAACCTCCCTTAGCCTCCCAAAGGCCAGAGTCATGGGTATGGAGCTCTGGCCAGGTGCGGGAGCTCCTGCTCTCCCTCCGCTGGGTCCCAAGAGATGGACACATGGCCAAGGGGCAGCAAGGGAAGGGAGGGGCCGGCCAGGGAACTCACGAAGATGATGGCGGGAGAGACGAAGCGCCAGCAGATCTGAAAGAAGAGGGGCGGTGGGAAGCCCAGCATCATCTGGATGTCCTGGAAGTAGTTCCGGTGCCCTGGAGAGAGGAGGGGTCAGCAGGTCCACAGGACAGAGTGGGCGGGCCAGGGGCCGGGTCACGGGAGGCCGGAGGCTCAAGTGCTCACCGTAGATGTACATGATGGCCACACACATGATGCAGGAGATGACCACCAAAGAGAAGCTGGCCGCATAGTTGTCCATCAGCAGCAGCCAGTAGATGCCTGCCTGGGGAACAGTGGGCGGCTGTGGGAGGCGCCTGCAGCCCCGGCTCCCCCACCCTTCCCTGCATGTCCTGGCAACTCTGAGCCAGCCCTTCCCTTACTCAGCTCTTACCTGGCTGGTGAGGGGGATGCCCAGCAGGAAGCCAGCCACAGCCACACCCAAGGTCACATAGGTCTTTTTCTGCAGGATCCACTCATTCCCCACCTCATCCACAATGGCTGTGACCAGCGTCTCCAGGAGGCAGAACTGCAGGATGTGGCTGTCAGATGGGGGACCTGCCCCTTGTTCCTGTCCCCTCCCTTCCCCAAGCCTCCGATCCACGTCCTGCACCTCATACCTGAGTGCCCAGCCCCAGCAGGATGAGCATGAAGAAGAAGAGCAGAGACCACAGCGGGGAGATGGGAAGTAGTGTGAGGGCCTCAGGGTAAGCCACGAAGGCCAGGCCGGGGCCGTGGTCTGCCACGCGGGACACATCCACGCCCAGGTGACTGGCCATGAAGCCGAGGATGGAGAAGATGACGAAGCCAGCATAGACGCTGGTGGCACAGTTGGTGATACTGATGATGACGCTGTCCCTGATGGGGAGGAAAAGAGAGTTCAGCTTCCCTCTCCCCAATTTGGGCCAAGGCAGACATGGAGACAGGGAAAGTTCTAGGAACAAGGGCGCCCCCAACTATTTTTTGGGGGGTGGGAGACAGGGTCTCACTCTGTTGCCCAGGCTGGAATGCAATGGTGCTATCACAGGTCACTGTAGCCTTGACCTCTTGGTCTCAAGCAATCCTCCCACCTCAGCCTCCTAAGTAGCTGGGACTACAGGTGTGTGCCACCACGCCCAGCTAATTTTCTTTTATGTTTTATAAAGAAAGATGGGGTCTCACTATGTTGCCCAGGCTTGTCTTGAATTCCTGGGCTCAAGTGATCCTCCCGCCTTGGCCTCTCAAAGTGCTGGGATTATGGCATGAAGCACTGAGCCTAGCCCCCAACTCCTTTTCTGGTCTGTTCTGGGCATTTTTAAGTGAGCCTGAGCTGCCTGAGTCCTCACAGACCCCTGGGACATCACTGTCCCCATCTCTCTTCTCTCTCTTGTCTAAGCCTCTCTCCCCATTCTCCAACAACTTTATCCAGAACCAGTATTCCCAGAACCTCAAGACCAGGAGGGGAAAGGAGGCCTGGTGGGCCCACGGCTGCACTGGAGCTGGGATCAGGCTGCAGAGAGGGCAGGGAGGGGGCAGCCTCAGCCCGGCAGGGAGCACTCACCGGTAACAGTTATTGTGGAACTTGTTGTAGGAAGCCATGGTGATGAGGCCTCCCCACGCGCAGCCCAGTGAGTAGAAGATCTGGGAGGCGGCATCACCCCACACCTGCAGGGAGGGGCCGGCGGGTGAGGAGCTGTGGGCAGAGGCAGGCACCTCCCCGGCCCTTCCCCAACCCGCTTCTGGTTTCCGCTTTCCTTCACTTCTCACCTTGGCCTCCAGGATCTTGTCCCACTGTGGGGTTAGGTAGTACATGATGCCGGTGAAGGCTCCCTCCAGGGTCACTCCGCGGACAAACAGAATGGTCAGCACCACGTAGGGGAACGTGGCTGTGAAGTACACCACCTGGCACAAGAGGGCTCCATGGACTCTTCCGGGCTCTCCCCTACCCTGGGCACCACCACCCTGGCTCCCTAATCACCACCAGCCTCTAGTCCCTCTCCCGCTCTGCAGTCCCTTCAGCATCCCCTCCCTGCAACACACACATGACCCAGGTAGGGGTCAGGATCTTTCTGGGTGGGCACAGACCCTGCTGGGGGAGGGGTACTTGCTTTCCCTGAAGACTTGACCCCTCGGATGAGGCAGAGGAAGACGACCACCCAGGAGACACCGAGGCAGCCAAGGAGGGGCAGCCGCACCTCCCCAAAGTTCCCGATGTCGTCTGACAGCTTCAGCACATACAGCCTGGGAAGGGGAGACTCTGTTACGGATGGCCAGCCCCCGCTGCCCAGCAACAAATTCCCAAGGCTCAGGGCCCACCTGGGCCATACCCTCCTTTGTCATGAGGTCCCGGCAGCCACCTTGTGTGACATGGGAGCTACTTCAGGGGCCCAGCCCTGGCCAGCCCTCCCCCTCCACCTGCTGCAGCCCCTGGGGAGCCCGACACAGTCCACTGCTCTGCAGCCTTTCCCAGGCCCTTCAAGGGCTCCTGGAGGCCACACCCCAGGCTTGGGTAGTCTTCCCAGTCTCCGGTTGGGCTCAGCCCAGGTCCTTGTTTGCATGTTTCTCCCTTCAGGAATGCCTTTTCCTCATCCTGTCAGGTGTCACCTCCTCCAGGAAGCCACCAGTGAGCATCTCACCTGCACCAATCAGCTCTATCTCTGATAAACTGAGGGAGGCAGTGGAATGCTCAGTAAAGACTGGACCCTGGCCAGGTGTGGTGGCTTGTGCCTGTAATCCCTGCGCTCTGTGGAGGTCGAGGCGGGCAGATCACCTGAGGTCAGGTGGGTCCTCCAGGAAGCCACCAGTGAGCATTTTACGTGCACCAATTAGCTCTATCTCTGATAAACTGAGGGCGGCAGTGGGCAGTGGAATGCTCAGTAAAGATTGCAGCCTGGCCGGGTGTGGTGGCTCACACCTGTAATCCCAGCACTTTGGGAGGCCGTGGTGGGCAGATCACCTGAGGTCAGGAGTTCAAGACCAGCCTGGCCAACATAGTGAAACCCCGTCTCTACAAAAATACAAAAATTAACTGGGCATGATGGCGGGTGCCTGTAATCCCAGTTACTCAGGAGGCTGAGGCAGGAGAACCTCTTGAACCCAGGAGGCGAAGGTTGTAGTGAGCCGAGATTGTGCCACTGCACTTTAGGCTGGGCGACAGAGTAAGAGTCCATCTCAAAAAAAAGATTGAACCCAAATTTCTCCCCTCTGGGTGGCTCCATCTGGCACCCTATGCCATACCAGCTGTGATCTTTTGATCAACCAGACATTTATGTGCCTAGCCCTGTGCTAGGTGCTGGGCATACAGGCCTGCAGGGGCATCTCCCCAGCCCTCAGGGAAGAGGGCAGAGAACAACTGCTCTACCTCCAGCACCAGCATTCAAAGTAAAGAAACCATTTCTTGTTTGAAGGTTTTTCTTTTTTCTTTCTTTTTTTTTTTTTTTAGACACAGTCTCGCTCTGTCACCCAGGCTGGAGTGCATTCGTACAATCAGGGCTCACTGCAACCTCCACCTCCCAGGTTCAAGCAATTCTCCTGCCTCAGCCTCCCGAGTGGCTGGGATTACAGGTGCCTGCCACCATGCCTGGCTAAGTTTTGTATTTTTAGTAGAAACAGGGTTTCACCATGTTGGCCAGGCTGGTCTCAAACTCCTGACCTCAGGTGACCCGCCCACCTTGGCCTCCCAAAGTGCTGGGATTATAGGCGTGAGCCACCGCGCCCGGCCTGAAGGATTTTTTAATACTTTGTCTAACCATAAATGCTAAACAGGTAGTGTTTTATATTATTATTATTGAGACAGGGTCTTGCTCTATAGCCCAGGATGGAGTACAATGGCACAGTCATGGCTCACTGCAGCCTCGAACTCCCAGGCTCAATCGATCCTCCCACCTCAGCCTCCCGAGTAGATGGGACTTCATGTGTGCACCACCACGCCCAGCTAATTTTTGTATTTTTTGTAGAGTTGTGGTATCACCATATTGCCCAGGCTGGTCTCGAACTCCTGGGCTCAAGTGATCCTCCTGCCTCAGCCTCCCAAAGTGCTGGGATTACAGGCATGAGCCACCGCACCTGGCCTATATTATTTTTGACTGCAAGTATACAGCATTACAATGTTAGGGACTGAAGAGTTTAAAAGGCTAGCCTGGAAACCAAATGATGAATTCTAGCTTTATTTTTATGGCACCATATTCTGTTTTTTGTTTGGTTTTGGTTTTGGAGCACACGCTTTTGAGATCAAACAGCCTAAGGACATTTGGAACCCAACATATTTACAAGTGGCCTCTTGACACATGACATCTCCAGAATTATTCTGCATTGCTTTAAAAACGTCTCCACATGACATATCTTATTTTCCCAGCCAGGTGGTAAGCGCCTTGAGAACAGGACCCTCAGGAACAGGTCCCACAGGGGCTATGGTTGTGCTGCCTGAGCTCCTATCAGCAGTCTTAGTGATTTAGGTTGCATTATCTCATTTTGTCTTTAAAACCAGGTAGGTATCATGACCACCCAATTTCATGGACAAATGACTGTGAACGACCTCCCAAGGCCACAGCTAATAAGTGGCACAGCCAGGATTTGAGAGGGGTCTGTGTGACTCCAGAGCTGCCATGAAGACCCTGGGGGACAGGATCTGGGCCCCACAGGGACGGCAGAGGTGAGAAGGCCTGGTCATGTGTTTAGGGCCCAGTAGCAAGTGTCAGACCAGCACAGAGGACTGGAAGGCAAGATTGTGAAGAGGGTGGCGAGGGAGGGGAGGACTCTGAGTGACAAGGTTGAGTGGGTGAGAGGCAGACATGGGCTCAGAAATCTACCCTTTGAGCTTCTCTCACTTAAGAGTCTCTTCATCTGACTTTTGATTCGCTTCCCTCATTTGTAAAATGGTGATTTTAAAAATCCCTACACAAGCTACCTAACAGGGTTTTTGTGGCACTCCAGTGAGATGGCGCAGCTGTCCAAAGGGTTGTTGGAAAGTGTGGACTAAACACCTGGACAGCCGCCCCCACCTAATTCACCGCGGCACACCCAACAACAGCGGCACCAGAGGGGCGCAACGCACGCAGATTCTGACAGCAACTGCTGCCTAGCTCCTTAACCTCTAAACGGCAGTCTCTGAATCTGAAAATATGGATACTAATATCTACTTAGATAATATGCCTGGCACGTAGTAGGTGATCAACAATAAGGGTGCTTCCTTTCTTCCCTTGCTGAAGCCAGCCTGGGTTGCTCTCTTCAGGGCCATTTCCCTGACTCTCCAGGAGAGGGCAGCAGGGAGCCATGCTGCTGAGAAGGTGTCCTGCATGGGACAGTGGCCAGTTAGGCAGGCCTGGCTCCAGCCGGCACTGGGGAGTAGAGTGCAGCGGCTCCACCAGCCAGATTTCTTTGAAGGCTCTTCTCCTCTGATTTTACTGGATAAAATCTCTAGAGCTTTGCCCTGGGTGGGCCCAGGGCTGGGAATCTCTGAGTCGGTCCCTGGGACAACCACCACTGGAGCATCCGGGGGTGGGGGTGCACAAGGCTTTGTGTTTCTGGGAGCTTCCAGGAAGGTTCATCACCCCAGACTAGATCAAGTTGCCCAGTCCACATCATGCCTCAAATGTAGTAAAATGCCTCACTCGGCAGTATCTGCTTGTTCTCCCGTCAGACAGCAGCTCTGTGAGGACAGTGTCTTCCTCCCCACCCTCTCTCCCCTCTGAGAACAGTACCCAGTACCTAGTAGGTGCTCAATAAATCAGCTGGGCATGGTGGCTCACGCCTGTAACCCCAGCACTTTGGGAGGCCAGGGTGGGTGGATCACCTGAGGTCAGGAGTTCGAGACTAGCCCGGCCAACATGTCGAAACCCTGTCTCTACTAGAAACACAAAAACAAGCCAGGCATCGTGGCAGGTGCTTGTAATCCCAGCTACTAGGGAGGCTGAGGCAGGAGAATCGCTTAAACCTGGGAGGCGGAGGTTACAATGAGCTGGGATCGCGCCACTGCATTCTAGCCTGGCCAACAGAGTGAGACTCTGTCTCAAAAAAAAAAAAAAAAATCTGTCCATTCAGTTCCAGGTGTTTTTAAAAAAGAAAATAAATGTTAGGATGTTAAAAATTTAAAAATAAAAGAGAAATGACCTGTCTGGTGACTGAGTGCCTGAGTCTGCCCATGCCTCTCTGGGGGACAGCAGCTGTGTTCGCTATGCTCTGGGTCTTTGAGAATAGTGGCCCCATCTTACCTGTCTTTGAGTGTCTACAGCCCAGCACAGAGGTTGGCACAGGGAAACTGGGTCCTTCAGGGTCAGAGCACTCGGGCCTGGGCTTAGAGGACCTGTGGTGACTTGTGGTATCCTCGGACCCTCGTGCATTTCAGTCATGGCTTTCCATTACATGTGGAGAAAGCCTCAAACCCTTAGCCTGGCATGGGAGGCCCTGTGTTATATGATGCCTGCTGGCCTCTTCTGTCTTATCACTCAGCGTCCCACCTGCTTCCAACCCCAGCTCCAGTTTGCCTCCTGCCCTCTGCTCACCTGCTCATGCGGCTCCCAATCTCTCTATTTTCCTCTCTACCTTCTCTGGGAAGCCCTGACTGCCTGGTCTTGCCCCATCCCCTTAGCACCAAGCACTACCTCTTTGTGTCCCCATGACACCCCTGCACACACCTGGACCGAGGCACCTGCCCTACTGTGATTAGCGATCTGTCTCCCCACTACCCTGTGAGCTCCTCAGGACAGGGGCTCTGGGCCGTTCATACCCACCGTGGGGACACAGGGCCTGGCAGAGCAGAGGCGTGAATGTTGTGGAATGAGTGGTGGAGGCCTGCCAGCATGCCCCCAAAGCTCTATGCCCAGGGGTTCCCCAGCAAGACACGGGGAATTTCCAGCTGGTGGGTGGAGGGCACAGCAGGATGGCCTGAGACTCTGGTCTCTTCGTCGCCTCTAAACAAAATGTGCCACGGTGTCTTGATCACAGCACCCCCGGCTCAGAGACCTTCCATGGCGTCTTTCGTTCTGCATCATCAAGTCTAAGCCTAATCCTGGCAAGTTCTTTATGAAAGCAGTACCACTTCCTAGGCCACCTGAAGCCCATGCATTCTCCCCACACCTGTTACTCTCATCAGAGCAGGCTCTCTCCAGCCTTGGGGCCAGCCTCTGCTCATCGGGGACAGGGTCTTTACCCACACTCTTATTCTCCCCAGGATCTGCCCCTGCTTTCCTGAGTCTCCTCTGAAGGCTGGTTTGCTGGATTTCTGACGGCCTTCCTCACGGCTGCTCTGTAAACATCCTGCAACTCAACATCCATCTTCCATTGCTTTCCTTCTTTTTTTTTTTTTTTTTTTTTTTTTTTTTTTTTTTTGAGATGGGGTCTCACTCTGTTGCCCAGGCTGAAGTTGCCAGGCTGGGTTCACGCCATTCTCCCGCACCTGCCACCACGCCCGGCTAATTTTTTTTCTTTGTTTGTATTTTTAGTAGAGACAGGGTTTCACCGTGTTAGCCAGGATGGTCTCAATCTCCTGACCTCGTGATCTGCCCATCTCGGCCTCCCAAATTGCTGGGATTACAGGTGTGAGCCACCGCGCCCAGCCTCCATTTTCCATTGCTTTCTGTACATCAGGCTCTTCTCCTAAACCTCTTCACTCACCTCTACCCTCTCCCAGCCCAGCAGGGAGCTAAACCTGCAGCAGGCACCCGACTTTGTCTTCAGATGGCTGCCCAGTGGGGACAGGGTCGCCACCCCAGGTCCCACGGGTGCCTCACCTCCAGTACTCCTCGCTGGGGCTGGTCCTCTGGAGGCTGTGATTGAGCAGGTGGGAGAGGTTGCTGGGCAAGGTGGCTGGCCGAGAGCCATTGGTGAGGTTGGAGGCGTCCAGCACACCAGCACAGTCACGCGTGTTCCAGGGGTTATTGCAGTAAGCCCAGGGCAGCACGTGCGTCATGGACGAGAAGAAGTAGTAGAAGGCAATGCAGATGACCACGTTGTAGTAGATACCGATGTAGGTGGACACCACCATCATACCATAGCCCACGCCTGCAGGAGGGGAGGGGCAGGGGGGAGGAGCCTCACGCATCCAGCAGGAGGAGGTAAGGTTAATAATTTCTTTTTTTCTTTTCATTTTTTTTTTTTTTTTTTGGGACGGAGTCTTGCTCTGTCGCCCACACTCTGTCACCCAGACTGGAGTACAGTGGCGCAATCTTGGCTCACTGCAAGCTCCACTTCCCGGTTTCACGCCATTCTCCTGCCTCGGCCTCCCGAGTAGCTGGGACTACAGGCGCCCACCACCACACTGGGCTAATTTTTTTGTATTTTTAGTAGAGACGGGGTTTCACTGTGTTAGCCAGGATGGTCTCAATCTCCTGACCTTGTGATCCGCTTGCCTTGGCCTCCCAAAGTGCTGGGATTACAGGCGTGAGCCACTGAACCCGGCGTGTTTTTTTTTTTTGTTTTTTTTGTTTTTTTTTTGAGACAGAGTTTTTTATTTTCTTGCCCAGGCTGGAGTGCAATGGCGCGATCTCAGCTCACTGCAACCTCCGCCTCCCGGGTAGCTGGGATCAAGTGATTCTCCTGCCTCAGCCTCCCGAGTAGCTGGGATTATAGGCATGCGCCACCACAACCGGCTAATTTCGTATTTTTAGTAGAGATGGGGTTTCTTTTTTTCCCCCTTTTTTTTTTTTTTTTTTGAGATTAAGTCTCCCTCTGTAACCCAGGCTGGAGTGCAGAGGCATGATCTCGGCTCACTGCAAGCTCCGCCTCCCGGGTTCACGCCATTCTCCCGCCTCAGCCTCCTGAGTAGCTGGGACTGCAGGCGCCCACCACCAGGCAGGGCTAATTTTGTTTTTGTATTTTTAGTAGAGACAGGGTTTCACTGTGTTAGCCAGGATGGTCTCAATCTCCTAACCTTGTGATCCGCCCGCCTCGGGCTCCCAAAGTGCTGGGATTACAGGCTTGAGCCACCACCACCACGCCAGGCCAAGATGGGGTTTCTCCATGTTGGTCAGGCTGGTCTCAAACTCCTGACCTCAGGTGATCCGCCTACCTCGGCCTCCCAAAGTGCTGGGATTACAGGCGTGAGCCACTGTGCCCAGCCCAAGGTTAATAATCTCTAAGGTCCCAAGGGGCAGGCTGAGATGGAGGGCCATAGGAAGGCCAAGTCGAGGTTTTGGTAGGGGTAAGTTGGCCAGGGGGCCAAAGGAGTTTTGTGTGTACACGTGGTAGGAGGGGAGGGTGGCGGCCAAGTAAACATGGGTCCCAGCATGCATCCTAGGGCTTAGGCCATTGATGTGGGGCTTGGGGTCAGCATCAGGGCTCTACAGAGGTCAGCCGTGTTTGTACAGATGGGCGAGTTGGCACGGCCCTCAGAGGCCGTTTTGTGTGTGTGTGTGTGTGTGTGTGTGAGCGAGGGCCCCGCCCAGGCCTCACCTTTGAACATGGGGCTGATCCTCCAGACCCCCAGGCACCCCTGGCTCGCAAACTGGCCGAAGGAGAGCTCCATGAAGAAGAGAGGGATCCCGCAGAAGATGAGCATGATGAAGTAGGGGAACATGAAGGCTCCTGGTAGGCAGGGAGAGGTCTGGCTCAGGAGTGGGCTTGGAGGGATCTCACCCTGGGCTTCCTGCTCAGAACCCAACAGCAAAACCTTCGTGATTGGGTAGGACCCAGGGAGGAGTGTGCCAGGCTTGAGCAGGAGCCTGGGCTGAGGCACACCACCCCCAGCCTGTCTTTGAACTTGACAGAGGCTCTCAGGAAGTCTGCTCAGAGTGGAATCCAGGCCCCAGAGCCTCCATACTTGGGTGGGATTTGATGGTTTAACCAAGCGATTTCACAAGCATAAGTTGCTGAGATCCTCAAATACCCTGAACCATTTAGGGGGGCTGCTGAACCCCAGGGAATAGAACAGGGAGCCTTGAGTGGGGGTTAGGTCCTTTCTTGCCTCTCCTCACCTCAAAGGGGGCCAACTGGCAGGGCCAGGCCCGAACAACAGACTGCCAGGGTCTGGGGTGGCCTGCCTTAGGCAAAGGGTGCCTAAGCCAGGGATGGGGGCAAAGGAGGCCAAGGCCGGAGGCCAGCCTTTATCTGGAGTGGGTCTGTGCCAGGGAGAGGGTGGCCCAGGCCCTAGTGGGTGGGCTCTACCCAAGTGGGTGGTCCCTGCCCTGTGCCCGCTGGGTACCTCCCCCGTTGCGATAGCAGAGGTATGGGAAGCGCCAGACATTGCCCAGGCCCACGGCATAGCCCACGCTCGTCAGTACAAACTCGATCTGGTTGCCCCAGTTGCCCCGTTTGAGGTTCTGGTCCCTCTTGGTGGCCTCGTTGGGCACAGCACCATTCTGTGGGGACAGGAGAGAAGCTACCATCAGCAAGGCATTTGTGCTCCATGCCTGACCCTCTGGGCCTCCCCCAGCGGGGAAACCATGGACCCTCCAACACCCTTCCCCGGGCTTCCCCTCTGCTGGCAGGAGCTTCAGGCAGGCCTGGCAAGGAAGGAAGCAGAGAGTAGTGGCTGCCAGAGGGCGCCAAGCAGAGCTTCCCTCACCAGCCCCACAGCACCCAGTGCCAGGTGCACAGCCCACCTGAGGAGCTGCTGCCAGCGTCTGGGAGGCGGGACACTGAAGAGGGAGCTAGGGCCAGGAGCCCCTAAGCCCCTCCAAAACCTCCCCTTGCACCTCTGGGTAAGGACCTGGGAGCAGCTGAGCCTCATACCAAGCAGCCAAGTCAGGCTGGGCACAAAGGGGCCTGTGTCCAGACAGCCCCCCCACCCGTCGCCTACCACATCACCAGGCTGAGCACGCTGCCCCTGGGCAGGCGACAGCGGAGGAGGGGAGGCTAGACCCCTCCCCCAGCTGAAGGCTTCTTCCTGGGGGCACAGAGTGGGCAGGGCTGGGAGGAAATGGGGGAGCAGCTGAGCCGGGCCAGACCTGGGGAGGGCATTCTGGGACTGTAGGTGGGAGGGTCCGGGGAGCTAGCTACACTGCCCATGACTGGGGAGGAACCCTGGGGAGCTGACCTGGGCCATGGCTAGGGAGTGCTGGGCCATGAGTTGGGGAAGGAGACCAGAGTTGTAGGCCTCATGCCAGACTTTGAGGACAGACTCTGCTAGGGAAATGGAAGGAGTGGCTCTGGAAAAGCGCGGCAGGAAGAAGGATCTCTGAACAGGGAGAAGCGTCACCTGCAGGGGAGGGGGCTGAAGGTCAGGAGAATCAGATGCGGGGATTTGCCCCAGGGAAGAATGTGGGGCCTGCAGGACTGGACTGGTGGCCTGGGCCTCACTGAGGATAGCCCCTTGTGAAACCCCAGGCCCAAAAGCTGGAACTGGCTCTGCAAGTCCCTTGGTTAAAGAAGTCCCTTAATAAGTGCCATGCTCCTTCCACCTCCCTCTCACAGTGAGCAGGAAATTAACCAGAGCCCGAGGGCCCCAAGGGGTCTCACTAGGGAGACAGGGGCTCAGTGTCACCAACAGAAACACAGAGACCTTAGTGCCAGAGACAGCCTCCCAGAGCTGGGCTATTCCCCTGAGAGAAACAGACAGACCCGGCATCAGAGATGGAGCCCCGTAGCCTCAGAGAGATGCCAATGATGTCACATTGACCCTCCACTTGAAAGAGACATATTCAAGGACAGCAGTCACTCTGGCCAATAAGCAAGGCAGCCTGGTGCAGGTGAAATGCTATCACACCCTGATGCTGATGAACAAACACAGACGGGACGAATGGTCTCCCTGGGCCCCAAGTGCCTTGGATAGGCCAGGTGGGAATGCGGGCAAAGGAGGCACCAAGACCTGATGGGTGGGCACTGCAGCACAGACACCTTTGTGGGCAGCCACCCTGTGCACCCAATCCAGCATCGATCCTGGCGTGATGTGACCCTCACACACTCCACAGAGGGCAGGGGCGCAGTGCCAGGGACCATGGGTTTCCTTCAGGGAGCACCCAGAACAAATCGGTGGCTGAACAAGCCTTCTTTCATTCATTCGTTGATTCATTCATGCAATGGCAGATTTATTGACACCGGCTATGTGCCAGGCACTGTGCCAGGAAGTGGGACTTCAGCAGAGAGCTCCTACCCACTCGGAGATGGAAGTCCAGTGGGGGCGCAAGCCATTAATGAAATGTACACACCTATCATCTTTAGATGTGGCTTCAGTGTGACCATAGAGGGGATCATCTCAAAATCACAAGACTATGGAAGGAGGACAAGGCGGGAAAGCAGGACTGAGGTCAAGGAAGGCCTCCCTGATGAAGAGGCTTGAAGACATGCTTGGCCCTGGGAGAGGGTGGCCCCCGGCCTGAGTGTGCCTTCTGTGACATGCCCCTACAGAATCCTGCCTGAGCACGTCACCACCTCCTGGGGCCTTCACTGGGGCAGGTGTGGCAAGATCACAGAGTCAAGGGGCCATTTTTTGGAGGCTGTGAGGCCTGCTGGGGGTGGTTTCTCTGGTCCCAAACAAATGTCAGCCAAATAGGGCTCCTATATGTTGACCCTACAATGCCAGTTTTCTTCTGTCCCAGGGTTGTTTACTGAGGGCCACAATGCCTGATTGTGCCAGCAGCACAGTACACGGATGGGGTCACAGAGCAGCAGTTAGAGCTGTGAAAGGAACAACTGATGGTCCAGGATGGCCCCATGGGCAGGGGAAGGGCAAGGCCCTTTTCAGAGATCCAGGTTCCCAAGGCTTGAAGACCAAGGCCTGTCTCCTGTTCCCAGCAGGATGAGGGACAGATGCCCCATACCCCCCGACCAAATGGGACCACATTTGGATCCCTGAAGTCTGCTCCTTCCCTGGCATGGGAGGGTACAGGGAAGGTGGTGATGCTTCCAGCCACGTGCCACAGACAGCCGCCTGCCTGAGCCCTCAAGAGCCAGCCGCTGCTCCGTTAATGAGCCGTGTGCTAACCAGCTCAGCCGTGCGGGCTGTAACCCAGGGAGGCCACAGCCCCCAGGACGGGGGCTGAACTGGGGTTGGCGATGGGGCTCTGGCAGGAAGTTCCTGACAACACTAAAGGTCTGCTTTGTGCAGAGGATCCTCGCAGAAGCAGCACCCACTTCTGCTTGGGCCTGGGTCCCAGCACTGTGGTGTTCGACCACGGGAACCTGGCCCAGGCTTGGCCTCTGACTTCAACTCCAGGGCTGTCTATGTTCAGGTGGCTTGGCTGGGGAGGGCTGAGCTCTCAGCGGAGGACAGAGCAAGCCTACCTTTCTCCAAGCAAACTGCAGGAAAGACCCTCCAAAAAAAATCCAGGCACTTTCTGGGTGCTCTAGTTCCCTTCCTCGTCCAGATCTTCTCTGGGGACCACCCCCTGACTTCCCTCCTGAGCAGCTAAATCTTTTTCAATACTGTATGGCTTTTTTTTTTTTCCTCCCTTCTTGCATCATCTTTCCTATTCTAAGCTTCTAGTTTTTCTTGATCTGCTGGGTGGACGGCTGTGTCACTGATATGAACTGTCCCTGCAGTGGTCATCAGCTGAGGTGCCCATGGAAAGATCCCTTTGTGCTCACGATTTGACCCAGACTGGCTGCCTGTCTGCCTGAGCCAGCTCAGCCCCATGGATGGGCTCTGCTCCAGGCTTCTCCTACCCCCCACTACTGTCACCACCATCTGCGCCCCTCTGCTCACCCTCACTCACTTGTTCACATCTCAGTGGGGAATTAAACCATAGCAGCATGGTTCCCTCTGGCTTGGCCCCCTCCTCTGCAGGCTCCCTAAACAGCCCCTACGTGCCCTGTCACCCTTCCTGGCAGCTCTGAGAGGCCACCGCCAGGACAAAGCAGCCTCTGCTTGCCACTGTCATGGGCCCAGCAGGTGGTCTCCAGGACAAGACTGCCCTGCCCTGTCCCCAAGCTCTCCCAGCCATGGAAGGAATGGAGGCTTTCCTTCTATGGTGGGGTGGGGTGAGCGGGCACACACACACACACAGCCTTCAGATGTTCCCTTACCCTTAGAACCAGTCATCGAGACAGCAGTGTCCACCCTGGCACAAGGACTTATGATCTTGCTTGGTTTAACAGCCTCCCGCCCCGTCCCTGCCTAGCTGGGAGAGCCACACTGAGCAAAGTCACTTACATAAGTCCTTTACACAGCCCTCTGCTTGGCTGATTTACTGCTCTGGCTGAGCCCCTGGAATTAAGGCTGCTCAGCTCCGAGGGCAGAATCCAGATCTCCCACTCTGCCCTGGGCTTGGCCGAGGTGGGACACCGGTGCAGGCAAGAACCCTGGTGCTCTAGGGCCCACTCCTCCAGTACAGACCTGGGCAAGTCACTTCCAGTCTTGGTATCTCAGCATCGCTATCTATGAAAGCAGGGGACAGACTAGATAAACTCACTATCAGACAAGATCGGGTGCTTTAAGGATGGCTTGGCCATAGACTAGATAACCTCACTATCAATTGATCTGCCAGATTCCCAGGCCAGACAGCCTCAGCAGCTACTCATATTCCATAGCTCTCCCTCACCTGGAATTTTGCTATTTCTGACTTTCCCTTGTACATTCCATTAGTTCCCACTAGCTTTCCAGATTACTAAAAAAAAAAAAAAAAAAAAAAAAAAAAAATTTGCCCTTTTCTTTCTGATTATAAAAGCTTTATAAGCTATCACAAAAAAGTTAGAAAATAGAGAAAAAGGTAAAGAGGAAATGCAGTGGCAAGGCCCACTCCCAGAGCGAACCAGGGCCAGTCTGAGGATGCACTCCTGCCTTTTGCTCTTGCACAGACTCAGAGCCCAGCTCTCCACCCTGGACGGTGACTCTGCTCTGGTGTGAGCCTCCCGCCTCCCAGATCAGTGCCCAGTGGATATTTTTGTGAATTGTGAGCTTCCCCCTCCGGCTCTGGGTGGACACTGAGGAACCCTGGAGCTGCCCTGGCTGGGCGGGCCCCTCTGCAACCCAGCAGGCTTTGTGTTTAGGACTCTCCAGCCCCAGGGTTTGCTCATGGGATGAAGTCCCATCCAAGACAAACTTCATGGAGGAGAATGGGCAAGACCTCACATCCCAGACTGACTTTGAGCCCAATCAGATCGCTGGCAACTTTCTCTAAGCCCCACTGGGGAATGTAGACAGAACAGCCATTACAGTAAATTGTGGCTGCCTCAGAAGACCCCATGACCTCCTTCCTGCCAGGCATCCCTCGGTGTTTGTTCTCTCCCATCAGTCCAGGGCCCAGGCTGGCCCACAGGTAGCACCTACCCTGCAATGACAGAATCTTCTGTCCTTCACCTACATGGCACTGAGTAGGGGCAGAGAGACCCAGCTGCAGCTCTGATCTCTGGCCTCAGTAACCTGGATACAGGAGAGTCTGGGGCTGGGGCTGGAGGGGCAGAACATGGGAACATCTCCCCTGGGCCGAGCAGTCCCCAGTGGCCATTAGTGCCTCCTGCCTCAAGGAAAACCTCAGAGCCATCTCTGGGCACCTCTCAGGACTCCAGGTGCCTTGAGTCCAGGCCTTCATATAGCAGGTGAGAGAGACAAGAATACACCTTGTGCTTATCCATTGCAGAGCCCTGACTGGCAGCAAGGGACCTGCCAATATTGTGGGCAGCAGACAGATGACTGGCACCCCCAGGCATGCTGGGCTCCACTCCAGGAGGCCCTGGGGAGAGTGATGGGGGACCCCGGGTGGGCCCTGGACAGCTCCTCGCTTCCCACCCCAGACAAGCCCAGCAGGGAAGACTGGAGGCAATGGCCCCGTCCTGCGCTGTAGCGGCTGGGGGCGGCGTCTGCCCTCACCGACTGGCAGCAGGCAGGCACTCTGGGAAGTGGCTTTGGTTCTTGACCCTAGCAGTCCTGAGATTTGAGGGCAGCCCTGCGTACTGCTCCTCCCAGACCCATCCCACATCGCCTCAGAGGACATTCCCTCTTTTGCCTTCTGAAGGTCAAGTCGGGATGTCCTACAGGGGAGAAGGGTAGCTTTTGAGTCTCCTCACCCTTGCTGCCATCCGCTGACATCTCCACCCGTCGCCAGCGTCCAGGGATGAGGACACACCGGCTCCCAGCCCATGCGGGCACTTGCCCTGGACCCTGGAAAATGTTCTGTGGGGTCTCTGTCTTTCCAGCTGAGACTCTTGCCCCATCCCCTTCCCCCACCCTTCACCACTGAAACCATGTACCACGTTTCCCTGCCCCCTCACCCACTCTCCCCATAGGAGTAACTGCCGTGGCACAGACAATGAGGCTGTATTGATTAGTACAATTCCTGGGCACCTCCGGCCCGTCTCCCCGGGAGCTAGGACAATGCAGCTTTGATACACAGAGCAGATTCTCAGCAGGTCCTTGGGCTGGGGGAGCCCTCACACCCCCACTCTCCTCCCCCTCGCCCCCGCCACACAGCTAACTCTTCCTGCACTCCTTTGCACAGTTGCAACTTTCTGGGTCACTTTGGCTGGTGTCTGTCTCGCTTGCTGGCTGTGCCTGCCCCTCCCTGGCACGGACCACTCAGCCCCTCTCCCCACCCGCAGCCCAGCCTCTCAGCCTGCCTGGCACCAAAGAGGGGGCTCAACCTCCTGGAAGGTGACTGACCTGTTCTGGGGAAGAGGGGGCCACAGGTCCATGAGCCACGGCCATCCCAGGGCGAGCGATCGCAGCCCGCGTGTCTCCGCCGCTCATTCACACCTCTGCCAGCTCCAGGGCGACACTGACGCATCCCCTGCCTCTCCCACTGTTGGGCTGGGCAGCGTCAATTACTTTCACCTCATCTCCTCCCTAAGCTCTGCCTACCCCCTCCCCTGGCCCTGCCCCTCCGGCCAGTCCCCATGCAGCCCAGCACGGGTGCTCCGGAGCTGGAGAGTGGGGTGTGTGGGGTTTGTTCTGTTTTTCCCTTGTTCCCAGCAAGTAACTGGAACAAAACACACACACACACACACACACCCCCCACAGAGTCGGGCAGAGCGGGCGAGAGAGTGGCTCACTCCCCCCACAGAGCTGACCAGACACTGTCTAAGCCCACAGGCTGGGCTCCTGGTAGGGTAGTTGGGTGTCTGATGAGTGATGGGGTCTGCCCTGTTGGGCCCTGGATGATGACTGGCAGCAGGATGGAAGGCACAGTTCACAGGGCACCACCAGAGCAGCTCAGGCTCCTCGGAGGGGTGCAGGCTGGGAGAAACCAAGGCCTAGGGCTGCTAAGGCTGTACCTGACCCCCCCGCCCCACCAGAGATGGGGACTCCCAACATGCCAGGATGATGGGGCGTCTTCCTAGGAGAATGTGACTGACCATTCAAGAAAGCCCTGGCCTAGTGAACCACGCTGTCACCTGTCTGAACAAAGATGGTGTTAGCCAAGGGGGCAGTCATCCCAGAGTCCAGACAAAGGGGGGCTGTGGAATAAGAACCCGTGAGGATTTGCACCGTGATGCCCAGAAGCTGAGGTGCTAGTCTGGGAGTGTGTGCAGCGTGGGCTGGTAGGTCCAGTGGTGTCGTCACCATGACTGCAGTCACCATGACTGTGGTGGGATGCCACTCAGACCCATCCAGTCCCTTTCTCTGAGGCCACACACACTGGCCAGTCTCCTGCTGACCCCAAGATACCGCAGACCAGTGGCTCAGAAGGTGGGCATATGTGTTCCAGTGCTGGGAAGGTGTCAGGCCCTCTGGAAACTGGTCAGTCAGCAGAAGGCTTGGCTTATCGTAGGACCTCAGGAAATATCAGTCAGATGGACACGTGCATGAATTCTGGTGTAAGAACAGCTTTCCTGTGAGTTTGGTGAGTGTGGCAACCCCACAGGGAATATAAGGAGTTTTGTCAAGCACAGGATGACATTAAAAATGAAAAAACAGGGCCGGATTCAGTGGCTCACGCCTGTAATCCCAGCACTTTGGAAGGCAGAAGAGGGCAGATCACAAGGTCAGGAGTTCGAGACCAACCTGACCAACATGGTGAGACCAACCCCGTCTCTACTAAAAATACAAAATTAGCTGGGTGTGATGGCACATGCCTGTAATGCCAGCTACTCGGGAGGCTGAGGTGGGAGAATCACTTGAACCCAGGAGGCGGAGGTTCCAGTGAGCCAAGATCGCGCCATTGCACTCCAGCCTGGGCAACAAGAGCAAAACTCCCTCTCAATAATAATAATAATAATAAATAAATAAAAATAAAAAGATAGGCGGGGCACAGTGGCTTAGGCCTGTAATCTCATTGCTTTGGGAAGCCAAGGCAGGAGGGTCACTTGAGGTCAGGATTTCATGACCAGCCTGGACAACATAGTGAGATCCTGTCTCTACAAAAAACTGGCCAGGTGTGGTGGTGTGTACCTATAGTCCCAGCGACTCAGGAGACTGAGAAGGGAGGATTGCTTGAGCCCACACGTTGGAAGCTGTAGTGAGCTATGATCACACCACTGCACTCCAAACTGGGTGACAAAGTGAGACCTTGTTTCAAAAAATTAATAAAAAATAAATTTTAAAATAAGATAAAAAGTCACAGGCTTTAGAGTTTGACAGTCCTGGGTTCAAACCCTAGCTCTGTTAGTTTCTCACCATATATAACCCTAGGCAAGTCCCTTAACATGTTGGATCTCAGTTCCTGCATCTCTAAAACAGGGATACCACTCGCCAATCACTGAACCTAGTGAGCAGTAGTAATAATGGTAACAGAAAACACATAGTAAGTGCTTGCTGTGGGCCAGGCACTGTCCTGGCTCAGCATATGTGGGACGCTTGCTTCAGAGACAGCCCGTCACCCTGTGGGCACTCACCTAGTATGGTACAAGTTAACTTCCCATATGTTAACTCACTGGGTCCTCCCAGCTGTCCCATGAGGTAGGTCCATTATTATCTCCATGTTGGTTTGGGGAAGATGGGGACAGGCCTTGGCTCAAGCAAGTGTCCTAAGGATGGCCTCAGATCCTACTGACTCAGCTGCTCACTCAGCCAGCCTCATGCGCCTGGTCCCCAGACACACTCCCCTGACTTCCTGCAGGCGCAGACTGAGGGCCAAGGCGCTGGCTGGGCCACTGGCTCCAGGAAGGTCCAGTCACCCATGATGCCCAAATGCTCACTTCCACCCAGGGTGGGCTCTGGGCTCTGGCTGCCCTGGCCTGGGCCGGGTGCCCAGAACAGGCAGCCCCGGCTGGATGGCTTTCCCTGGCTCTGGCCATGGGGACAGGAGGCGGCAGCAGCCCAGCTGGGCCCTGGCCGTAATGAGACCTCATTAGCGAGATCCAGCTGCTCCAGCCCCACTTAGGAAGGCTGACTCCCCCAGCTCCCGCCTCTGACTTTTCCTAATAAGAGTGGGCCTGCTTCCAGAGGGGCAAGGAGGCTAGGGTCTTTGTTGTCCCCTGTGACTCTGGAGGGAAGGTCCCGCTGAGCTGGGACTGAGAAGTGCCAGGGATGGGGGAGGGCCGCAGGGCGGCTGTGTGGGAGGCCGGGCTACAGGCCTCCCTGAGTAGGTGGGCTACAGAGGAAGTGGGGAGGAAGAGGGAGGGCAGGCCCCCTGACCTGAGAGGAAGCTGAAGAAGGCTGGGCCTTTTCCTCTGGATCTAGATATTGTCCATTTCACTGAGGAGCCAGTAGCTGCTAATCTAGGATCAGTGGAAGGTCATTGCTTAGGCTGTCCTGGCTAGAAGAGCACCTCCACTGTGCTAGGCCTTATCTAAGGAGAATGGCCACTGTGTGCCAATCCCTGAGCCGGGATAGCATTTACTGGGTGTCAAATCTTGTGCTGGAAGCACCTGCTGTGTGCGAGAACCTGCATCAGCAGAATGCCCACCATGTGCCATGTCCGAAGCTGAGACAGCACTCATTGTGTGTCAGTCCCAGGTGAGGAGCCCCTATGGTGTGCTAGGTCCTGCACTAGGGGAGTACCCCAGGTATGCTGAATTCTGTGCCAGGTAAAGACCCAGTGTGTGCCCAGCTCTGAGCTGGGTGAGCACCCATTGCGTGCCTGGCAGTGTGCTAGACGAATGCCTACAGGGTGACAGGCTGTCTTCTAAGGGAGTGTCTAATGTGTGCCAAGTCTGCACTAGCTGAGCATTTGCCACATGCTAAGACTTGGGTTAGGTGAGTGCCCAGGCAGGGACAGGCCCTCTACCAAGGGAGTGTCCAAGGTGTGCCAAACCTTGTGCTTGGTGACCTCCCAGTAAGGCACCAAGCCTGCACTAGTTGAGCACTTGCTACATGCCAACACTTGGGCTGGGTGAGTCCCCACTATGTGCCAGGTCCTATGACGGATGCTATAGACAGGAGGTGCCCAAACCCTCAGGGCAAAACATATGAGAACAGGTCAGGGTGGGGCAGCCCCTGGCAGCCTGTGGTGCTTGCAAGTCCTCCTGGGATTTGGATGCTCTGGCACCCAGAGCCCTAATCCAAATGAGTCTGTTCCTGTTCATTGAGGCTTCCCAGTGGCAGAAACAATCAGCGTGCTCAGACATGAGAAGAGGTCAAGGAAGCCCGCCAAGGCCGGGACTGCCCAAGACTCTGCATGAGTGGGTAGTGGCACTAGGGAGGGGACTGAGGTGGCCAGCCTGGGAAATGGTGTGACATTGGTGGGTGAAGGATTAAAACTGAGCTAGTGGGGGCTCTCTTGCCTCCTGTCCTGGGTCCCTCTCCTCCAGCCCCTTGCCCTTTGAGACCTAGGTGGCCCTGCTCCACACGTGTACGAGGGCCTAGGTCTCCATGGAAGGACCACCCCACCCACCCCCTAGTGCCCCCAAGCATCCCAGCTGCTCCCAGGCTTGGAGGCACCCTGGCCAGCTGGGTTCTCACACAGCCCTGTCCTAGGAGCTGCTGAGGCGTGAGGGAGGCAGCTGAGCTGGCCTGGCAGAGACCATCTGGGCTGGGAGTGAGGGAGGGACACGTGCAGCAGGCATGTGGGCCTGGGCACGTGCTGGTAAGCTGCTTGTTACCCATGGGGCACTGGCTGTAGCATCCAGCAGAAGCTCCAAGGATAACACAGGGTGTCTGCCGACACTGAAGAGACTTAGAGGGCCAGTGTCCTCACACCCAAACCTGGGTAAAGGGGGATAGAAGTGAGGATCCCATGGTAGGGGCCAGTGCCTGCTCCATGCATGCCAGGGTACAAACAGAGCAGCAGAAGCCACAGAGAATTGTGATGGTCCAAGTGCATGGTTACACACACGCCCCTTAACATCCTCTTTTGATCTACCAGGGTATCCAAAGAAGAAGCCTGTCAGAATGATGCTTCCTTAGTTACTGGCCATAGGAAGACACGGAAGACACAAACGTGCTGACTGGGCTGCCTGTGTTAGCAGAGATGGGGTTCGGCTGGGACCAGCTGCCCTGTGCACCTCAGAGGCTGTGTCTAGAGGCAAGCACTGAACGGAGGTGGCTTCAGTCCCAAACTGGAACCCAAGAATAGAGTGGAATAGTCCAAGGTCATCAGCAGAGCTGAAAAGGAAGCAGGAATAGAATCTCCAAGCAACCACTGGGGGTGCCCATGGGACGGATGCTATGAGCCTCAAACGCAGCAACAGTGGGCAAAAGCCAAAGGGCAGAGAGCGGGGAGGAGAGCGAGCCTCAGCTATCTTTAGGCACATCCTAGTGCTGGGAACAGGAGTCCCAAGGCAGCATTCCCATCCACAGACAGGCTGGCCGGGCCGACCGGCAGAGCACAGTCCGGGAAGCTCAGTTCAGGCAGGGACTCTGGGACACTGGGATCCATGCCCTCTGTGCTGCTCACATCTCTCCGCCTGCCCTCCTCCCAGTCCTTCCAAGTCACTCCAGAGAAAGAAGAGCCACCAGGGAGGACTCAGAGGTTTCATGGGGCTCAGAATCTCCATGGTAGAAAGGGACAGGGCCACACCCCACTTCCTGTCACAAGCCCATGGCAATTCCAAGACCTCTCCAGGAAAGGCGGGGCCATGTTTGGGTTCTCAGATGGGATTCACCCCTAGCAAGTGTTCAGGTCATAAGACCTCCATCTGGGCCCATTTCTGAGCACCCAGATTTCAGGAATCTTAGGAATACTTTCAGGAGCTTGGTTCATTCAGACTTACTCCAATCAGTCAATGAGCAGGGGGCTAGACCAGAGGGATGGGGCCAGGGGTTGGATGCAGGAGGTTCAGAACAGGGCCAGATAGAAGATCCTGAGCTTGGAACAGAACCACCCGGTTTTCTCCCACAAACTGTTCTTTTTAAATTTTTTAAAATTTCTTTTCTTTCTTTTTTTTTTTTTGAGACAGAGCCCTGCTCTATTGCCCAGGCTGGAGTGCAGTGGCACAATCTCGGCTCACTGTAGCTGGGATTACAGGTGCGTACCACCACATCTGGCTAATTTTTGTAGTAGAGACAAGGTTTCACCATGTTGGGCAGGTTGGTCTCAAACTCCTGACCTCAGATGATCCGCCTGCCTCAGCCTCCCAAAGTGCTGGGATTACAGGCGTGAGCCACCACGCCCAGCCCAAGTTGTTCTTTTAAACCAGGTACTTTGAGTCCCAGAAATCTTTGGTGAGAGGCAGGGCTTGTTTGGGGAGGGCTCAGTAAAGACCCCAGGCCAGTGAATCTTTCATTAAATGAGAAAAGCAACACAGGAGATTGACAGGATGGGAGCTGCTGAGGGAGGGACTGTCCATGGTCAGTCCCTGGTCCCCACCCCCGGCAGCCATCCAGTCTAGCCTGTCCCCAGGGAAGATCTCAAGAGAAGGAAGACAACCATTGCCTCTGGGACAGGATTTGGCATCACTTTCCTGGTTCCTGCTTCTGGTGCTGACCTGGTCCCTCCATCAGCTAGTCTTGCTCCTTTAAGAACCTCACCCAGGCTGGGCGCGGTGGCTCACGCCTGTAATCCCAGCACTTTGGGAGGCCGAGGCGTGTGGATCACCTGAGGTCAGAAGTTTGAGACCAGCCTGGCCAACATGGTGAAACACCGTCTCTACCAAAAATACAAAATGAGCCAGGCTTGGTGGCACATGCCTGTAATCCCAGCTACTCGGGAGGCTGAGGCATGAGAATCGCTTGAACCCGGGAGGGGGCAGAGGCTGCAGTGAGCCGAGATCACACCACTGTACTCTAGCCCAGGCACAGAGTGAGACTTGGTCTCAAAAAAATTAAAAAAATAAAAAGGATCTCACCCACCCCGCTGTGTCTCCTGGCCTCACCACTACCTCCCCTGTGCTCTAAGGTTGAGGGCAAAGAAAAGCCAGGACATGGGGGAAGGGTGGAGAGAGATTTTCTGAGAGTCCTCAGGAGAGCACTCAAAACAAAATGTTGTTACTTTTCAGACTGAGAAGGACCCAGAGAAGTGGAGAAAAACCAGGCAGGGTCTGAGGGAGGAGCCCTTGATCAGCACAGACGGAAGCCGCCCGCACAGCCCCACGCTGCACTGTCCTCTCAGCACATGAGTGACCTCCTTCTGTCCGCAGCACCTCTGTGACAAGGATGGGGCGCACACCTCCTGCCTTCTGGCAGATCTTCGTGGGCTCTGTGGGCTTGGAGCCTGACACTCTCTGACCTGGTAGATGAGGGGCTACCTGCTCATGCTGGGGTCAGCTGGGAACTCAGGAGCCCTGGCAGTGCTGGCCTTCCTAAGCCTTCCTGTCATGGCAAGCAGCTGGCAGGAGGTCCTGGGGGCAGAGCTTGGGACTCCCCTTCCTCCCCACAGTCTGGCCTCTGTACTCACCAGCATCCCTTTGGCACCTTTTCCTACCATGGCGGCGGTGGGCTGGGGCTCTGGTGATGGGGACCACACTCACAGGCTCTGCTTCCAGCGCCTTTCAGGCCACAGACCTCAAGAGCTGTGGAGAGAGCAGAGGGTGAGGTGAAGACTTGGCCATGTCGCCCACAGGGCTCTCCAGACAGGTAGTGCAGAGCCACCCACCACCAGCCGGCCCAGGCCCTCTGCCAAGCCATGTCCGCATGCTGCTCCTTTCTTTCTGGAAGACCCTCAGATCCAGCTCCTTCCCAGTGCCCCCAACCTTTCCCCTGGATCTCTTGATCTCCAGGCTTCGTGTCCCAATGGGCAAAGGTCTATTTTTGACTCTCCAGATGCCCAATCCTGTAAAAGATAAAAAATGAATACCGAACTGGGATGGAGTCCAATTCCTTCATGGTCTATGTGAATGGCTTCAGCCTTTCCCGGAGGGGAATCAGCTCCGGTCAGCACACTCTCCCCATCCTCACCCCAGCCAGGCAGCCAGGATGGCCCTTCCCCATCTGGGCGGTACCCAGTGTGGGCTCCAGGGCAGCTGGGCTTGTTGTCATGTCATTCACTTGGACCAAGCTCTGGGCCAGCCACACACCCCTGTGCAGCCACGCCTCCTTCCACTCCCAGCTGTCCCCTCCACAGCAGTTCACCAGGTGAAATTCTACAAATCCTCAGCACTGCACCGGGCTAAATGTCACCTCTTCTCTGCAGCCTTTTCTGACCCACTCTCTCAAAAGAATAAAAAAGTTGCTTCCTCTTTTCTGTTTTGTGCAAATCTCTACTAGTATTCTTATTTCGTATGACACTTATTTGCTTTTAAGTTCATCGACCATGAGTCAGTGAGTTCCCCGAGGGCTTGGGACTGTTTCTTTTGCCCTCTGTGCCCAGCACGTTGCACGGCACTGGGCTTACAAGAAGTGTTAGTTGAATTGAAATGGAGGGAAATAGCGAAGGCGGGACCTCTGGAATGAGGGATCCAGGCCAGCCCAGGATCTTGTGGGAAGCATCTGAGGGGCAAGGTGGGGCTGGCGAGCTGTGGGGCAGCAGCCACGTGGAAGGAGCAGCTCCATGGCAATGCTGGTGCACACGGGCTTAATGTCAGATGGGATGGAAGAAAGGTTAGTTTTTGACAGGCCTCAGGAGAAATCCATCTTCAGAGAGCCTTAAAGAGTTGTCTCATTGCATTCCAGCCTGGGTGACAGAGTGAGGTTCAGTCTCAAAAAAAAAAAAAAAAAAAAAGAGTTATCTTGGCCGGACGTGGTGGCTCACACCTGTAATCCCAGTACTTTAGGAGGCCAAGGCAGGTGGATTACCTGAGCTCAGGAGTTCGAGACCATCCTGGCCAACATGGCGAAACCTGGTCTCTACTAAAATTACAAAAATTAGCTGGGCGTGGTGGCGGATGCCTGTAATCCCAGCTACTCGGGAGGCTGAGGCAGGAGAATCACTGAAACCTGGGAGGCGGAGGTTGCAGTGAGCCTAGATCCCACCACCACTGTACTCCAGCCTGGGCGACAGCGGGACTCGGTCTCAGGAAAAAAAAAAAAAAAAAGAATTGTCTCATGGGAGGAAACCCCTACTCAGGGCCTAGATCCAGGAAGGATTCGGCTCTGCCTCTCTCTGGAGCCTTTCCTGCCTTCCCAGGGAGTCTGTTCCCAAGGCTATTCTGGGCAACTCTGCCCTACCCACAGCCACCTGTCAAGGGCCACCTCTCACCTACAAGCCCAGGAAGTCTCTGGAAGGCTGGAGGAGAGATGAGGAGGCTGCTCTTTGCCTATGCAAATCAGCCCTTGGCTTTTTTAGGCCCTTTGCCCTGGCTGCCTGGTCTCCTGCAGAGCTTCTCTTAGGGCAGGGTGGGGACAAGATGTGACCCAGGCTGGCCTGTGGCTCAACTTCTTCTCCTAAAGAGGTTCCAGCTCATGGCTTTGGTCTTCTGGGGGCAAGTAAAGAAAGACGGGGGTGTGCTCCCTCAAAATGAGATCATACCTTGTCCTCTCTCACCCCTGTGCCTCCCTCTCAAGCTGTAAACTCTAGATTTGACTCCCTTAAAGCCACCTCTCCTCATTCAAGGACTAATAATGACAATGATGATAGTAATAACAGCAGATGGCATTAGAAAGAGCCATGTCAGCTGGGTGCAGTGGCTTATGCCTGTAATCCCAGCACTTTGGGAGGCCAAGATGGGCGGATCACCTGAGGTCAGGAGTTCAAGACCAGCCTGACCAATATGGTGAAATCTCATCTCTACTAAAAGTACAAAAATTAACCAGGTGTGGTGGTATGCGCCTGTAGTCCCAGCTACTCGGGAGTCTGAGATAGGAGAATCGCTTGAATCCGGGAGTCAGAGATTGCAGTGAGCCGAGATCACACCATTGCTCTCCAGCCTAGGTGACAGAGTGAGACTTTGTCTTAAAAAAAAAAAAAAAAAAAAAGCCACGTCATGGGTTGGAAATTATTAAGCCCACTGGTCAGGTAAGTGAACTGAGGACATTGTGTCTCCAAACTTAGGCTGCAGAGGGCCCTCACCCAGGTTATTCTGGAATTCCTCCCAGTTTACCATCAGAGAGACGGACTCGGAGAGGTCAAATGCCTTCCTTGTAAGTGCTCGAGTGAGGACTTGAACTAGGTTTTCAGACCTGACATCTCTGACTCTGACATCTCTGACTGCAAATGCAATCCCTGCCCTCAGGTAGTTCGTGGACTGAAGGGAAAAGACTGCTTCATGGCGGCTTCCAGGAGAATGAGCTGGGTGTAAAGCTTTGCTCCTTCTCCTGCCTTTGACATTCCTGTTATGTGGCCCCATCTGTCCATTCAGAAAACACCAAATGATTGCCCATGGCGTCCAGCCCCTTCCACGTGTGGAAGATCCACAACACCAGGCCCCACACATGCCCCTGAAGCATTTGTGGGCCACCGCTGACAGGCAGTAGCGGGTCACAGAGTCAGTTTAGCACAAGATAAAGAGCTCGGGCTCTGGGATCTGGTAGGCCTGGGCTGGATTTCTGGCTCAGCTACTCACTAGGTATATGATTTCAAGTAAGTTACTCAACCTCTTTGAGCCTTAGTTTTCTCAGTCTGGAAGATGGGGCCAATAGTAATTTCCTCATAAGTTCTGAAGTTTCTGCCTAATTTTTGTCCTTACCACAAGCCCTCCACATGTTCCTCCCCTCCAATCTGTTAATCCTCCCGAAGCCCTAAATCCCTGATTCTCTCCAATAGTTTTCCACAGCCAACAGGATATGGCCTAAACTGCTTAGCAGGCATTTATGGCTGACCACAGCTAGACTCATTTATTCCGCAATATTGATTGCAGGTCTGCTCTGGGCCAGAACTGTGCTAGGCACCAAGAACTCAAAGGTATCTGTACTCCTGCAGCTTACAGACTAAGGGGAAAGAGTTAAACTGATGACTAAAATTTAAAGAATTACAAACTGAGACCAGGAGCGGTGGCCCATGCCTGTAATCCCAGCACTTTGGGAGGTCAAGGCAGGTGGATCACCTGAGGTCAGGAGTTTGAGACCAGCCTGGCTAACATGGTGAAGGCCCATCTCTATCAAAAATACAAAATCAGCTGGGCGATGTGGTGGGCACCTGTAATCCCAGCTACTTGGGAGGTTGAGGCAAGAGAATCACTTGAACCCAGGAGGCAGAGGTTGCAGTGAGCCGAAGTCGTGCCATTGCACTCCAGCCTGGGCAAAAAGAGGGAACCTCTGTCTCAAAAAATAAAGAATTGCATACTGAGATAAAGGATGTAAAGAGAAAGATTGTGTTATGAGACTCTACAGTAGGGGAGCCTGGCCTTGTGTAAGACTAGGGGAGGGCTTCCCTGAGGAAGTGATGTTTAAGGGTCTAAAGAAGTAAATTAGGCAAAGTGGCAATAATGAGGAAGAGAAGAGGAAGAGAGAGTCAAGCAAATGAAACAATATGTGGAAAGGCTCTGAGGCTGGAGCTCAGATAGTCAGGGGGAAATGGTCAAAGATTAAAGTGGACAGAGAGGCCTGGCCAGGGCCTTTGGGGTCTGGATTTTGGTCTTCATCTTGAGGGCAAGGGTGGCTATTGAAAGCTTTTAAGCAAAAGATCAACTTCAAGGAGAAGCAATTGGTGGAATATGCATCTTGAAACCATCCCCCTAGATACAGTGTGGAGAAAGGACTGGAGGGAGGCTGAAGTAGAAGACAGGAAATCAATTAGAAATGGGCCAGGCCAGGCCGGGTGCGGTGGCTCACGCCTGTAATCCCAGCACTTTGGGAGGCCGAGGCAGGCGGATCACCTGAGGTCAGGAGTTGGAGACCAGCCTGACCAACATGGAGAAACCCCGTCTCTATAAAAATACAAAATTAGCCAGACGTGGTGGCACATGCCTGTAATCCCAGCTACTCAGGAGGCTGAGTCAGGAGAATCGCTTGAACTCTGGAGGTGGAGGTTGCAATGAGTCGAGATGGCACCATTGCACTCTAGCCTGGGCAACAAGAGTGAAACTCCATCTAAAAAAAAAAAAAAAAAAGAAAGAAAGAGAGGAAGGAAGGAAGGAAACAAGGAAGAAAGGAAAGGAAAGGAAAGGAAAGGAAAGGAAAGGAAAGGAAAGGAAAGGAAAGGAAGAAAGGGGATAGGTCAAAAATGAGGGGGCTCAGGTTAGGAAGGTGACAACAGGGTGAGGAGAAGTGCACAGATTTCAGATAAATATAAAAGGCAACATAGGAAGACTTGGTGATGAATCGGACTGGGTAGGGGGAGGGATAAGAAGGAGTCTCTGGTTTCTGTTGGTGCAGTGGGAGGAAGCCCATCCCAGAGGACAAACGATGGTGAGGCTGCAGGTTCGGTGCGGGGACAGGAGGGCTGGGTTGGACAAGCTGGTCTGAGCTGCGTGTGAGTCACCCAAAGGCAGATGTTGAGACATCAGTCACAGAACCCTGGCCCATCTTGACAGTCTCACCGCTGAGTATCAGGGCTGTCAGGTCAATCAGTTTTAACGGTCCATCTTGGAAAAGCCCTGGAGTCCTCACTGGGGATGGAAAGGTGACAGGCTCTTTCCCTGGCTTCAAGGACCTCACAGTTTAGTAGGTAGGTAGAGGAAGAAGCATAATTTCCATTCACTGTGATGGAGGAAGTGGAGGAGTTTCGGGAGCAGGAAACAGCCCTTAGTTCTACCTGGGAGCCCAGGTCAGCAACCTGTGGCCATCTGCCGCCACGTGAGACTACCCAGCATTTGCAGAAGGCTCCTGCTTCATGCCTTTGCCCCAGCACCCGTTCCCTCTTTTTTGAGCACCCTTGTCCTGATATCCACCTGTATATATCCTACGCATCCTCAAAACCTATCCCAATGCTATTATCTTCATGAAGCCTTCCTAGGTTCTCCCCGTTGCTGTCAGCCTTCCTACTGTACCCCCACACTGTGTACGTCTCAGCACGCTTGCCACACGTAGCAACTGCGGCATGCTTCCTCGTGCCCAAGTCTGGCTCCCCACTAGATGGAGAGTTCTTCAGGGCAGAGGTGTGCTTCTTCTGTGTTTCCAGAGCCGGGAACTGAGCGGGTACAGCGCAGTCGCCGCATAGGCCAAGTAAAGGGGGCGTTTTCTCTGCGGTCGTTGGAAACACTTGAGCATGCTCAGTGTCGCCCATTAGTCGCTAGAACCAGTCCCCTCACCCACTACTCTCCAACCTTCTGATGCTCCCTCACTTTGGGAGTCTTTAACCTTTCAGGTTATTCTCTCCTTCCCCATTCCTCGCCCCGCAGCCTTCATTTCCCAACGGCCGTACCCTCACGCTCCTTTCAGCGGAGAAATAGACCGCGCTTTGTGCGGAAGCTGTCAGCGAGCTGGGGTCCAGTCTCCTTTAAGAGTGATCCGCGAGGGGGTGTGGCTTGCCGAGAGCAGGCCCGAAAGGGGGTGCGGCTCCTTTAGGTATCTGCGGGCCCGAGGCGCGGAGGCCCCGGGCCAGCAGGCAGGGGCGCGGTCGGTCTCAGAGCAGCGGCACCGCCCGCAGCGTCCCGGTTCCTCGAAGCGGGGCGCGTCCGCTTTAATCGGGAGAGAGATGTAGGGGCACGGGCGTTACATCAGCCGCCACGTGTGGGCCTCAGCTGGCGTGGAGGCGGCGGCCCCGCCCCCGGCCCCTGCGGTGGAAAAGTACCGGGGCGCCGAGGTCCCCGCCCCACGGCCCCGCCCCCGGGCCGGCTCCGGCCCCTCCCGGCCCTCGGGGCAAGCCCCACTCTCCCGCCCGGCCCCGCCGCCGGCTCGCGATCTGCAGTGGCTGCCGGGTGCGGAGCGCCGGCCGGGGGTGGGCGCCCAGGGCTGCTAGGCCCCTGCCCTCACCTGCGGCCGCCCGGCCCCGCCCTAGGCGTGCCGGTAATGAGGGTTGGGGTGGGGAGGGCACGGATTCTTTCCAGGGTAGCATCCCCCAAAGAACTCCTCGCTCGCTCGCAGTCCCTTCCCAAAGCCGCGGCCAGAGCGCGGACAAAGAGAGGCTGAGTGCGCCAGGACTCTCCCGCGCGGCTTCCCGGGTCCCGCGAGCGCACGGGCACAGGCACCGGCACCGGCACCGGGAGGGCAGATAGGGAGGCAGGCCGGCTGGAGGGACCAGACAGGCAGCCAGGCTGGCGGGAGCTGAGAGGCGTTGGAGCGCGCGGGAGCCCGCACGCTAGGCGCAGGCACGGCCGATTATCGACCCCCTCAGGCCCCCAGAGCGCAGAACCACTGGCTCCCCGGACGGACCGTGCCACGCTCTGGCTCCGGCGCTACCCGCACAGCCTGCGCCCGCCGCCCCCGATCTAACCGGCGTCTGGCGCCCCCCCCACCCCACGCAGGAGCTCCCCCCGCTTCCCTCTCCCTCCCGCTTCAGCTCCTTGGTGACAGCGGTGACACCCAGCCGCGCGCACCTACCCCGACCTTTGCGGCGAGACAGACATCCCGGTGCGTGCCCCCACACTCTTACCCACAGATGCCCGCATACATGCGCGATCACACACACACACACACACATATATGCACACGCTGGTCCTGGGGCTCAGCCCCGCGTCGGCTCAGACCGACGGCAGGACCGACGGAGGCGCGGGCCCCAGCGTTCCCTTCCCCCAGCCCCCTTACCATGCTGCAGCCCCCTGCCCAGGCGTGCTGGGTCCGCACCGCGGTGCGCCCAGGTGGCTTTCTTAAAGTGAAAGTTGCATCAGCTTCCCGAGGCTCTGTGCCGCGCCCGCCCCGCCGCGCCGCTCGCAGCTCTTCCACAGCCTGTTGTGTTTTGGTTTCGGGGAGGCGGGGGCTAAGAGTTTGGTGAAAGTTTGAAGAGTGGAGAAGGCTTGGGAGATCTAGCCAAGTCCCTCCCCTACCCGAAGAGCTCCCCTGGCCGTCCTCCCCTCTCCATCCCATCCCCTCCCCCCGTGCAGACTTCTCAGGCTCCTCCTCCCAGGGAATAAAATTACAAGTCTCTCCAGCTTTCAGATGATTGATCCCCACGAACCCCTGGTGGCTCCACAAAGGAGCCCCCTTCTCCGCCCCTGCCTCGCTGCCCTCCAGCTGGGGTCCTTGAGCAAGCAGATGTGGTCCCCTTCGGGCTAGGGTGGAATAAAGCCAGAAGGCCTGGGGCACTTTGGGGGGCTGAGGCTGGAGTTAGCCCTCCAGGCCCCTGGCCTTCTGCGCCTGCGTTTCCCCTAGAGAGAAGTCAGAGCAAATTCCATTCCCTTTGGAGCAGAGCCGCTAGAGACTGTGGGCACTGCTGGGTAAGGCCTAGGTCCTACTCCTTGGAACTAGAGGGCTCCAGGGAGCCCTTTCTCAAATTTCCCTCCTGGACCACCGGCTTGGTCAGCTCTACTTTTGAGGTGGTGTTACAGGGGCTGCAGACACCAACCTGGGATCCCTCCTCCTTCCATGGTGAGACACCTGGGTTACAATCTCAGCTAAAAAAAAAAAGTCTTTGCCAAAAGGAGCATTGTGAGCCTCGGTTTCCTCCTCTGTGAAATGGAGAGAAGGGGCTAAGGAAATGCATGTGTGTGTATGTAAAGCCCGTTGCTCCAGGCTGCCTCTGGGGAGGGGTGCCTGGCATGTGGAATGAGGCTCCCACATTTGCATACCTTGTGAGAGCCACCACCTTTCAGGGAAAGTGGCCAGTTAGTACTGTCAGAGGAACTGGTTTTTGCCCCAACCTGAGTGGGGCATCTGCTCAGGGAAGGGGCCCAACCTACAGAGGCAATTTCTACTTTGGACCCTGAGTCCTCACCATTTTCTGGTCATGAAACAGTTTAATTTTTTTCCTTGGGACTGTCAGCCCCCAATACATGCCAAACTCACGTGAAACCAATTGTTGAGTGAGATTGCAGTTTATTAATTTATCAGAGGCACTGAACAAAATAACAGGCATCAAGCCCAGGCATTCCCTGCAATGCAAGCTCTTTCAGGCCACACGCAGTCCATTCCACAAACCTTTCTCAGAGCCAAAGTACAAAGACAGCTCTCTGTTGTCTCCTATTCACATTGGACTCCTGATGAGATCTGGGAAGACACCTTAGTCTTATCAGCAAGATTATTTTCATTTTCACTTTGTCCCCAAACCTAGTAGATATAGTATGCTTGGGATTTTTATTCTACAAACCAAGTGCAGGTGTTTCTTGTGTGAGTTGTGTGCACACACACCTGGATCTGGGCAACCTGTTGTGTCTGTGCCCCCAGACGCCTGAGCCCCTGATTGTGTATTTGTGTAGGTACATCTGTGGAAGACTGTGTGCACTGCAGCAGGTCTGTGTAGTTGTGTGTGTGCCCAATTCCTGGGACTGGGCAGATGGGGTCCAAGCCCTCTACATCTCTCCTGCCAGGACTTAACTTCCTCCATAAATTGTTTTTAGGATCTTCCTCCTTGCCTCCTCCCTGGGGCTCATCAAAAGGGATACCACCCCAGGGAAGGTAGATGGAGGATGTTGAAGAGGCCCCCAAGTAGAGGAAGGCGGACAAGGAAGAGTATGAAGGGGAAAAGGCCTCCCTCCTTCTCCCTTCCAGCAGTAGGCTGGGCTGGGGACAGGCCTAGAAGAGGGCACTGAGCGCTAAGAACACAGTGAAGATTCTGAGAGTTTTCATGGCTCAGGGAATCCATATGAAGGGAGGCAGGTGTGGGGTGCTGAGAGCAAGATTCCAGGATGCCCTCAGGCCTAGGGGCTTGGGGCCTGGGCAGTTAGAAGAGAGGGGGATGGGTGCTCAGGGGACAGCCCTCTGAGGCTCCGTCAGAAAGAAGAAGGCTTGGGGACTAACCTGGGGACAGGGAGGCAGCCTAGCACTTTAGCCCATGCAGTGAAGAAAAGAGAACATTTTCCTTGGAGTGTTTAGGAAGATTGGGGATGTTGGCCAGAGGGCTTTATTAAACTAACACTGGCAGAGCACAAAGTCTATTTGTATACATAGAAACAGATTCATGGATGTGTGTTTTACCCACCTTGACCCAGAAAGAGCTTCAGGAAACCGCACAGTGAGCTGTGTCCTGAGGAGACACTTGTGAGAAAGATTCTGGTTTGAAAAGCCATCTCCTTGAGACAGGGACTAGAGAGGCTGTTTTTTCCAATCAGAATGAGGCCCAAAGGAGGCAGGTTTGGGCCCAGCCCAGGTCAGAGCTGGGATAGCCTCCGTCCCTGGCTGTGAGCCCCTGGCTCTGAGCAGCTGGCCCGCAGGCTGGGAAGGGCATGGCCAGCCTGGGCCACTGTGGGGCAAGCAGGGGGATCAGGACTGAGGACAGACTGGGGCGGGGGAGGGGATGGGGGGACTGATGGGGTCAGCCAGTTTGACTGGCCTGCTTCTTCCTGGGGCAGGGCTGCAGCGGGCTGGGGGGCCCACCCACTGCAGGCTGAGATGTGTCTCAGGAGCCTCCAGTTACCGCAGCCAGTGGAGCTATTTCCTGGGAGGGCTGCATCCAGCGTCAGAGCCCCCAGGGCTGGCAGGTTTCCTCCAGTGGTGTCATCAGCCTGCAGGATCAAGGCCTCTGTTTTGGGATGCAGGTAAGTCAGTTTAGGTGTGTGTCTAGTAGGAATACGAATAATGCCAGACTTGGGCCACTTCTGGTGGTCACTGCAAGAGCTGGGAGCACTGGGCACCTTGATGGATGGGTGCTGGGGACCTGCTGAGAAGGTGGGGGAAGGTGGACGTTGCCTATAGTTGAAGCCAGGCATGGCTAGGGGTCTCCACCTCCTTAGAACCCCAGCCTCAGTAGCCGGGAAGCATTACTGGGAAGTGCCTGCCTGGGCTTTGCTCTCAGATTCCTCCTTTCTTGAACCTGGAGCCCAGTGGCCAGTGTCTGGCACCTCCCCTGCCCTGTCCCAACGCAGAGAAGCAGGTTAGATTGGTTCCAGATCCGAGAGCTGTCTCTGGGGCTCCAGGTACCCCTTAGGCCATCCTATTGTGGTTTCTTTCCCCCTGAAACCCCGCCACCCCAGCCCCGCCACCCCAGCTCCGGGACAGCATAAGCTAATCATGGGGCTCAGAACAGGGGTTCCAGGCTGGACCTCCGTGGCTCCAGGTAGAATCAGGCATATGGACAGGAAGTACTGACTTTGGCCTTGTCCAAGGGGCAGCCCCAATCTCAGGAGCTTTGAACACCCAGACTCCTAAATAGCTTTGAGCTCCCGAAGTCCCGAATTCCCAATGTCAGGGGTGCCAGAGCACCTAACACTGTAAAGGACCCAAACCCCAGAGCCCCCAGTACCCCATTCCCAGGGGCCTGGGGTACCCAACATCCAGACCACCCCATGTTCATAACATCCCATTTTCAGAGTGCCAGTGTTCCAGTTCACTGGACCTAGAGGGAGGGAGTGGGGTCCCTGCATTACCAAGGTCCCTTCAATGACCTATGATCTGAGGAGTGGCCGTGACTGAAGTTGGGGCTGGGGTAGTGCTGGCAGCTTCCTCGATGCTCCCATCCTGGGCCTGGAGAGGTCGAGCAGACTTGCAGGTGGGATGGCGTTTCCTCTGGCCTCAGCCCGGTCACAGGCCCTGTGGCATTTAATGTCCATTTATTCACTCACCAAATATTAGTGCACATCTGCCATGTGCTGGGAATTGAGCTACTCTCTGGGAGTACAACCGTGAGAGAGAAGGGGTTCCTGTTCTCCCAGATGGGACAGGTGATGACATTGTGCCTGTGCTGTTATGTCAGTGTGGCTCAGCCGTCTGTGGTCCATGTGTGGCTGCGGGCATGGCTATGAGAATGAATGGCTGTGTGATGGTGTTGGCGTGAGGCTGTGCCCGCAGCCCTCAGCAGCAAGCTAACGTGTGTGACTATAATGGCGGGTCTGGCTATGCCTGTCTGTCCAGCCAGCCTAATAATCCCTCTTTGCCTCACTGCTATTTCAAGGATTGGAAGTAAAGCCCCCCTTCCCCTCAGACCCGAGGTACCGAGGGTCAGGCCTCCCTGTAGGGAGGAACAGACTGGTTCCTGAGCTAGAGACTGACCCCGGAGCCGCCCTGCAGCAGGGCTAAAGATTTCTCCCACTGCTCCTGCCCCTGCTGGACCCAGAGCCTCTTTGGATTGGGAAGACAGGAAGAGGGGTGGCTATAAGCCGAGGAGTCGACACCAAAAATAGCCATCTGCCCTCGGGAGGATCCTCTGGCACCACTCCCTCCTCCACTCCAGCCCAACCCGGCCCACTGACCTAGAGGCTCGGTAGGGCTCCTGTCTGACTCCACTTCCCCAACTCCTATCTGAGTATCCCTCTCAGATTCAAAGGAGGGACAGAGCAATGATGTCACTACAAATGATGACATCATAAAGAACTCTGGCATCACAAGGAGTGACCCCAGGCCCCGGGCGGGGCTCCATCTGCTGGCAGCTCCCCAGCAGGGATGGCAGGGCTGGATAAGCCCTGTGCGGGGCCCTGCCTTATCTGTCCCCCACACATATGTGATAAGCCTCTTACCATGGGCTGGCCCAGGGAGCAGGTGGGGAGCAGGCCGGAAGAGGGGAAAGGCCAGCTGGGGCTGGCTGAACTCCAGGGAAGAAAGCCAGGGTCAGGGAGTCCTGGCAGAACCCCAGCAAGGGGAGATGCGGGGTCACTGTTGGGGGCAGTGTGGAGCTGTGGTTAGGGTCATGGATTCTGAAGCCAGGCTGCCTGCATTTGTATTCCAGGTCTCCACTTAATGGCTATGTAAGCAGACCTCAGCTTCCTCAATATTCCACACCAGGAATACTATCAATATTAGCAGTGACTATCAACCACGGTATTGTTGTGGGGATTAAAGGATTTAATGTGTGTGAAATCGGCACAGAAGAGGGCCTGGCTCATAGAGAGCACTCATCCATCCTCCTTCCTAGATCTGATCTTCGCCGGGAGCTGCCCACCATACCCAACGGCATACTTGGGTGGCCGGGGCCTAGCTGGGGTTTCCAAAAACTGCCCAGCCCCCCACACATCCCACACCTACCCTGTCTGTACTCACCCTGAAACTCCCCAGGAATCCTGGCCTTTTCGGCATATTTTCTTCCAGCAATCTCCCCAGACACATTGTGGCCCTGGTGCCCTCTGGTGACAAAAGCCATACATGGCAGTTACAGCTGCATCCCCAGGACACATTGGGCCAGACAAGGTGCTGCCCCTTGTCTGATTATTTTATGCCATCACATCAGGTTTTCAAAGTAGGAATTACCTGCGTTTTCTGGAATGAGAGCTCAGGCAGGTTAAATAATTGGCTGCAGGTTACAGAACTAATAGGTGGTAGAACGTGAACTTGAATTCAGGTTGGCCTGTGTCCAAAACCTGAACTTGAATTCAGGTTGGCCTGTGTCCAAAAGCTATTATTTCACCCCATGCACAATATACTTGGGGGGATGTGCTGGCATGGCCACAGGGCCCAGTAGATGTTTTACATTATGAGCCACTCTGCTAGTTTGAGTATACCTATGGTTGAGTGTATGGCCGTTGAGATTCTCCATCTGTGAATATAGAATAGTGTGACCTGGTGTGTTGGCTTTTTTGTGACTTTGGTGTGGCTGTGTGATTGTATTGTGTGAGTGCAGCCATGGTTGGGCTTGTGAGAGATTAGCCGTGGCGTGAGGGGCTGGCCTGACTCTGTGTGTGTGTGTGTGTGTGTGTGTCGGTATGACTGTGTTGTGGAGGGATGTATAGCCAGTGGGATTGTGTAGCGAAAGGTGACGAAGGGCCCTGAGTTCCCAGCGCCACTTGCCTTTTTGGTCCTAGGCCTGCATCTGCTCACCATGACTGCATGATGGATGGCTTCACATGCCGAACACACTCCCAGGGGACTACTCTGTTTCTCCTTCCCCCAGCCCCCCTTTTACTTTTCGAGGAAGTAAAGCAAATAGTACCACAGATGGAGTTGGTCTTCCTTTTTTCCATGGGATATTTGTGAAAGCATTTTACATGCCTTTGAGTGATATCTAAAAAGAAGTGTCATTTTTAAAAAGTCAATGTGACTATTCTAATTAATTTGAACATCAATTCTCAGGGTGTTGATTGCAGATCCCTGGGAATCTTTAAGACTCTTACAGGGGATCCACAAGGCAAAAGCTATTTTCCTAAGAATACTAAGTTGTTATTTGCCACTTTCACTTTATCGATATTTGCACATGATGTAAGAGCAACAGTGGGTGAAACTGTTGGCACCTAAGCGTGAATCAAGGCACGGCACTCAACTGTACCAGTAGTCTTTGTATTCTTCTCCACCGTGGTGCGTGAATAGTAACAATAGGAGGAAAAAAAAGGGCCAGTTTTGCCTTATTTATTTATTTATTTTTATTTTTGTGATGAAGTCTCACTTTATCACCTAGGCTTGAGTGCAGTGGCACAATCTAAGCTCGCTGCAACCTCCACTTCCTGGGTTCACGTGATTCTTCTGCCTCAGCCTCCTGAGTAGCTGAGATTACACGGGCGCACCAGCACACCTGGCTAATTTTTGTATTTTTAGTAGAGACAAGATTTCACCATGTTGGCCAGGCTGGTCTTGAACTCCTGACCTCAAGTGATCCACCCACCTGGAACTCCCAAAGTGCTGGGATTACAGGATTGAGCCACCATGCCCAGCCTCAGTTTCTCTTTAAAAGTCCTTGGTGAAGCAGTAAAATTATTATTATTTTATTTTAAAGGCATCTGTTTTGTTTGTTTTATACTTTAAGTTCTAAGGTACATGTGCACAACGTGCAGGTTTGTTACATACGCATACATGTGCCATGTTTGTTTGCTGCACCTATTAACTCGTCATTTACATTGAGTATTTCTTCTAATGCTATCCTTCCCCCAGATTCCACCTCACGACAGGCCCCGGTGTATGATGTTCCCCTCCCTGTGTCCAAGTGTTCTCATCGTTCAGTTCCCACCTATGAGTGAGAACATGCAGTGTTGGTTTTCTGTCCTTGTGAAGCAGTAAAATCATTGTTTTGTGATTTATGTATCAGTAGTTACTTTATTTTTATTATGGATTGGTATTTCATTGTATAGACACATAATTTGCTTAAACATTTACATGTTGATGGACATTTAGGCTGTTTTCTGTTTCTTGGTATTATGAATAAAATTGATATGCACATTCACATGCAGATCTCTGTGTGGACGTATATTGTCATATCTCTTGAATTAATACTTTGGAGTGGGATTGTTGGAGCATATGATAGGTACTTTTATAAGAAATTTCCAGTTTCCCAAAGTTGCTGTACTATTTTGCATTCTGATCAGCAATTTTGAGACTTCTAGTTGCTCTACATTCTCACCAACTTATCAACCTTTTAAACTTTAGCAATTGTAATAAGTCTACCGTGGCATCTTATTGTGGTTTTAATATGCAATTTCCTGATGATTAATGATTTGAGCATCTTTTCATGGACTTTTTGCCATTCATATATCTTCCCTAGTGAAGTATTCATTCAAATCTTTTGACTTTTTTTTTAACTGAAATTATTTTTGAGACAGGGTCTCACTCTGTCCTTCAGGATGGAGTGCAGTGGCACAAGGCTCACTGCAGCCTTGACCTCCTGGGTTCAAGCCATCCTCCCACCTTAGCCTCCTGAGTAGTTGGGACTACAGGCCTACACCACCATGCCTGGCTAATTTGTTTATTTTATTTTATTTTATTTTATTTTATTTTATTTTATTTTATTTTATTTTTTTTTGAGACGGAGTCTCGCTCTGCCGCCCAGGCTGGAGTGCAGTGGCCGGATCTCAGCTCACTGCAAGCTCCGCCTCCCGGGTTCACGCCATTCTCCTGCCTCAGCCTCCCGAGTAGTTGGGACTACAGGCGCCCGCCACCGCGCCCGGCTAGTTTTTTGTATTTTTTAGTAGAGACGGGGTTTCACCTTGTTAGCCAGGATGGTCTCGATCTCCTGACCTCGTGATCTGCCCGTCTTGGCCTCCCAAAGTGCTGGGATTACAGGCTTGAGCCACCGCGCCCGGCCTAATTTGTTTATTTTTTATAGAGACAAGGTCTTACTATGTCATCCAGGCAGGCCTTGAACTCCTGGGCTCAAGTGATCCTCCCACCTCCCAAAGTGCTGGGATTATAGGCATGAACCACCATGCCTGGCCTTTTTGACCATTTAAAAAATGAGTTTGCATTATTATCACTGTGTTGTAAGAGCACAATTATTTTTCACAGTCTGTTTCTTATCTTTTCATTTTCTTAACAGTGCCTTTTAAAGAACAGAAGCTTTTCATTTTGATAAAAATAAATTATTTTTTTCTTTTATAGTTTGTACATTTTGAGTCCTATCTAAGAAAATATTTACCCAACTCAGGACCCTCAAAGATTTCCCCTTATGTTTTTGTCTAGAAGTTTTATAACGGTAGCTATTACTTTAGTTCTATGATCCATTTTGCTTTATTAAACTATGCAAGGGAAGGAGTTGAGCTTTGTTTGTCTTTGTTCTTGTTTTGATTACAGATTTCCAATTGTTCCAGCACTGTTTGTTGAAAATACTGTCCTTTTTCTATTGAATTAACTTGTGATCTTTGTCAAAAGTCAATGGATCGTGAAGATGGAGGTGGTGGCTCATGCCTGTAATCCCCACGCTATGAGAGGCTGAGGCAGGAGGATCACTTGGGGCTAGTAGTTTGAGACCAGCTTGGGCAACATGGCAAGACCCCATCTCTACAAAAAATAAAAAAAGAAATCAGTGGACCATATATGTACAGATCTATTTTGGATTCACGCCTGTAAGATACTGAGCATCGGCTGGGCGCAATGGCTCACGCCTGTAATCCCAGCACTTTGGGAGGCTGAGGCGGGCAGATCACCTGAGCTCGGGAGTTTGAGACCAGCCTGACCAACATGGAGAAACCCCGTCTTTACTAAAAATACAAAATAGCTGGGCATGGAGGCGTATGCCTGTAATCCCAGCTACTCAGGAGGCTGAGGCAGGAGAATCACTTGAATCCGGCAGGTGGAGGTTGCAGTGAGCTGAGATTGAGCCATTGCACTCCAGCCTGGGCAACAAGAGTGAAACTCCGTCTCAAAAAAAATTAAATAAATAAAAGATACTGAACATTTTTTGATCTGTATGTCTTTATGTCGGTACCACACTGTACTGATTATTTTATATTGTCTAGAAGAAGCAGTAACATTATTAACTTTACTAAGTCTTAAGCCTTGATTATATGTCTTTGAAATATTTTGTGTGACAAAATGGGAAGTATGCTTATCTCAAGGAAAAGCACTTACGCAATTGAATTGTGAACTGAATGCATCAAACAACAGTTTTACTTAAAAGAACAAATGATAAACTATAGTTATCAGACTTGGGTCTTCGGCATACTTTTTCTCAAAAGTGAATCAAGTGAGCCTATCAATGCAAGGAGAAGAAAATTAGTGTTTGTTGCCAATGACAAAATTAGCGTCTTCAAGTGAAAATTAGGATTTGGAAAACTGATTATCTACTTACATTGAGTTTGAAAGCTTTCAATTCTAATGAGACCGGTGATAGCATTGATGAGTGTGCTTTTTAAAAAATATTGTATAATGAAATGTGTCAACATTCGGGAGATCTGCATAACTCGGTGAACCAATATTTTCCAAATGACCAATAAGTAATGTTACAAAACCATGCATGAGTAAAAGATCTATTCAAAGTGCAAGGCAAACCAGTGGAGCGTAACGTTAACAGAGTATGAAATGTCCACGTACTAACTAACCTTTAAGAAACTACCACCTCGAGTTTTGGTATGGAAGAAAGAACAATAGCCACAATTCACTGAAAAGGCTATTAAAATACTCCTCTCTTTCCCAACTACATATATCATGAAGCTGAGTTTTCATCACATATTTTAACCAAAGCAACCCATTGCAACAGATTGAATGCAGAAGCAGCTGAGAATCTAGCTGTCTTCTACAAGCCAGGCAGTAAAGAGATTTGCAAAAGTGTAAAACGGTGCCACTGTTCTCACTAACATTTTGGTTTTAGAAAATATACAGCTATCTGGCTGGCCGCAGTGTCTTATGTCTGTAATCCCAGCACTTTGGGAGGTAGAGACGGATGGATCACCTGAGGTCAGGAGTTCTAGACCAGCCTGGCCAACATGGTGAAACCCCGTCTCTACTAAAAATGCAAAAATTAGCCAGGCGTGGTGGCAGGTGCCTGTAATCCCTGCTACTCAGGAGGCTGAGACAGGAGAACTGCTTGAACCCAGGACGTGGAAGCTGTTGTAGTGAGCTGAGATTGCGCCATTGCACTCCAGCCTGGGTGACAAGAGCGAAACTGGGTCTAAAAAACAAAAACAAAAACGCAACAGAGAAAAGAAAATATACGGCTATCTTTCATAGGTATATTTTCAGTTAAAATATAATAAAAATATAGTTATTTTGAATTAATATATATTTTAACTTTCAGTTTTAATTTTGAATCCATTTGAAGATCATGAGATAAAACCACTTAAAATTCTTTGGGTTCTTAATTTTTTTTTTTCTTTTTGAGATGGAGTCTTGCCCTGTCACCCAGGCTGGAGTGCAGTGGTGTGATCTCGGCTCACTGCAACCTCCTCCTCCTGGGTTCAAGAGATTCTCCTGCCTTAGCCTCCTGAGTAGCTGGGATTACAGGCACCTGCCAGCATGCTCAGCTAATTTTTTGTATTTTTAGTAGAGACAGGGGTTTCACCATGTTGGCCAGGCTGGTCTTGAACTCCTGACCTCAGGTGATCCGCCCACCTCAGCCTCCCAAAGTGCTGAGATTACAGGCATGAGCCACCGCACTCGGCTTGGGTTCTTAATTATTTTTAAAAGTGTGAAGGGGTCCTGAGACCACAAAGTTTGAAAACCACTAAATTAGAGTTTTGCTTTAAAAAGAAAACTTGCCAGGTGCAGTGGCTCACGCCAGTAATCCCAGCAGTTTGGGAGGCTGAGGCGGGCAGATCATGAGGTCAGGAGATCGAGACCATCCTGGCTAACACGGTGAAACCTCATCTCTACTAAAAATACAAAAAATTAACTGGGTGTGGTGGCAGGCACCTGTAGTAGTCCCAGCTACTCGGGAGACTGAGGCAGGAGAATGGCATGAATCCAGGAGGCGGAGCTTGCAGTGAGCGAAGACTGTGCCACTGCACTCCAGCCTGGGCGACAGAGTGAGGCTCTGTCTCAAACAAAACAAAACAAAACAAAACAAAAACAACTTGATTTTTTTTTGCCCTAAACCTTTGTTCATATTAATGTACTATTAAAGAAAAAGTTTATTTTACCACTACATTACAGTGCATATGAGCTACTGGTTTTTAGCATGTTCCCAGCGTGGTTGGCAGCATCTCCCTCCCTTGTGGAAGGTGCATGTTGTCACCTGCTCCCCACACAGCCCCTGGTTTTCTCCCTTGGTGAGGGAGAAAAATGGATCTCTTCATAGTTACTGCCTCCAGGACATGTGACACCAGCTGGCCCGCCGTGGGTTTGAAGCAATTTCTGGTGATCTTGGTTAATTCTCTCTTTCATTTCCAAGCACACTATTTATTTATTTATTTATAGATGATCTTGCTCTGTCACCCAGGCTGGAGTGCAGTGGTGTGATCACAGCTCACTGCTGCCTCAACTACTCAGACTCAAGTGATCCTCCCACCTCAGCCTTCTGAGTAGCATGTGCCACCATGACTGGCAGGTGCTAAAAACTCATTGTTTTTTGTTTTATTTTGGAGAGGCAGGGGTCTCACTGTGTTGCCCAGGCTGGTTTCAAACTCCTGGACTCAAGTGATCCACCCACCTTGGCCTCCCAAAGTGCTGGGATTACAGGTGTGAGCCACTGTGCCTGGCCCTCTAAGCACATTTGTAAAAAAGCTATTATTTTTGTGCACTTTCTGTGTTAAGAACTTTACGTTCATTTTCTCATTTAATCCTCACAATGACCCTGTGAGCTAGATACTGTTATTATTCTCATTTTATAGATAAGAAAACCCAACCTCAGAGAGATGAGGAGAAATCTGTTGGTATGTAACTGACCTTAAATCCTCTCTAATGCATAGATAAAAATTAAAGGTGACCTTAAATCCCTTTCAATGTATACATTTAAAAAGGTGTTTATCTAAAGTTTAGTACTTTAACGATCGTTCTTAGTAACAAATTACCACTAAAGGGTTAGTAAAAAATTACCAGACCAGCACAGATCCCACACCCTTAAAACTGAGCCCCAGCTGAGCCCTCACATTGGGCCCTTAACCCTGAGTCCTCTGAAGCCCCGTACAGTGTTCAGGACATGTGTGCCCCAAACCTGAACCCTTATACTGCTGTCTTGCCTAATTTTTTTTCCAGAACTTTAATACTGGGTCTTCATACCCATTTTCCTCCCTGGAACCTCCCTGAGCCCTTACTTGAGGCAACATTCGTGAACTCTTCACCTGAGTCTACACATCTGACCTGCTGGTCAGCCCTGACACCAAAACCCTGCGCTTGAACCACTTAACTAGCAGCAGAGTCAGACTCTGAGACCATCCCTTTAGAGAGAGCAGCAGAGGAAGTGGGAGCTGGAGGGGAAGGGAGTGGTGGAGACAGGGGTGTGAGCTGGGAGAAGCAGGCATGGGGGAGAACCCTGGGCTGTCAGCCCCTAGCTATGGTCGGGAATGTTCCCAGACAGCACTGACCTTTCACCCCTACCCGCCTCGGTGGGAGGATTGACTGTCTCTGCCATCCTCGCTTCCGGGACCAGAAGCCACCTCTGGAGCAACTGGGGCATCCCCATGGCAACCATGCCAGGCCAGCTTGGGAGAGGCGTGGGGCTCCTTCACAGCCTTTTATTGCCCTAAAACATAGGTTGACTCTCTCATCCTGGCAACCCTCGGGGCCCTGCAGATCACAGTGTCCAGAGGGAAGGGGCCGTTGCTCCTAGCAGGTCTCCTGATTCAGGAAAAAGCGTTTCTCTGGTCTCGGCCAGATCCTTCCTGGGCCGATCTATTGGGAAGCCCAAGCTCTCTGTCCTGGGCCCCTAGCCCCTGTCAACACCCTTTGCATGCACTCTGGCCGGAGAGCAAGAGGGAGTGGAGACAGTCTGAACTCTTTCCTCTGCCCGCCTGGGTGTGGGCTTGGTGAGACACTGAGGGCGGGGCGTCGTTACCTGAGTCCATGGAGGGAGGGGTGACTATGGTGTGGTGGGGGCAAGGCCACTCAGGGCTTTGTGACCTAGACAGAGGCTTTATGTGGGTGATTAGCTGTCACGTTGGGTCTAAGCTCCTTACCCGCAGAACCTAGCTTTCCTGCCTGCCCCCAGGGCTAATCCAGAGGTGGGGGAGGGGCTAAAGACACTGGGCTCTGCCAGGGGCCTTGGTAGGTGCCAGTGACCTATTCTGTGTAACCAGCTGTGGCCTGTTCTCTGTGTATTTCTGCTTTTGTGGGTTTCTCTGGCTCTCCCTGCCTTTGAATATGTGCACCTGTGTTTCCTTCTGTCCCTCTCTCCATGTATGCCTTCTGTCCTGTGAACAGCTCTGTGACCCTGACTCTGGGAAGCTGTGGTTGTTGGCAGAAGGCAGGGACACCACTGGGTAATGGGTCACACAAGTCTCAATGACTCAACTGTGGTTGACAGAAAGTCTTGGGGACACCGATTTGTAGCTGGCGTGGGGTTTTAGATAACACAAGGTCCGGGTGGCAATGCATTTGGGATGACTCAGGGTTCAAGGGACATGGGGTTATTTGTAGTTGACACACAGATTAGGTGAGCCTGAGCTGTGGCGAATACGGAGTCATCTAGGTGACTCAGTGACAGCAATTAAAAAAGAACCGGAAGGAGGCAGAACAGTAGCCGTGGCTCTCCACCCACCCTGGAATGCATGGCTGTGTCTGGAGGCATTTTTGGTTGTAACACCTGAAGATGGGGATGCTACTAGCATCTAGGGGGGCAGAGGCCAGGGATGCTCTTCACTATCCTACAGTGCACTGGAAACTCCCCAACAACAAAGAACCATCTGGCCTAATGGACTGTAGACTCTGAAGCCAACTACCCAGGGTGAAATCCCAGCTCTTGCACTCTGCGGCCGTGGGCAAATCTCCTCATCTCTAACATGGGGTACCCGGGTAATACCCATCTAAGGTTGTTGGGATTACTGAGCTGATGCTTGTAAAGTGTTCAAAATGCCAGTGCTGTTTATTGGTTCAGAGCTGGAGAAAACAAGAGTAGACCTGGATGGAGGAACACATCCAGGTTCCCCTTTCTCATTCTGGCTTCTACTTCACACAGGTTTTTTCCATTGCCAAAAGCCACTTCAGTCTGACGTCATGTCAGTTTAATGGTATCAGAGGAAAAGAGAGAAGTGTTTCCCCATTTCGGTATAGTATTGCACTTATAAATTCCGAAGAACGGCTCTGCTTGGCTGAGCTTGGCCATGATCACCCATAGTTTCTCGAGGTGCCATGGTTGAGATCGGAGTCACCTGCCTGGAGGAAGGACAGGCTGTTTTCCGCAGGGGCGGGATGTTCTTACCAGAAGGACAGAAGGCAGTCGAGTGACCAGGATGACAGATGGTTATGCAAAGGTTGTCGGTGCACCTGGGTTTGCACAGCGTCTGATCCAGGAGGATTACAGGTGACCTCGTGTTGCGGGACTGCCCTGTGAGCTAATCTACCAACCTCTCAGAAACATTCAACTTTCTCGACACTTCCTCCTCCACCTGAAACCCTCTTCCCTAGCTTTTTGGACAGCACACTCCACCGACTGTCCTCCTTCTCCTCTGGCAGCACCTTCTGTCTCCTTTGCTGACTTCTCTTCTTGCCAAGCCTGGAAATGTCTGAGGCTCAATTCCGGACTCTCTTCTCCTTTTTCTCTGAACCTTCCTAGGATGCTCATCATGACATCATGTGGGGGACTTGACATCACCATGATGGGACTATTTACACCCTGGAATTTGGAAATGCTACAAATCAGTGTCTTATTTTTCTTGAAGAGACAATAGTTAAACGGTGGCCAGCACCCACTGTCCAACACCACTGTCACAAAAACTTTATTTTATCCAGGCCTGGTCTTACCCGCAACACTATTTCACTCAAATTCTTTCTCAACATACTTTCACACACAATCCAGTGTTATCCCCAAACTATTTGACCCCAGTTTAGTCCTGAGCCCATTTTCATCCAGAATGTGTCCCTCCCACAGTCATTTGCATCCAATGTTCTCTAGACACCGCCATCAGCAACACAGACTCACGCATAACTAAGCTGCATATAACCCAATGTCATCACTAGGTGATGTGTCAGATCTGTGCCCTCCAGACCCTCCTAACACCATCATTGTCACCCAGTCTTGGTGTATGTAGACATTTTCTTAATATTCTATTTAGGATGATCTTATCATGGAACATAAGAAAAATAAAACAGGTGTCAGCCTATGTATGAAGAATTCATCCACAAGATTTGGTAAAGGACAATAACAATAATAATAATAATAGCTAACATACATTAATTGGGCACTTGCTAGTACCAGGCCAGTTCTATGCACTTTTTTTTTTTTTTTTTTTTTTTTTTTTTTTGAGACAGAGTCTCACTCTGTCCCCCAGGCTGGAGTCTGGTGGGGGCAATCATGGCTCACTGCAGTCTTGACCTACTGGACTCAAGTGATTCTCCTGCCTCAGCCTTGCAAGTAGCTGGGACTACAGGTGTATTCCACTATATCTGGCTAATTTTTTAAAATTTTATTTGCAGAGATGGGGTCTGCTGAAGTTGCCTAGGCTAGTTGCGAACTCCTGGGCTCAAGCAATCCTCTTCCTCAGCCTCTCAAAGTGCTGCGATTACAGGCATGGTCTACCATGCCCAGCCTAAGCACTATATATATATACACACACACATATATGTGTATGGGTACATATATATATGTATATATGTGCACACTCATCTAATCTTCAGAACAATCCTATGAAGTACATACTGTATGTTCTTCATTGTAACAGCTCAGGAAATGGATGTGCAGAGGTTAAGTAACTGGCTCAAGTTCATGTGGCTAGTAAATAGCAAATCTAGAATCTGATCTAGGCAGTGTGGCTTAAAAATATGCATTCTTAGCTGGGCACAGTGGCTCACGCCTGTAATCCCAGCATTTTGGGAGGCCAAGAGGCAGGTGCATCACTTGAGGTCAGGAGTTCGAGACCAGCCTGGTCAATATGGTGAAACCTGGTCTCTACTAAAAATACAAAAATTAGCTAGGCGTGGTGGCATGCACCTGTAATCCCAGCTACTCAGGAGGCTGAGGCAGGATAATTGCTTGAACCCGGGAGGTGGAGGTTGCAGTGAGCCGAGCAAGATCGTGCCACTGCACTCCAGCCTAGACGATAGAGCAAGACTCAGTCTCAAAAAGAAAAAAAAAAAAACAAAAACAAAGCCTTCTCCGTATTAGTCCTAGGCTACAGACATGTCCTTGAAAGTATTTCTGCTTACTTTTGTTGTTGTTGTTGCCTCCTGCGATTAGAAAATATTATGTTTAGATATGCTTGTTTTATTTTAAAATATACAAGAAGAAGTAATGTTGTATTAGTCAGTAAGCCTCGGTCATAGAAATGTTTTCTTTGTAAAGGGTTGCCCATTTTTGTTTTTCTAAGATGAAGCAATTTTGCTCATAGCATTGAGCCACCCATTCCTCCAAGTGGGCTAATGAGAGGTTGGCTGTTAATTTTGATATGACGACCTTGAGGAGACAGAACCATAAGCACTGGTCCTGGGGTGAAGGGTGGTGGGGTATGGAGGGAGGAGAAGGACAGATGGTGGGAAGCAGAAGAACCAGGTCCAGACAGGCTCCAGCCTAGTCATGAGATGGGGCTGCCACGGTTGATAAATCCTTGAGGTTTGGTTGATGATCTGAGGCCCAGCTCAACTCTTGGCTTCCCCTGGAGCATTGCTGGGGAACCAGCACAGTGACATCAACGTCACTAATAGCCCATCTGCCATCAGTCACATCCATCTTCAGGGAAAGAATGCCTAGATCGTGAGAGCATCCTGCCCTGGGACCAAGGATTTGAGAATAAGAGCACGAGTCGGGGTGCTACTTCCTTCCTTGTTTATATCACCTATTTCCTTCTTAGATGCCTGGTACAAGGAATAATTAGATAGGAACACATGGGTAGCTTAGATAGGGAAGAGGAAGATTCCCTTGGGAGTCTACAGACGCCATACTGCAGCACTTTGGTATTAGCAGTAGGATTGTAGTGTCCTCTAGTGGACACTTTGTGAATTTACATAGTATTATTTACTGGATGTGGCCGATAAAGGTGGGCTGAATCCAAAAAAGGGAAGATTGACATCCAGAGTGTTTGGAAAGTGGGACCATAAGAGAACAGTGTGTGTGTGTGTGTGTGTGTGTGCATACGTGTGTGTTGGAGGCTGTGTGGCTTCTCCTAACTTTACCATGCAGAAGTCAAGGAAACGGTTACAGAGGCAAATTGTGGGAGTAGCTAATGGCAATGGCCCAGAGAGATGAAAAAATGTGGGAAAACCAAAACTTGGAGGTAGGAACTTTCCGCTTCTTTTGGAGTAGACAAAGGTGACTTAAGTAGGAAAAGAACGCATAGCCAGTAACTGTCCCAACAGAATTGGACTGGTGCCTGGGGTGATTCAGGATGTCCAGTTAAGCTGAGAAATACTGATTCCACAGATCCCCTTCATTCACTCAGAGCAGACAGAAGACCATGAGACTTCCTACCCACAGTGAGCTAAAAGGACGCTTTTGTCAGAGTGGGGAAATGAAAGGGCTTTATGGGAAAGAAGATAAGAACAGATGAGTCAGAGGTTTCTGCTTAATGGTGAGTATTTTTGTCTTAAAATGTGTGTTTTTCTTCTTTGGAGAAGGTGCTGCACTCTTTTTGTGTTTTGAGCTGGAGGCTTTCTTTGATATGATTGGATTTGAAGCTGGTTGGTTACAAAGCTGGTTGGTTATTTGGGGCTTTAGGAAATATTCTTTATGTTTGGATGGCTTCTCCTAAGTACATAAATACATTGTTTTATTATTAACCTAAGTTTCTCTTGGTGAAATTTTCTGTGTATTTGGCCACAGTATAATTTGTTTAATTTTTGAACACAGTAACATTTACTTACAAGTTAGAGGTGTTGCAAAGTTGATTTATTCTGATAATGACTCATTTTCTTTGTTTTTGGGTGTGCACGCAGTGCATTGGGTTTAATAAGCTTTTTATTGAAATAAATCATTCACACAGAAAAATTCATTAATCATAAGCATATAGCTTAATGTGTCATCACAACTTGAACACATCTATGTAAACATAACTGTCTCAGTCTGCTGGGGCTGCTATAGCAAAATGGGACAGACTGGGTGGCTTCAACAACAGACATTTATTTCTCACAATTCTGGAGGCTGGAAAGTCCAAGATCAAGGTGCTGGCGGAGTTGGGTTCTAGTGAGGGCTCTCTTCCTGGCTTGTAGATGACTGCCTTCTCACTGTGTCTTCACAGTGTAGAGAGAGCATGAGCAAGCTCTGGTCTCTTCTTCTTCTTCTTCTTTTTTTTTTTTTTTTTTTTTTGACAGATTCTAGCTCTGTTGCCCAGGCTGGAGTTCAGTGGCATGATCTCGGCTCAGTGCAAGCTCCACCTCCCAGGTTCACGCCATTCTCCTGCCTCAGCCTCCCGAGTAGCTGGGACTACAGGTGCCCGCCACCACACCCGGCTCATTTTTTTTTTTTTTTGTATTTTTAGTAGAGACAGGGTTTCACCATGTTAGCCAGGATGGTCTCAATCTCCTGACCTCGTGATCTGCCCGTGCTGGCCTCCCAAAGTGCTGGGATTACAGGCATGAGCCACCGAACCAGGCCCTGGTCTAGAGGACACTAATCCCATTATGAGGACCTTAACCTCATGACTGCATCTAAACCTAATTTCTTCCCAATGACCCCATCTCCTAATCCCATCACATTTGGGATTAGGGACTCAATGCATGAGTTTGGGGGGCATTGTTCAGAGTTTAGTTCATAATAATAAGCATCCAGCAGAGATGCCTCTCTTGTGCTACCTCCCAATCCCAGTCCTCTGCCCCCACCAAGGTGACCAGTAGCTTAACTTCTAACCACATAGAGGAGTTTTGCCTGTTTTTGAACTTCATATAATTAGAATTACACAGTATATATTCTTTTCTTTTTGAGACAAGGTCTCACTCTGCCACCCAGGCTGGAGTGCAGTAGCACGGTCTCAGCTCACTGCAACCTCTGCTTCCCAGGGTCAGGCAATCCTCTGACCTCAGCCTCCTGAATAGCTGGGACTACAGGCATGTGCCACCATGCCTGGCTAATTTTTGTATTGTTTGTAGGGATGGGGTTTCACCATGTTGTCCAGGCTGGTCTTTAACTCCTGGACTCAAGCAATCCACCTGCCTTGGCCTCCTAAAGTGTTGGAATTACAAGTGTGAACCACCGCACTCAGCCTATATATTGTTTTCAATCTATAAGGTTTATCTGTGTTGTTATGTGTAGTAGCAGCTTGTTCATTTCCATTGTGGTATACTATTCCATTGCATGAATATATAATAATTTATCCATTCTAGCTTTTCAGTTTCAAATAATGTGTATCTTTTGGAGTAGACTAAGGTGACTTAAGTAGGAAAAGAACGCATAGCCAGTAACTCTCCCAACAGAATTGGATTTGTGCCTGGGGTGATTCAGGATGTCCAGTTAAGCCGAGAAATACTGTACATCTTGGAGTACAGTTACTGTCTCCTGGCATGTGCACATCTTATCTACACCTTTAGTAGATAGCATCACATGGTTTTATAAAGTGGTTGTGTCAATTTATGCTGCCACCAGCAATGTGTGAGTTCAGCAATGATAAAAGTTATTTACACCACAGAAATTGGCAACTTTTACAAATCAGAGTTTCTTTCTTAGCCAGTTGTAAAATAATTACCAGCACACCACTGCCAATGAGGAAGGAGGCAGGACTTGGACTCTGGACCAGATTGAGACTAGCTGAAAGGCAAAAACACTAGCAAGAGGCAAAAGCACCTCTCCATAAGACATGCCGACCAGTGCCATGTCAGTTTACCATTGCCTTGGCAACAACTGGACACCACCCCTTTCTATGGCAATGACCCGACAACCCAGAAGTTACCACCCTTGTTCTAGACATTTCTGCATAATCCACCCCTAATTTGAATGTAATTAAAAGTGGCCGTAAATATGACTGCCAAGCTGCCCTGAGCTGCTACTGTCTACACACTGCCTATGGGGTAGGCCTATTCTACAGAAGCAGTCACAGAGCCCTAACACTACACTGCCTCCTCAATAAGGCTGTTTTCTTGGCCGGCTGCAGTGGCTCACGCCTATAATCCCACCACTTTGGGAAGCCAAGGTGGACAAATCACTTGAGGTCAGGAGTTTGAAACCAGCCTGGCCAACATGGTGAAACTGTTTACTAAAAATACAAAAATTAGCCGGGCGTGGTGGCATGTGTCTGTAATCCCAGCTACTCAGCAGGCTGAGGCATGAGAATTGCTTGAACCCAGGAGGCGGAGCTTGCAGTAAGCCAAGATCGCACCACTGCACTCCAGCCTGGGCGACAGAGCAAGACTCCGTCTTAAAAAAAAAAAAAGGCTGTTTTCTTCTACCGTCAGCTCACTCTTCAGTTCTTTCCCGAGCAAAACCAAGAATCTTCTTGGGCAAAGCCCTAAGGTTCACCTGCCTTGCAGCAACATGGCACCAAACATGGGGCGGAAGAGAGAAGACGACAGCATGAGAGACAGAGAAAAAAATGGCAGTTGGCAAGGTGGTAATGAGAGATGGCAGTTGGCAAGACAGTGAGAGACAGTGAGAGATGGCAAGCGACAGTGATTGGCAAGATGACAAGTGGAGAGATGGCAAGAAATAGAGAAGCAGTCAGTGATGGAGGCTGCAAGAGTTGTAACACTAACCAAAGGCTCCTTTTAGAGCCATCATTTTCCCTGGCAGGTGGTAGAGCCAAGCAGACAGGCTAGTGGCCATATTGCTGCTGCCTCATGTGGGAACCAGCAGGCTGGAGGGTTATCAGTCCTCACGTGGGACCCTCCCACCATGGCAGCTGAGCCCACCTAAGCTGGGGGATCCTGAAGAGACCTTCACCTGGGTGCCACGTGGAAGATTGGTCCCCACCGTTTTGGCTGCTGTGGATGGGTGAGTGTCTTGCCTGCCCCCACCCCATAACATCAGGTAAGCTAAGGAATTGAAAAGCCTTTGGCTAAGAGGTCAGTTAAAAGTCTCTCATCATTTGGATACCCTGAAGCACTTCCTTGTCCTTGTCACCCTTTTCCCTGATTGTTTCCCTTCTGACTCCATTTTATTGCTCCACCAGTTGCTTTATTTTGAGTCCTAAGATGTATGTTTTGTTGGCAGTCTTAGTTTTCACTTTGATTTTCTGTTGACTATATTTGGGGAATGATTGAAGGCAGGACACTTGGCTGTGCAAGGCCTCCTGTTGTGTTGTTCTGTGACCTCCAGCTTGGCCTGAGGTTTGCTGTTGGCCACCCCCCAGTGCCCTGGGCTCTTCAGCATTTGGTGAGGGGACCCTCGTTGGTTGACACTCAGGCACTCCAGGTTTTTCAGCATTGATATTGCTGAAAATGCTCTGGGGTTTTCGGTGTTGACATTCCCTCTTTCATTGAGTGGATGAGGTTTTCCCCACAGGAACAGAAAAAGCATTAGAAGGGTCCAGATTCTTACTTAAAGACATCATTGCAAGATTTGGGTTACCTAGAAGTCTGCTCAGTGATAACAGACCCTCCTTCACAGCTAAAGTGACCCAGCAGGTTTCCTAAGCCTTAGGCATTACCTGTCATCTTTACTCTTGGAGACCTCAATCCTCAGGTAAGGTAGAAAAAGCTAATTCTCCCCTGGGGAAATCTTGGTCTCGCCTTTTTCTGCTCTGAAGTTAGAAGTTATTATTTTCCTAATAGCCAGTTGCAGACCTCTTCCTGTGTGCTGTCTTGTAACTGCGTAACTGCCTTGCTGAAGCCCTCTTGGTTGAAGGGGACTGGGAGTTCCCAGGCCCCTGACCTGGTGGACAGCCACCAACAGCAGTAGAAAGGTGGCCACCTCACCACTGTTTTTGGTCTCTGCTACTAGGTAGGTTCTCTGGCAGTCAGGGCCCCTGAGGTCTCCCCTTGGGCAATGCTACTTACCCCCGCCCTTCCTCCCTTCCACTGTCACCATTTGTTTAGCCTCTTTCTGCCTAAACTCTCTGTGGAATTTAGGCCAACATTCTACTGCCCATTTGTAGCTTATAATCCACTTTTGTTACACCTTGCTGTCTATATTTACACCTTCTTTGTAGAAAGTGGGAATTTAAAAGGGAAAAGTAACTAGGCATTTGCTAAGCTTAGGTCACTAAAACCCCCGTAGAGAGCCTTACTAGACATGGGGCAGCAGCGAGCATCCTGAAGGACTTGACGTGAGGGTGTCTTTTAGGCAATTGGAGTAAATTCAAATTAGACAAATTGAAAAAGAAAAAATTTATTTTCTGTTGCAACTATGTGTGGGTTCAATACAAGTTGGCAAACCAACAGATGTGGCCTAGGCAGGATTCTTTTTTTTTTTTTTTTTTTTTTTTTTTTAGATAGAGTCTCACTCTCTTGCCCAGGCTGGAGTGCAGTGGCAAGATCTCGACTTGCCACAACCTCTGCCTCCTGGTTCAAGCAATTCTCCTGCCTCAGCTTCCCAAGTAGCTGGGATTACAGGTGTAGGCTACCATGACCGACTAATTTTTTTGTATTTTTAGTAGAGATGGAGTTTCACCATGTTAGCCAGGCTGGTCTCGAACTCCTGACCTCAGGTGATTTGGCCGCCTTGGCCTCCCAAAGTGCTGGGATTACAGGCGTGAGCCACTGCACCTGGCCTCACGATTCTTTATGTTATAATGATATTGTACAATTAGAATTTGTTTTGTAAAAAGGAAGGAAAACGGGAAGAAGTTCCTTACGTGCAGGTGTTTCTGGCCATCTACCAGGATCCTAACTTAAGCGCTAGCTGTAGAATGTGTCTGGCTCATGGCACTCCCAGCCACCCAGAAGCACACCGTATTGTAGATGACCCTGTCTTAGCTGTTCCCCTATGAGGCCTGTGTCCCCACTTGAAGCCTCTCCAGTCCCCTAGTTCTGAGTGGGGGGGCCACCACTTCTCTAGTGCAGAATTCCACCTCAAAGTCAGCAGGCATCCCTGCCCTTTATCCAGGGGGCTCTGGCCCATGTCCCCCGCTGCCAGAGGAAGTAAACCCAACCGGTACTACCAGGAGTTGGGCCCCATATCGGCCGCCAAAATTGGACCTGTGTCCATTGTGAGAAGTATGTCCATTGTGACAGGCATGGAGGAGCAACCACAAGATACGTGCCTTTTTCCATGTTTGATTTGGCTTTATGCAAGGAAAAATTTGGTTGTGTTTTAGAGGATCCAGGGAAGTTTGTAGAGGAGTTTATTAAGTTGACCGTATTCTTTGATTTAACTTGTTATGACATGAAGATATTACTATGTACTTGTACTGTAGAGGAAAAACAAAGAATTCTAGCTACTGCCCGTGAACATGCAGATGGAGTAGCCACTCATGACGCAGGCCATGCCATATCATGTGGGAGGAGATGCAGTTCCAGATCTAGGCTCTCAATTGGATTACTAGACAGGTTTCAAGATCTTTTTTTTTTTTTTTTTTTTTTTTTTGAGACGGAGTCTCACGCTGTCGCCCAGGCTGGAGTGCAGTGGCGCGATCTCGGCTCACTGCAAGCTCCGCCTCCCGGGTTCCCGCCATTCTCCTGCCTCAGCCTCCTGAGTAGCTGGGACTACAGGCGCCCGCCACCGCGCCCGGCTAATTTTTTTGTATTTTTAGTAGAGACGGGGTTTCACTGTGGTCTCGATCTCCTGACCTTGTGATCCGCCCGCCTCGGCCTCCCAAAGTGCTGGGATTACAGGCTTGAGCCACCGCGCCCGGCCTCAAGATCTTAAATGCAGAAATCATAGGCTAATTTGTTTAACATGAAAAAGTGTGTGCTTAAGCCAGTCAATTATGACAAGGTGAGAGAAATAACTCAGGACAAAGATGAAAATCCTGCTCTATTTCAGGACCGTTTGCTTGGGGCACTCAGGAAATATGCTAATGCAGACCCAGACTCCCCAGAAAGGTGAGTTCTCCTGTGTGTGCATTTTATCACTCAATCTGCGCGACATCAGGAGGAAGCTACAAAAGATAGCAATGGGGCCTCAAACCCCCGTGAGCCAACCCTTAAACATTGCTTTTAGGGTTTACAACAATAGGGACAAGGCAGGCGAAGAGGCAAAAGCCAAAAAGTTGGCCAAAAAAGTACAATTGTTAGTGGCTGCTTTAGACCCTCAGCTGTTTCAAGGTTACCCACCCTAGGAAAATGTGGGAAGATCAGTGTCTGGGATGCTCAGATGAGAGTCCCACTGCTTTCTGGACTCTAGGCCAAAATCAAATCAGTGTGCCTGTTTGTTTTTTTTTTGAGACGGAGTCCTGCCCTGTCGCCCAGGCTGGAGTGCAGTGGCGTGATCTCAGCTCACTGCAAGCTCCACCTCCGGGGTTCATGCCATTGTCCTGCCTCAGCCTCCCAAGTAGCTGGGACTACAGGCACCCGCCACCACGCCTGGCTAATTTTTTTGTATTTTTAGTAGAGACGGGGTTTCACCGTGTTAGACAGGATGGTCTCGGTCTCCGGACCTCATGATCCGCCCGCCTCGGCCTCCCAGAGTGTTGGAATTACAGGCGTGAGCCACTGTGCCCGGCTTTTTTTTTGAGATGGAGTCTCGCTCTGTCACCCAGGCTGGAATACAGTGGCCCAGTCTCGGCTCACTGCAACCTCTGCCTCCTGGGTTCAAGCGATTCTCCTCCCTCAGCCTCCCTATTAGCTGGGACTACAGGCGCCCGCCACCACTCCAGGCTAATTTTTTGTATTTTTAGTAGAGACTGGGATTTCATCATGTTAGCCAGGATGATCTTGATCTCCTGACCTCATGATCCACCCACCTCAGGCTCCCAAAGTGCTGGAATTACAGGCTTGAGCCACTGTGCCCAGCCCAGTGTGCCTTTTGTAAACAAGAAGGCTACTTGAAGAAGGACTGTCACAGGCTTAAAGGGGAGTCTGAGACACCCAGATCCATAGTGACCAAGAAAGCAGAGGACTGATGGGGCCTGCGGTCCTCTACGACTCCTACTGGACACCTTAACATCTCCATAGAGGAGTCTTGGGTAAACCTGGACACAGCAGGCAAAAATATTGGGTTCTTAATGGACATGCGAGCAGCCTACTCAGTTGTAACCCATTTCTCAGGGCCACTGTCTTCCTGCTCTTGTACAGTAATGGGGATTGATGGCCAGCCCAAAATTAGGAGATTTACCCACTCCCTTGGTTGCACCCTGGAGGACCATACATTTTCCCACAGGTTTTGACTTATGCCTGAGTGTCCTGTGCCTCTACTGGGGAGAGAATTACTTTCCCAATTATAGGCCACAGTTCAACTTCTAGTGCCTCATAAGAAGGCAACAGGCTGGGAACGGACACTTCTAGCTCTAAGTGCTTACCTCAACACGGATAAGGAGATGCTCTTCCCACCACATATTGCTTCTCAAGTAGACCCCTCTGTTTGGGTCATGGAAGTTCCTGCTAGAGCTGTTGATGTACCCCATTCCAGGTTATTTTAAAACCCAGTGTTAATTACATGTGGAAGAAACAATATCCTTTGAGACCCAAGTCTCAGAATAACATCCAGCCCCTACTAACAAAGTTCCTAAAGCTTGGATTCCTACAATCCTGTGCCAGTCCCCATGTAACACCCTCATTTTACCTGTAAAGAAACCAAATGGGGAATATAAATTTGTTCAGGACCAGAGAGCAGTTAATGAGACAGCAGTCCCAGTCCACCCAATAGTTCCCAATCCTTGCGCAATATTTACCCATGTCTCTGAAGATGCTCACTGGTTCATGGTAAGGATGCTTTCTTTTGTATAACTTTATACCCAGACTCCCAGTACATTTTTACTTTTAAATGGACTGATCCAGACACTGATGCCACATCTCAGCTTAGCTGGACAGTCCTTCCCTCAAGGTTTTAGGGACCACCTCCATCTCTTCTGCAATGCATTGGCCAAAGAGTTAAGGGAACTACAGTTAACTAATGGATCCCTCTTGCAATATGTAGATGATCTATTATTCTCCAGCCTCACTAGGGAAGACTGACAGGAACACAATTCAGCTCCTTAATTTTCTGGGAAAGTGAGGATAGTGAGTTTCCCCCAACAAGGCCCAGATCTCTATGCAAAAGGCTAAATATTGGGGGTATGTGCTCACTCCGGAGACAAGTACTTTTGTTCAGAAGCAAAAAGAGACCGTCCTGGCACTCCAGCCCCTTCAGACTAAGAAGCAAGTAATAGTCTTTTTGGGAATCCTGATCTGGATTCCCGGGTTTGAGCTTAGAGCAAAGGCATTCTGTGAAGCTCTAAGCGGGAGTGATCATGAGCCTTTGAATTGGGATGGAACCTGCTAACAGGCATTCTTAACACTAAAAGAAAAGCTGGGAACAGCTCCTGCTTTGGGACACCCTAACTTAGAAAAACCTTTCACTTTATGGCTTTATGTGGCTGAAAAACAAGGGACAGCTTTGGGTGTCCTAACTCAAAGGCTCGGGAATAGTCCCAGACCAGTGGCTTATTTTTCTAACAGCTAGACCAGGTGGCAGCTGCATGGCCAGGATGCTTGCAAGCTGTGGCCACCACTGCTCTATTGGTAGAAGAGGCCAGTTTTAAGTTTACCTTGGGACAACAATTAGATGTCATGACCCACCACCAAGTATAGGGAACCTAAGAGACAAAAGGACACCAATGGCTAACAGGAGGTCACTTACTTAAATATCAAGCCCTTCTGCTTGACACCCAGCTGTTACTTTTAAAGTAGGCAAAGTTTTAAACCCTGCGACTCTGTTGATGGGCTTCATGTCCCAACAAACAGATCCCCAACTCATTCACTCCTGGGTGGAAACCGTAGAACAGACCTACTCTAGCAGGCCTGATCTCAAAGACGAGCCCCTGCCTAACCCCAGTGTTGGGTGGTTTATAAATGGGAGTGGCTTTATGCATGAGGGGTGAGGAAGACAGGTTATGAAGTGGTTAGCCAACAAGAGATCATTGAGACAAAAGCTTTGCCTCCCTAGACTTCCATTCAAAAAGTGGAATTAATTGCTTTAATCAGAGCCCTGCAATTGGGAAAAGACTTAACGGTCAATATACTCACTGATTCCAAATATGGGTTCCTGGTGCTCCATGCTCATACTGCCATATGAAAAGAAAGGAGAACATTAGCAGCTAAGGGATCCCCCATACAACATCACTCAGAGATCCTGGAACTTTTAGATGCTGTCCTTTTCCTTTGGGAAAAGGAGGTAGCAGTTAGTCACTGCCAGGGATACCAAAAGGGAGACACCTCGCTTATTTGAGGAAATGCTCCGGCAGACAGAGCAGCTAAAGCCACAGCTAAGGAGACACCAGTATTCCCATGCACTGCATTAATGCCAGGTACTCCGCCCATGTCAGCAGCACCACACTATACCCCTGAGGAAATTAAATGGACATAATAGAAAAGCTTACAGAAGGATCCCTCAGGATGATTGCTAGAAAACAACAAACTCTTTCTCCCTGAGGCTGAGCAATGGAAAATAATTAAGTATTCCCATGACTCCTCACATTTGGGACAGGGCTCCCTATTCAAATTAGTTCCTTAAATCTTCTTGGGAAAGAAATTATTCCAGGCTGTGAAGTGGGTCACCAGGGCCTGTGAACTTTATGCCGGTAATGACCCAGGAAGCTGCCCATACCCTTATCCCTACTCACTCCTGTACAACATCAAGGAACATACCATGGGGAAGATTGGCAAATAGATTTTACTCAGATGCCACCATACAGGGGACTGAAATATTTGCTAGTGTTTACAGACACTTTCACCGAGTGGATAGAGGCTTTCCCCATAAGAACAGAAAAGGCATTAGAAGTGTCAGTTCCTACTTAAAGAGATCATCCCAAGGTTTTGATTACCTAAAAGTCTGCAGAGTGATAATGGACCCAGCAGGTGTCCTGAGCCTTAGGCATTACCTATCATCTTCACTCCTCCTGGAGACCCCATTCTTGGGGAAGGTAGGAAAAAACTAATCGTATTTTTAAAAGGACATTAGCAGAGCTCTATTAGGAGACCTCAGAGGCCTAGGTTTCTCTCCTACCCATCACCTTTTTTTTTCTTTTTTTTTTTTTCTTTTTTTTTTTTTGAGACAGAGTCTTGCTCTGTTGCCCAGGCTGGAGTGCAGTGGTGTGATCTCAGCTCACTGCAACCTCCGCCTCCCAGGTTCAAGGGATTCTTCTGCCTCAGGCTCCTGAGTAGCTGGCACTACAGGCAGGCACCACCACGCCCAGATAATTTTTGTATTTTCAGTAGAGACGGGGTTTCACCATGTTGGTCAGGCTGGTCTCGAACTCCTGACCTCGTGATCCACCCACCTCAGCCTCCCAAAGTGCTGGGATTACAGGCGTGAGCCACCGCACCCTGCCTCCCATCACCCTTTTATATGTAAGGATGACTCCAAAGGGAACACTAAAACAGTCCATTTGAAATGACTTATGGGAGGCCCTTTTTTTTTTTTTTTGAGACAGAGTCTTGCTCTGTCGCAGACTGAGTGGCGCTGTCTCGGCTCACTGCAAGCTCTGGGGAGGCCCTTTTTAACTTCAGACCTCCTGTTTGATGAAGAGACACATAGAATGCTCACCCATATTATCAACTTAGGCTGGGTTCAAAAGGCCCTCCAAGTCCTATGGAGACAAAATATTGCTCCCTTCAACAAAGGAAATAGTTAACCCCCACAATCAACCAGGAGACTTAGTCTTAGTAAAAACTTGGAAAGAAGAATCCTCCAACGATCAATTACACATTGATCAGGGCTGTATCAGGTGCTGTTGAGTATACCTGCTGCTATTAAACTTCAGAGTATAACTAGTTTGGTACACCTGTCCAGGTTAAACCTGTTTCTTATGAGTTGCAGCACAAAAGGAAGCCCCCATGACCCACATCTGTGAGCCTTTGGAGGACCTCTGCTGCCTGTTTAAAAGAATCCACCCTCAGCCAGAGGTGGTAACGTGATGCTGTGGGTGGGAACAGGAGTAATAATTTTTATCTTCTTCCTGATCGTAATCCTTCTTTTCTGTTGCTTTAGCCAACCTCCCGGGAAACACCTCATTTGTCCTTGTTGGGTGTAGAGGCCACTCTAAGACCCAACTGGAAACCATGTTGTCACTATTAATCCTGTTTGATTTCCTAATTACCCTGATCCGGTGCAGGTGGGAACATAATCCTATAGTAAATATTTCAAAAATTATAGCCTCAGGGAATCATCTTCATGGTTGCTGGATTTGTCATCCATATTCCCAGGGTAGAGAGTTCTACCTTCTGGCCTACCCAGAACATTTCATGGCCATCTCTCCAGATCTCCTAACTAGCCACAGTGATCCCCAAATATCCAAATCCCTACTCGTTAAGTGAAACTCTCCTCCTGATTCCCCTCCAATTCCACCTGAATATCACCCCCCAACTCCTGCCACTATTACCTTGACCTGGGAGTTGGGTATCCATATCTCCAATGCACTAATGATTCTAGCTTTTGCACCCACTGCTGTGTTAGTGACACAAAAGCAGACGTTTCCCTGCGATACTCTGATCCAAATCTAGTTGCCAAGTTCCCCAGGCTGCAGTGAGGTAAATGGGATTCCACTTGTCAGTGAGGAGACCATATATGGTGCCTTCTCCTGGATCAGAACATACAAGGGAAAAACAACTGCCCAATCTGGGAAGGTGGGAGTACTGTTCCTTCTGGAAAACAAAGATTGTTTGACCACTCCCATTTGAACAGGGGGAAAATATCTCCTCTGGAGACCCAACTTGGCAGCAGAGGATAAACATCGCACCCCCTAGGGCCTCTGTTTGTATCCCCCCCAGGCTCATTTTGTTTGTGGCCATGAGTGGGAAGAATTCACACCCCATAACCACTCCTGACTCCCCAGGAAGCCACCTGTTCTTTTAGAATTAGCTTTCTGTATATAAAAAGCTTGGAATAGGCTGGGTGTGGTGGCTCACACTTGTCATCCGAGCACTTTACGAGGCCAAGGCAGATGGACCACTTGAGGTCAGGAGTTAGAGACTAGACTGGCCAACATGGTGAAACCCCATCTACTAAAAATACAAAAATTACCCGGGCTTGCTGCAAGTACCTGTAATCCCAGCTACTTGGGAGGCTGAGCAGGTGAATCGCTTGAACCTGGGAGGCGGAGGTTGCAGTGAGCAGAGATCACACCATTGCACTCCAGCCTGGGCAACAGAGTAAGACTCTGCCTCAAAAAAAGAATGAAACTTGGAACAGAGATGAACGTATGTTGGCCACCCTTGCCCCTCCAGGGGTCATGGTCTTTAACCTCATAAGACCCAGGAACGCCAGAAGTAAGTGAGCAATTGGATTAATTCAGTTGTAAGGAATGTGGACAGCAATAGGACTAGCAGCGCCCTAGCGTGGCTTTGCTTATCTACTCACCCCTAGTCAACCCTAAAGAACGTGAACCTTAAAGAACCCTAAAGAACTTGACTCCAACCCTAGAATCTTTAGCCACCAATAGAGGTCAGGCATTAAAGGGGATTCAAGAGTCCCTAGACTCTTTGGCAAATGTAGTTCTCAATAACAGACTAGCACTGGATTATTTACTAGCTGAACAAGGTAGAGTCTGCGCAGTTACTACTGAAACCTGTTGCACATACATCAACAACTCTGGACAGTTGAAGTTAACATTCAAAAGATCTGTGAGCAAGCTACCTGGTTACGTAGCTATAACCAGGGCATTAATCCCAACTGTATCTGGCCAACTATCAAAAGTGCCTTCCCAAGTTTCACCTGGCTTTTACCTCTCCTAGGACCTTTGATAGCTGTCTTGTTATTACTAATCTTTGGCCCTTGCTTGTTTAACCTCTTAGTAAAGTTTGTTTTCTATTACAACAGTTCCAGGTAAAGACAATCCTGGCACAAGGCTTCCAACTCGACCTGCCTACTCACCTGGAGAATGAAAGTGTCCTGCCTCTGGGCCCCTTAGATCAGGTATCCAGAGATTTCTACTTCTCCAGGGCTAGACAGGGCCTGCATCCATAAACTCAGCATGAAACGGTTACAGGAGGTAGACCTCCAACCTTCTGTAGTCCCTTTAAGATTAAAGAGGAGTATCTAATCTCTGAGGGGGGAATGAGATAGGAGGCAGGACTCACTTCTGGAGGTGAGACTCAGACTCTGGACTAGATTGAGGACTAGCTAAAACAGAGAAGAGGCAAAATCACCTCTCCCTAAGACATACCCACCAGTGCCATGTCAGTTTACCATTGCTAGGGAAACACCCTGTAGTTACCACCTCTTTCCTTGGCAATGACCTGACAACCTGAAAGTTATCACCTTTTTTCTAGAAATTTCTGTATAATCTGCCCCTTAATTTGCATGTAATTAAAAATGGGTGTAGGCTGGGTGCAGTGGCTCATGCCTGTAATTCCAGCACTTTGGAAGGTCCAGGTGGGTGGATCACCTGAGGTCAGGAGTTTGAGACCAGCCTGGCTAACATGGTGAAATCCCATCTCTACCCAAAATACAAAAATTAGCCAGGTGTTGTGGTGGGTGCCTGTAATCCCAGCTACTTTGGAGGCTGAGGCAGGGGAATCAGTTGAACCTGGGAGGCAGAGGTTGCAGTGAGCTGAGATCACACCACAGTACTCTAGCCTGGGTGACAGAGCAAGACTGTCTCAAAAAAAAAAAAAAAAAAGTGGGTATAAATGTAACTGCAGAACTGCCCTGAGCTGCTACTCTGTATACACTGCTCTGCAGGAGCTGTCATAGAGGTGTACCGCCACACTGCCACCTCAATAAAGCTGTTTTCTTCTACCACTGACTTGCTCTTGAATTCTTTCCTGAGTGAAGCCAAGGACCTTCCTGGGCTAAGCCCCAATTTGGGGTTTGCCTGCACTGTGTCACCAACACCCATTGTCTCAAGAAGTTCCACGTGCTTTCCAAGCAGTTGATGCTGTCAGTCATTCTTCCCCCAAGAGAAATGATCAAAATTGTAATTGAATGTATTTTTTACTCTAAAACTGAATTTAGATAACTTATTTTTATTTTATTAAGATCAAATATACAAGTAGTCAGGCAGCTCTTATTTTATATTATGCCTATATCTGTATCTATCTACACAAACCCCTCAAATTTAAAAATCAGAGCATTATTTCTCAGTCCTTTAAAAATCATATTGCTGAGTGCCATGGCTCATGCTGTAGTTCCAACACTTTGGGAGGCCAAGGAGGGACGATGGTTTGAAGCCAGGAGTTCCAGATCAGCCTGGGGAACAAAACAAGACCCTATCTTTATTTAAAAAAAAAAAAAAAAGATAAATTTAAAAAGAAGCCGTGTGTAGTGTTGCATGCCTATAGTCCCAGCTACTCAGGAGGCTGAGGTGATACGAGGACGCCAGGAGTTTGAGGCTGCAGTGGTCCCTGATCACGCCACTGTACTCCAGCCTGAGTGACACAGCAAAAACCTATCTCACAAAAAAAAAAAAAAAAAAAAAAAAAAAAAAATCATATATCTCCGTGTCAAGGACGGGAAAAAATGAGGACCCTCCTACATTGCTGGTGAGAATGTGAACTGATACAGCTACTTTGGAAAACTTTGGCAATGTTTACTAAAGCTAAACATGCGTACACTCTATGACCAACAATTCTATCCCTGGCTATATACTCGACAGAAATGAGTGCTTCTGTCTACCAGAAGGCAAGTACAAGTACGAGAATGTTCATAGTAGCTTTATTCATGATCGCTTACACTGGAAAAACCCAACGTCCATCAACAGAAGAATGGGTGGGTACATTGTGTTGTACTCATCCAGTGGAATATTACGTGGCAATAAGAAAGAACAAAGTACTGATAATAAAACAACATGGGTGAACCCTGCATAATTTTGATTGAAAGAAAAAAAAGAAGTCTGATACAAAAGAATACACACGGTATGACTGCAATTTTATGAAGTTTGAAAACTGGTGCGGCTAACCTATAGTGGTAAGAGGCCAGACCGGGCTACCCAAGGGAGTGGTATTAACTTGCAGGGGACGGGAGAGTCCTCAGAAGTGCTGGAATTGCTCTACTCTTGATCTGGGTTGTGAGTACATGGGGGTATATGTATTTAAAGTTGATTTGTACGTATTACTGTATCTGAATTATACCCCAGTAAAATGGAAAAAAAATATAGATGCCAATCATTAAGTGTTGTTACTAAGTCAGGTCTTTATGTCAGATGCAGCCTAAGTTTCTCCTATATTTGACATTTCTCATAGGCATATTGTAAGAAAGGAAAGAACCAAGCTGTTTCTTCTATGATATTGGGAGTACTCTTCAGCTGGGCTGCTCCAGAAATCATTAATCATTAGATTTGGGCAGCTGCCATCTGATTTCTTTTTTTAAAATAATCAGTTGGATATATTCTGACTCTGCTTATGGGATTTAGACACAGCTTGAGAATAATAACACTCTGCTTTTTATGGGCAATTTTATTTTCTTCAACCACAGATTCAGAAAGAATGAGTTTGTATAGTATGTCAAAATCTATGAGCAAAAAGACTGTGAGGGCCATACCTGTAGTTAATAAAAGTTAGGTTTATCTGGCTTGCTGCAGCGGGAAGAATGCATGAATCTTGGGACCATCTTAGTCAGGGAGACTTGAGTTTGTGCTTGTGTTGGATGCCTCCGAGAAGGGGTTAGGGAAGCCAGAGCGAACTCTGGATTGAATGCTGTTAGGATGCAGGGAGGATTGATGCAATTCACAAGGTTAGCAGGGCCACAGGGCAGCAGGGCAGTGCTGGGCCACAGCAGAGTGGAAAGTGGACCAAAAGAGGCACATGGAGAATACCTAGCACAACTGCCTATGTACCCTCCCTAAACTAACTGCGAGAGGAAACACTTCAGCCAAATGAAAAAATGAATGAGATAAGTTAGCTGGAAGACAAGGAAGGCATAATATGTTAAACATGGCAACAAGCGAAAAACCAGTAAAATTTATTGTTATGTATTTGTAATTATTGATATTGTTACTGTGGAAAGATTCTTGACTAAATTCTCATAAAAAGATATATGCTTATTATAATAATTAATACAGAAAGTACTGAAAAAGCTTTTTCAACTGCCCCAAACGCCACTACCCCCTAACAATTATCTTCAACATTTGTCGGTTATCATTCTAGACACTTTCTATGCAAATCCATAGAGAAGCCTAGATATAAATAATTTTATGATGTAGACTGCGAAGAATTTCATATTAGGGATGCACTAAAGCTTAGTTGTGGACTTAGTATTTGGCTCACATCTGCTATTCAACTATGACTTTGGCTCTAGCCCTTACAAGGTTAAATAGCCAAATACCTTCTTCAGTATCACTTGTGACATCCCTGAACCTGTGTGTGATCCATGATCATGACTGTGTTGATTTCTGTCATATCTTATCAACATAACAATATCAGTAAATGAACCACGCCATGTTATGTGAATTTATTGTTAATATCTGAATATTCACTTTCACATAGAGGTAACCATTCAAGATACAGAATCATGAAAATGTCCTTGGCTTTATATGCCAAAATTCTATTAGTCATTTGAGGTATACATGTGTATTTAATATTTCATGAGTAAAGTGCTATAATAATTAATGATTATTTGAAAGCTGCTAATTGTGTACATAAAAACAATGACTAAGAACTTTCAAAAAATATGGAAATAGATTGAAAGTTAATGCAATTTTAATGAGAAAGTGTGCTAACTAGGTATCTTTAGAAGAACTTTATATTGTTTTAAGGTCAAGAGATGTTTATAGGCCAGGTACAGTGACTCACGCCTGTAATCCCAGCACTTTGGGAGGCTGAGGCAGGTGGATCACGAGGTCAGGAGTTCGAGACCAGCTTGGCCAACATGATGAAACCCCATCTCCACTAAAAATACAAAAAATTAGTGTGTGGTGGCGTGCACCTGTAGTCCCAGCTACTTGGGAAGCTGAGGCAGGAGAATCACTTGAACCTGGGAGGCAGAGGTTGCCGTGAGCCGAGATCACGCCACTGCACTCCAGCCTGGGCGACAGAGTGAGACTCTGTCTAAAAAAAAAAAGAGAGAGATGTTTATAACAACTTAAGTAACACAAGCCAGAATACTAGTGATTATATTATATCATAAAATTATTGGCATAATAGTATTCATAATATGAATAAAAATAATCTTTTTTTTTTTTTTTCAGGCTGAGTCTCTGTCTGTCACCCAGGCTGAAGTGCAGTGGTGCGATGTAGGCTTATTGCAACCTCCGCCTCCGCCTCCCAGGTTCAAGCGATTCTCATGCCTCAGCCTCCCAAGTAGCCGGGATTGCAGTTGAGCACCACCACGCCAGGCTGATTTTTGTATTTTTAGTACAGACGGGGTTTCACTATGTTGCCCAGGCTGGTCTCAAACTTGTGGCCTCAAGTGATCCCCTGCCTTGGCCTCCCAAAGTGCTGTGATTATAGTCATGAGCCACTGTGCCCAGCCTAAAATAATCCTTAATAGCTCTATCACTTCTGTTTATTTATTATACATTAGAAGAAATAAAAATACATGCCACAAGCAAAGAAGATATTTATAACATGTGTATAATCAACAACTGTACCTAGTATGTGCAGATAACGCCTATAAAATAGTAAGAAATATAGAAGTAATTCAATAGAAAAATTTGCAAGTTTCCTTCAGAAAAGGAAACATGAATGGGCAGTAAATGGATGGAAAATACTCAACTTTGTTAATAATCAGGGAAACTTAAGTCTAGAATAAGATACCATTTACATCCATTCAATTGGCAAAAACTAAGAAGTATGGGCTGGGCACTGTGGCTCACACCTATAATCCCAGCACTTTGGGAGGCCAAGGTGGGAAAATCACTTGAACTCAGGAGTTCCAGGCCAGCCTGGGCAATACAGTAAGAGCCCCGTCTCTACAAAAAAAAATTTTTTTAATAGCTAGGCATAGTGGCATGCACCTGTGTTCTCAGCTACTTGGGAGGCTGAGGTGGGAGGATTGCTTGATCTGGGAGGTCAAGGCTGCAGTGAGCCAAGATCGCACCACTCTACACCAGCCTAGACAACAGAGTGAGACCTTTCTCCAAACAAACAAACAAACAAACAGACAAACAAATACCCTCCCCTGCAAAAAACGAAAAATTAAGGGGTATGATAATACTTTTTTTTTTAAGAGATGGGGTCTTGATGGCCGGGCGCGGTGGCTCACGCCTGTAATCCCAGCACTTTGGGCGGCCGAGGCAGGCAGATCACGAGGTCAGGAGATCGAGACCATCCTGGCTAACACGGTGAAACCCCGTCTCTACTAAAAATGCAAAAAATTAGCCGGGCAAGGCAGCGGGCGCCTGTAGTCCCAGCTACTCGGGAGGCTGAGGCAGGAGAATGGCGTGAACCCGGGAGGCGGAGCTTGCAGTGAGCCGAGATCGCGCCATTGCACTCCAGCCTGGGCGACTAAGCGAGACTCTGTCTCAAAAAAAAAAAAAAAAAAGAGATGGGGTCTTGATATGTTGCCCAGGCTGGTCTTGAACTCCTGGGCTCAAGCAATCCTCCCACCTCAGCCTCCCAGAGTACTGGGATTTCAGGCAAGAGCCATCACGCCTGGCCAACTTTCTAAAGAGAATATTGGTCAGTGATATCTCTTATACATTAATGTTTGGTGTCTATCTGGAAAAACAATTTGTCATTATCTTGTGTTATTGAACATACCCAGATATTCGACTCTTGGATATATACCCAGGAGAAATTCTTGCACAGGTATATCAGAAGACATCTGACAGGAGTGTAGCCGGTAGCACTATATGTAAGAGCACAAATAAAAGAACCATTCAAGTGCCTGTCGACTACAGACTGGATAGACTGTGGTGTGCTCACACATGGAATGTGACACAGCAGTAAAAATGAATGATATTCCTTTCCATGCCACAACATGGATAATCTTAGTAACATAATTTTGAGCAATAAAGCAAATCTTGAAGATCACTCTTCTTATAAAGATCAAAACCAAGCAAAACAAAACCATATTTCATGTAGGCATCTACATAGACGACATTCTCAAATAGTGGTTACCTCTTGGGGAGGCATGGATAGAACTAAGTGATCGATAACATTTAACTATTGGGATGAGTGTTGAGCTCATTTTTTATTATATTATTTTTTAAAACAATATATAATGTCTAATCCTCTAATGCTATGAGAATCTTCATTGCCTTCAAACTCAGCTGGGTCAAGAAGTCCCCTTCTAGGTCAGACTCCCACTCCCTTGAGTGATGGTTGCTGCAACCATTTCTGGTGTGAATCATTTTACTGGTCAAGGTTCTTGGTTGCAGACAACAGAACCTGCAATACTCTGTTTAAACAGAAAGGGATGTATCACAAGGTATTAGTTACTAGATAAAGCTGAATTTTGAGACAATGTGTTGTGGTTGATGTGGCATCTTGGGTGATACTGGTTATGAGTAATATAAGGAAGGCTCTTAGGTCAGGTTCCCGAGAACAGAGTCTGATATGAATATTCTTGTTTCAGTGATTTATGAGAGCAGTCCTATCAGAAGAAGAGGTGGGAGAGAAGCAGGATGGAACAGAGGAAGAAAACTAAGCAAGTGTGTGGATACTGTCTTCAGCTTGGACCCACAGGGAGCATTGGAGCATAAATTATACCACAGAGTTTGTTTCCGTTTGAGGCTGGTGGGATGGCCCTTTGTACCCCAGAGAGGGCGCAGAACTTCCTGAAGGAGTTGACTCCATTTGGTTGAGAACATGTAATTATTTAGAGAAGGAGCGGCTAACTCTCACAGCGACTGAGGCAGGGTGCACTGACCAGGGCAGAGCACCAACGGTGAACCAATGCCACCCAGACCTCATGGGGGAAGGGTGGGGATAACCTGGGGCCAGATCAGAATTGGGTGGAGGTGGGACACAGCAGGACAGGAGGAGCAGAACCGAGAGGGTCTGTGTTTCCTGTGTACCCTGGAAGCACAAGTCTGGGTTCTCTGAGCCTCAGGCAGCACTGACCTTTCTTCCCCATCTGAACATGAGAAGGACAGGCCAAGCCCTTTCCTCAGCACTTTTTTTTTTCTTTTTGAGTTGGAGTCTTGCTCTGTCACCCAGGCTGGAGTGCAGTGGTGTGATCTTGGCTTGCTGCAACCTCTGCCCCCTGGGTTCAAGTGATTCTTCTGCCTCAGCCTCCTGAGAAGCTAGGTTTACAGGTGCATGTCGCCACACCTGGGTAATTTTTGTATTTTTGGCAGAGATGGGGTCTCACCATGTTGTTTAGGCTGTCTCAAACTCCCGACCTCAAGTGATCTGCCCACTTCTCAAAGTACTGGGATTATAGGCATGAGCCACTGCGCCCAGCCCCTTTCTTCAGCGTCTCATTCCAGGTTCTGAGTCCTGAGCACGTCACCTTGAGGTGCTCTTTACGGGAAAAATCTCACTGCAGTGAGGACGTTCCAGCCAGGAGTAGGGTGAGTGGGGGAGCTCCTGAGGCAGGGCCCTCCAGTTACTATGTAGCCCCTGCCACCTCCCTGTTCCTGGGGCAAAGAGAACCAAACTTCTTTGTCAGCAGCCTCCTCCCTTCCCCTCCCCTTCGGCCTTGGCCTTGACCTCAAGCTAACGTGGTATCTGATTCATTAGGTGGTGGGCAGTTTTTCCCAAGCTGCCTGCCTCAGTCTGGACTGGAACATTCTGGCCTCACAGGCGGGCTGGCCCCTGCCCTCACAGGAAGCTTTAACCCTTGCTCTGCCAGCATGATTCTCCAGGGCCACAATCTGGGGTTATGTTTTCTCCAGAGTGGCACCGAACGGGAGCTTGTTGAGAGTTTAGACACTCAACACCCTTCCTCATTCTCCCCCAAGCCATGCAGAAAATGCCTAATCTGAGTAAAAATAATTTGTCCCCTGGCCCATCCCCTGTTGTAACACAATTGCGACCCTGTGCCCTTTTACATAGACTTTCTGGGGTCACCACTAGCCAAGTGGCCTTAGAATCCTTACCTCTGCTTTCTGCCTTTATTCCCCTCCCACAGCCACATGCCTCCTCTCAGGGGTCAGGGCTTGTCTCCCCCTCCCCTCACAGAAATGTGTATTTTAATGATCACTCATGCGGGCAAGTAAAAGTCTGCAAACTGAGGCAGGTCTGGGTGGGAGACATTTCAGGACAGGGTCTTCCAGTCCTCACGTCCTATCAGGAGATGGATAGGGGACCTCCTGGCGGGATGGGGGTGGGGGATCAGCATGGGAGAAGGGCTTTCCTGGGCAGGAGGCCTTGGCCAGAGGGGTCCACCCCAGTCTAGCTGGCTTTCCTTCTCTCCTCACGTGTTAGTCTGTTCTCGCTTTGCTATGAAGAAATACCTGAGGCTGGGTAACTAATAAAGAAAAGAGGTTTATTTTGGCTCATGGTTCTGCAGGCTGTACAGGAAGCATCTGCCTCGGGGGAGGCCTCAGGGAGCTTACAATTGCGGTGGAAGGCGAAGGGGAGTCAGTGTGTCACATGGCGAGAGAGAGAGAAGATAGGAGGCGCCACGCTCTTTTAAACAAGCAGATCTCTCGTAACTCAGTGAGAAATCACTCATTATTACAAGGACAGCACGAAGCCATTCATGAGGGATCCACCCCCGAGATCCAAACACCTCCCACTAGGCCCCACCTCCTACACTGGGGATCGCATTTCAACATGAGATTTGGAGGGGACAAACATCCACACCATATCACCCTAGTCCTCACCTTGGGGGATGCTGAGGGAAAGACGGAGTCTATTTTTTACCCCTTGCTGCTTTGGTGGGAAAGCACCCTGTGACCTGGGTCAGGATGCCATGTTCCAGTCCAAAAGGTGCCAACTTCCTCTTTCTCCTTTCCCTGCTCTTGTCCAGCCTTAGCATCCGCTCCTGCCCCAGCCTCGGCAATGCCTGTCTCTGTGGCTGCTATGCTCAGTGGGTGTCTTTTGCCTCCAGTAGCCTATGGGTAGGGGAGGGCAGAATCTGGACGCCACACCCTCAGCCCATCCCTTCTGTGCTCTGCAAAGTGGGGTGGGGGGGCACCTTTGACCCTCTGGTTTTATTGATTCATCCTTCTTTCTTGCATTTTAGTCTCTAAGTCAATTAGTTCTTGTCTGTAGCCTATAAACATGATAAAGCCTCCATTATTTAAAAAACTCCCCAAATCTCCCTCTACCAAACTTCCTTTTTAATTTTTTAAGTGATTTTTTGTTTGTATGCATTTATGGGGCGCAAGTGTAATTTTGTTACGTTGATATTTTATATAGTGGTGAAGTCAGGGCTTGTGGTGGATCCATCACTGGAGTAACATACATTGAACCCATTCAGTGATTTCTCGTCATCCATCCCCCTCCACCCTCTCGCTCTTCCGAATTTCCACTGTCATTCCACACTCTACTTCCATGTGTACACATTGTTTAGCTCCCACTGATAAGAGAGAACACATGGTATTTGTTTTTCTGTGTCTGAGGTATTTCACTTAGGATAATGGCCTCCAGTTCCACCCATGTTGGAGTAAAAGACATGATTTCCTTCTTTTTTATGGCTGAAAAACCATCCTACCCCATTTTTCTCACCTCTCCCTTTTCCCTCGACTTTTATTTATTTATTTTTTTTTTTGAGACAGAGTCTTGCTCTGTTGCCCAGGCTGGAGTCCAGGGGCATGATCACAGCTTTCTGCAGCTTTGAACTCCTGGGCTCCAGTGAGCCTCCTACCTCTCTTGTCTTTATCAGAGCCAAACGCTACAGGATTACCAAATAGACAAACAAAGCACATGCTTGAGGCACCAACAAAGAAGGACAACACAGCAAATAAGCATTATTGAACAGGGGAAGGACAGTTATTTTCAATATAAGTGTGCAAGTAAGTTAACTGCAATTAAAATAATTTAGAAAGTTTATTTTAATTTTAACATTTATATATTTTTATGTTATTTTGAAAATAAAAAAACTCATTTTGTATTACTTGTAGGAGGATGGGAACCATAATCTTTTAAAGGTGTTAATTCAGCCCTGCGGTCAAACCTCTTCCTCACCTCTTACTCCTCAACCCCCTGCAGCTTCAGACACCATCATGTCCTAACTGCTCCCCCCAAGGTCACCAATGAGTGTCACTGTGATAAATCCAATGGGCGTGTTTCATGCTCAGCTGTGACCCTCTCAGCAGAAGTCAACTATATTCTCAAACAGCTCTCCTGGTTCCCTTCCACTTCTTACTCCCCTCCCTTCCTGACTTCCTCAAGGTTCTTCTTCCTAGAAACGTTCGTGTTGTTGGAGCTCTGAGCTGGGTCTTTTTTCTCCCTCTCCACAGTTCACTCCTCCTATGGTTTCAGTCACTGTCTACACTTAGGTTTCAGTCACTGTCTACATTTAGGTTTCAGTCACTGTCTACACTTAGGTTTCAGTCACTGTCTACACTTAGGTTACATCTAAATATCTTCCCAGCTCACCCTTGGCGCCTTAGCTCTAGGCCTTTATATCCAACCATGAACTCTTTCAGGTACTTAAATTCACTAAGTCCGAAATTGATGCCTTATCTCCCCCATGAACCCTTCCTTCTCCAGCCTTCCCTGTGTCAGTGAGAAGCATTTTCATCCACTCAGGCCCCAAGCTCAAGCCTTTGTGTCCTATGACCTCACCCACAACCAACAGTTCTGTTGGCTCTACTTCCTCAAAAGCTTGCATTTGCTCACTTCCCTCCATTTTCATGGCCACCTCCCTTGTCCTAGTCACCGTTACAATTGGCAGGTCACAACTGCCTTCTATTGGGCTTCCCCATCTCTACTTCCTCAGCCCATTTTCCATGCTGAAGCCAGTGTGGTGAAGTTTCTATGGGTCCTCATTGGCTCAGCATAAATCCAAGCTCCTAGGGTGACATTCCAGACTTCCCACATTCTGGTTCCTGACACCACCTCAGCATAGCTCTCCTCACTCTTGGCTACCTGCTCTCCGCTCCAGTAGTATTTAACTACCCGGAGCTTCCCCTCCACCCCCATCACACTGTTGCTCCCCTCTGCCACCTGGGCTGCCCTTTCCCTCCTCTTCCTCCTACTGTTTTTTTTTGGGGGGGTGCGGGGGGACAATCATGACTGGGTAAGTGATGATGGTGACTTGGACTTGGGTGGTAATGATGGGTGGTGAGAATTGGTAAGATTCTAAACATATTTTGAAGGCAGATACAACAGGACTTGTTGATGGATTTGGATGTGTGGGGAGAGAATAAAGAAAGGAAACCAGGTTTTTTTTTTGTATTTTGCCTGAGCAACTGGAAGGAAGGAGTTGCACTGAGATGGGAAGATAGTGAGAAGAGTGGGTTTGGGTGGGAAGATAAGAAGGACAGTTTTAGATGTGTTAATGGAAATGGCCCTTAGAAATCCAGTCAGGTATTAGAGTCTGGATTCAGGGGACTGATCTGAGCTGGAGCTGCACATTTGTGAGTCATCAGTGTGTAGGTGGTATTTAAAACCACAAGAGTGGGCCAGCTGCAGTGGCTCATGCCTATAATCCCAGAGCTTTGGGAGGGGTGAGAGGACCCCTTGAGGCCAGGAGTTTGAGACCAGCCTGGGCAACATAGCAAGATCCTGTCTCTACAAAAAGTAAATAAATAAATTGGCCAGCATGATGGCACATGCCTGTAGTCCTAGCCACTGGGGAGGCTGAGGCAAGAGGATGCCTGGGAATTCAAGGCTGCAGAGAGCTATGATCACACCACTGCACTCCAGTATGGGTGACAGAGCAAGATCTTGTCTCTAAAATAATAATCTTAACAATAATAAATATAAATAAAACCACAAGAGTAGATGCAGGCACTGAGGATATAAATGTGAATAGAAAATAGAAGAGACCCAGGAGCCCCCAGAGCCTCTGATATTAAAAGGCTGGAGAGAAGAGCCGGAGAAAGAAGCAGTAGTTATGTAGAAGGAAAATCGGAAAATGTAGCATTCCGGAAGCCTAGAGAAATAGGGGTTTGAAGGAGGAGGAAGTGATTAGTTGTATCAAAGATCGAGTAAGCAGAGGTCTGAGAATTGAGTGAAAAAGATTTAATAAGAGGAAGGTCATTAATGATGGTGACAAGAGCAGTGTCAGGAAATGGTGTCAGCAAAAGCTTACTGGAGCATGTTCAAGAGAGAAAGGACAGAGAGGGATTGGAGTTAGTTGTGTAGACAATTTGGTTTGCTGTAAAAAGGTACAGTAAGATGGGTGTGAGCTGGAGGGAAAGTTAGGATCATGAGAGGTTTTTTTTTTTTTGAGACAGAGTCTCTCTGTCGCCCAGGCTGGAGTGCAATGGTGTGATCTCGGCTCACTGCAACCTCTGCCTCCTGGGTTCAAGCGATTCTCCTGCCTCAGCCTCACAAGTAGCTGGGGCTTCAGGTGCCTGCCATCACACCCAGCTAATCTTTGTATTTTTAATAGACACGGGGTTTCACCATGTTGGCCAGGCTGGTCTCGAACTCCTGACTTCAGGTGATCTGCCCTCCTTGGCCTCCCAAAATACTGGGATTACAGGCCTAAGTCACTGCGCCTGGCCCATGAGAGTATTTTTTTTTTTAAGGATATGGTAAATAACAGTAGATTATTTCTGTGGATTTCTGAGATCGATCCAGTAGAGAGGGAAAAGAGAGGCAAAAGAAGAGAAACACTTGAGGAACTGAATCCTTGTGTTGAGAGAGGAGGAGATCCATTCCCCAAGCAGAGAGGCTAGCCCTGGCTAGGAGGGGCCTGAGCACCACTGCACTCCCCTGGGGAGCCCTTCCTAAGGCACCTGCCCGGCTTCCCATCTCACTTTCCTCCGCTCCAGTGTCTGCTCTTTGTAAAAGTCTCTTCTGACCACCCTTCTAGAATGATGTTCTCCATCACTCTCTTTTGCGTTACTTTTTTTTCCCCTTTACTTTCATTTGTAGCACTTCTCATTATGATATAGCAAATTTGTTTTCTGTTTTCCTTACTACCACAAAAGTTTCATTAGGGAAGAGACTTAGTCTTACTTGCCACTGTATCCCCAGCTCTTAGAATAGTTCCTGGAGCGCAGTAGCTGCCCCCCCCCCACATATTTGAGAAAGAAGGAATAAGTGAGTCTTTTCTCCATGCCCATTGCAACATGCTCAGTTCTCATTCTACCCTTATTTTTATTCCATTCATCTATAACTCACATCTCTTCCCATTCTCCTTCCCCATCCATCCAAGCAAACATTCAGGCCTATCTCCTCTGTCACCCCCATCATGCCCATACCATCGTCCCCCATACCACCTTCACCCCATGTGTACCCATCTTCATCTCGTTTATGTTTTATCTCCTCCTCCCCTCCCCTAATTCCCCTTCTGACTCCTGTCTCCTCTCTGATCTCTGTCCCCACCATCATCCCCTCTCTTCATCCCCATTGCCTTTTGATGCCACCATTGTGGCTAGCCTCGTTCTGTTGCCATTGCCAATGCCGTGTCTGTTCCATCTCTCTCCCCTTCCATTCCTTTGTCATCGACAAGAGGTCTCCATCTCTGCCACCATCCCTTCCCCATTCCCCTCTGCCCACCCAGGGGAAGACAGACAGCTTGCACTGTGTGTCTAGAAGCTGCCAGGGACATAGTTAATATAAGCAACTGCGGGAAGAAAGACCGAGGGAACTGCTTCTTCTCACTTAGTGACTTCAGTAAATATTAACAACCATATTTCACGAACCAGCACTATTTCCTGCAACAGACATAATAAATGACTTTCTGAAATTTTCTAAAGTATGCTTTTACAAATATTGGCATTATCACAAGCCTTGGGAGTAGGGTTCCAAGCCTGAGAGATTAAAATAGTCTTTGTGCTAAAAAACAATCTGACTTCTCAGAAGGCCCTTTTCTTCTTTATTTATAATGTCAGGAAACCTGGAACAGTGTCTATAAGTTATGAAAAACAGAGCAATTCAAATGGACTCTCACTGGGACCCCAGTCACTGCTCCAGACTGACCAGTCAGTGGACAAGGCTTCTCGCATTGCTCACCAGGTTATAACTATTCTGTATTCTTTTTACCTTCAAAAGGAATTATCAAGGTGGAGTGTGGTGGCTCATGCCTGTAATCCCAGTGCTTTGAGAGGCTGAGGCAGGCAGATGACTTGAGGTCAGGAGTTCAAGACCAGCCTGGCTAACATGGTGAAACCCTGTCTCTACTAAAAATACAAAAAATTAGCCCGGTGTTGTGGTTTGTACCTGTAGTCCCAGCTACTCAGGAGGCTAAGGCGGGAGAATCACTTGAACCTGGGAGGGAGAGGTTGCAGTGAGCCGAGATCATACTACTGCACTCCAGCCTGGGTGACAGAGTGAGACTCTGTCCCCCCAACCCCCCAAAAAAGAGGAGTTATCAGCCCTGCACCTGAATAAAGTATTTTCAGATTCTTGGGAGTTTTGTCCTGTCTTATTTGTTTAAACTGACACATAACAATTGTACGAATTTGTGGGGCACAATGGGATGTTTTGATACATGCACTTATTGTATAATGATCAAATTAGGGTAATTAGCATATCCATCACTTCATACATCTATCGTTTCTTGGGTGAGAACATTAAGCATTTTGTCCTTTCTCTGTAAGTTTTTTTCCCTCTATACCAATTTTGTACACACATAGTATACACACACACACACACACACACACACACACACACACATTCTTGTTCAGCCTTGCCCAGAATGGTCACAAATTGGCATAGAGGGGAAAAGAACTTTAGAGAGAGGACAAAATGCACACACACGAATACACACACACACACATATACACATTGGTTATTGTCACCTACACACAAAACTATTATTCCCAATATAATTATGATTCCTCATGTAACTTTGTTTCTAGTTATCTTAGTAAGCTACCAACACAAGAGCACAGGTCTCAGTTCTCAATCTGGTGTTTGGTACTTTGTCTTTGGCATTTTCTGGAGTGTATAGTAGTGTTCTTTACTAAGGAGGGCACACAGTTTTTTCACGGCTAGAATAAAATCACAATACATGTGATTTTGTAAAAATCACTGTTGAATTTGCTACCTTTCCTGTTGTATGTAAATTTGACTTATAAGAAAAAATACTTATCTGAACCAGGGTCTAATAAGTGTTCCTAACACAGGGATAAATTGTCATTAAGGCCAGTCAAGTAGAGTCCTTGAACTCCGTCATTTTCTCTTCTAGACAATGTTTGGATTTACCCTGCCAATTTAGCAATCTTCTGAGGATCCTATTCTGTTCAAGGCCCATATTAACCAAGCTCCTTCAGACTGACATCTTTTCTCCTATTTTCTGTAAATTATGAAACATTTTTTCCCTCTGGTTCATGTGTTTGGTGAGAACAAACAACAGTTTATTTGCTCATTCTCCCTTTGATGGGCACCGGAATTACCTCTAGTTTTTGTCAAAACACGCTGGTATGAACATTTGTGTTTATGTGATCTGGTTCTGTAAATTTCTACACAAATTTCTAAAAGTCATGAACCTCGAAGCAGAGCTGCTGGGTTGTAGGGTATTACCTTTTCAACTTTACCAGGTACTGCCAAACCTTTCCCCAAAGTGGTTGCACCAGTTCAGTATGCCATCAGCAGTGTATGAGAATCTTATGATGACACAAACCTCGTGTGCCCTCTCAGATTCCTCTAACTGCCTTCTTTTCTCTTTCTAAGCACCCAAACTGCACCTGGTCACCTGTCTACATTCAGATTTGGTTGAAACCCACAGCATGGAGGTGACCAGAAGCCCCTGGGAGATGTCTGGATGCGCAGGGGAATAGCTCCATGTGATGCAAACCTTAACTAATGGGAACAGGAGAAGGGAGGAAGCCAGGAAGATAAATTTCCCCTCCCTTCTCATTGCTCCTTGCAACCCTTCCCACTTGAAGCATGACCACATTTAATGAACAACCTGCTGTGTCTCTTGGAAGCTTGCTGCAAAGCGGCAATCAGCACAATAACATTGTATTGTATCTTCCTCCGCTTCACTTCTCTTCCTCTCTCACCCTCACTGCCCTGAGCTGGCACATCCCAAAGAAAGCATTACCACATTAATCCTTGTCTCAGACTCTGCTTTCAAGAGGATCCAGGTGAAGGAAATTCCTGTTACTCCACCTCTTCATCAACTCTTGAAATGTCAGACTTTAAAAGTTGTGTCATTTTGTTGAGTGTATCTCATTGTGGTTTTAATTTGCATTTTTCTGATTATGAATGGGGTCGGCTAACTTTTCCTATGTTTATTGGATTTCTTCATTTGTGAAGTGTTTGTTTAAGGTTTTTACTAATTTTTCTATTGGGTTGTCTCTCTCTTTTTTTTTCTTTCTTTTTATCTTTTTTTTTTTTTTTGAGATGGAGTCTCGCTCTGTCGCCCAGGTTGGAGTGCAGTGGCGTGATCTTGGCTCGCTGCAACCTCCGCCTCCCGGGTTCACGCCATTCTCTCCTGCCTCAGCCTCCCGAGTAGCTGGGACTACAGGCGCCTGCCACCTCGCCCGGCTAGTTTTTTTTTGTTTTTTTTTTTAAGTAGAGATGGAGTTTCACTGTGTTAGCCAGGATGGTCTCGATCTCCTGACCTTGTGATCTGCCTATCTCGGCCTCCCAGAGTGCTGGGATTGAGCCACCACACCCGGCCTCTTTCTTTTAAAGACAGAATCTTGCTCTGTTGCCCTGGCTAGAGTGCAGTGACGTAATCATAGCTCACTGAAGCCTTGAATTCCTGGGCTCAAGCAATTATCACATCTCAGCTTCCCAAGTAGCTGGAACTACAAGTGTGCAGCACCACCACCACCATGCCTGGCCTTTTTTTCCCCCCCATAGAGACAGGTCTCATTATGTTGCTCAGGCTGGTCTTGAACTCCTGGCATCAAGTGATCCTCCTACCTCAGTCTCCCAAAGTGCTGGGATTACAGGTGTGAGCCACTGCACCCAGACTTTTTCTTTCTTTCTTTTTTTTTTAGAAAAGAAAAAGTGGCTCAATCCTGTAATCCCAGCACTTTGGAAGGCCAAGGTGGGCAGATCCGTTGAGGTCAGGAGTTCAAGACCAGCCTGGCCAACATGGTGAAACCCTGTCTCCACTAAAAATACAAAAATTAGCCAGGTTTGGTGGTGTGTGCCTGTAATTCCACCTACTTGGGAGGCTGAAGCAGGTGAATTGCTTGAACCTGGGAGGCAGAGGTTGCAGTGAGCCAATATTGTGCCATTGCACTCCAGCCTAGGTGACAGAGCAAGACTCCATCTCAAAAAAATAAAGGAAAAAGAAAAAAGAAAAAAATTGATTTGTAAGATGTTCCAGTTAACTACTGCTATATAACAAATTACTCCAAAACTCGGCGGCATAAACCAATTATTTTACTGAGCTTGTGAATCCCATGGTTCATGAATTTAGACAGGAACACAGTAGGTATGGCTTGTGTCTGCTCTGTGATGTCTGGGGATTCAGCTGGTAAGACTCAAAGTCTGGAAGTGACTCAGTGGCTGAGGGTTAAAATTATCTGGAGGTATTTCACTAACATGTCTGGTGGTTGATGCTGACTATTGTTTGGGGCCTCAGCTGGGGCAACTGGCTAGAAAACCTTCATGGAGTTTCTCTGTGTGATCTGTGCTTCCTCAAGCACAGGCCTCGACACAGTCAGAATTCTTACATGTCAGCTCAGGGCTTCAAAGGCGAGTGTCCCAGGTAAACCAGGGAGCAGCTGTATGGCCTTGAACGTTACTTCTGTTGCATTCTGTTGGTTATAAGTGAATCTCTAAAGGTGAGCAGATATAGGTCTTTCGTCTCAGCAGAGGGAATGTCAAGGTCATATTGTACAGAAGTGCGTGGAATTGGAGTTATTGTTGTAGCTGTCTTTGGAAAATACATCTGCCACATCCTGCTCTTTATATTTTCTGGATACTAGTCCTTTATTGATTATATATGCTCCAAATATCTTCTCCCGCTCTGAGGATTAGTTTTTTGCTGCCTTAATGATGACTTTTGTTGAACAGAAGTTTACTTTATTTGGCAAAATGATCAATCAGTTCCTTTATGGTTGGTGCTGTAGATATCTTAATAACACTGAAACCATGAAGCAAGCTATTCTTTTATAATGTCTTCCGAAAGCTTTATGATTTTGCCTTTCACATTTAGGTAGTTACACGGTTACTATGCAATTTATTGCTGCTCGACTCCAAATCCAATCTTTTTTGCCCTGCTTTGTAATACTGGAGCCAGACCTTGTAAACATTTCTCCTTTGTCACCTGATGCAATGGTAGGTCTTGCCAGAAGAGATTGCTGGAGGGACATTGCCAGAGGAAGGGACTCCTCTTCCTGGTTCTGGTGCTTTTCCCTCTTTTTTTTTTTTTTTTTTTTGAGACAAATCCTTGCCCTGTTGCCAGGTTGGAGTGCAGTGGCACGATCTTGGCTCACTGCAACCTCCGCTTCCCAGGTTCAAACAATTCCCCTGCCTCAGCCTCCTGAGTAGCTGGGACTACAGGTGCGTGCCATCATGCCCAACTAATTTTTTGTATTTTATTTTATTTTATTTTATTTTATTTTTTTGAGACGGAGTCTCGCTCTGCCGCCCAGGCTGGAGTGCAGTGGCCGGATCTCAGCTCACTGCAAGCTCCGCCTCCCGGGTTCCCGCCATTCTCCTGCCTCAGCCTCCCGAGTAGCTGGGATTACAGGCGCCCGCCACCTCGCCCGGCTAGTTTTTTGTATTTTTTTAGTAGAGACGGGGTTTCACCGTGTCAGCCAGGATGGTCTCGATCTCCTGACCTCGTGATCTGCCCACCTCGGCCTCCCAAAGTGCTGGGATTACAGACATGAGCCACCGTGCCCGGCCACTTTTCTTTCTTGTTCCACTGGTGTGGATGCCAGCAGGCAGTTTCCCAGCTAGGCATCCCCACAACAGGTGGTTTCCTAGCAAGTTTCACCAGGGCTCCAGTGCAGTTTCCTTCTTGCCACCCTGGGCTGTGGTACCTTCTCTCCCATCCAGTGGAGCACAGTGACACCTTCTACAGGGAGGTCTGAATCTCAGCCTCAGCCTCCCAAAGTGCTGGAATTACAGGGGTGAGACACTGTGCCTGGCCCCTCCATGTCTTAATTATCACATTATACAATAAGTCTTGATAGCTGATAAAGCATGTTCTTCCTCGATTTTAATTTTCTTTAACAGTATGTTGAATTTTTATCAGATCCTTTTTTCTGCCTTTAATTAGATGAACTCATATTTTCTTCTTTAATTCATGGGCAGTTCTATTCCAAGCTTACGCCTTTCCTTGGTACTCTGCCTTCACCATAGAGAGGGTGTCTGCTCCCTACATCTGCTATGGCTGTATTATTTGGAGTTCTCTGCACATTTAAGTAGTTAACCTCTTGTGACTAGTTAATCATTCTTTTCTTTTTCTTCTTCTTTTTTTTTTTTGACAGTCTTTCTCTGTTGCCCGGGTTGGAGTGTGTTGGCGCAAATCACAGTTCAGCCTTGACCTCCTGAGCTCGAGCAATTCTCCCATCTCAGCCTGCCAAGTAGCTGGGACTATAGGCACATACCACCACCATGCTCAGCTACATTTTTTGTTACTTTTCATAGAGGCAGGGTCTCACTATGTTGGCCAGGCTGGTCTCAAACTCCTGGGCTCAAGCGATCTTCCCACCTCAGTCTCTCAAAGTGCTAGCATTACAGACATAAGCCACCATGCCTGGCCTAGTAATTCTTTATATTAAAATTTCCCTGTTCAAGTTACTGGTATGGTTTCTTTTTCCTGATTGGAACCTCACTGACAAATCGGTCCGATTTAATCCTCCTAGAAAATATTTCGTATATGGTATGATATCAGAGTTCAACTTCATTTTTTCCATCCAGATAGCCAATTGTCTGAGCGCCATGTTTTGGAAAGAACATCTTTCCCCTATTGTTCTTTGGTGATGGCTCTGTCATATATCAGGAATCCACATACGCTTGTGTCCATTTCTAGCCTGTCTGTTTTACCCATTTTTCTATTTGTGCCTGCACTAATCCCTCCATGTCTTTTTTTTTTTTTTTTTTCTTGTTTTGAGACAGAGTCTCACTGTGTCACCCAGGCTGGAGTGCAGTGTCATGATCTCGGCTCACTGCAACCTCTGCCTCCTAGGTTCAAGCAACTCTCCTGCCTCAGCCTCCTAAGTAGCTGGGATTACAGGTGCATGCCACCATGCCCAGCTAATTTTTGTATTTTTAGTAGAGATGGGATTTCACTTTGTTGGCCAGGCTGGTATCAAACTCCTGACCTCGTGATCCACCCGACTTAGCCTCCCAAAGTGCTAGTATTACAGGCATGAGCCACGGTGCCTGGCCCCTCTGTGTCTTACTTATCATATTTTACAATAAGTCTTGGTAGCTGATAAAGCATGTCCTTCCACCATTTTAATTTTCTTTAAAAGTGTGTTGAATTTTTATCAAATCCTTTTTATCTGCCTTTAATTAGATGAACTCATATTTTCTTCTTTAATTCATGGTGAATTTTATATATATATATATATATATATATATATATTTTTTTTTTTTTTTTTTTTTTTTTTTTTTTTTGAGACAGAATCTTGTTCTGTTGCCCAGGTTGGAGTGCAATGGTGTGATCTCGGCTCACTGCAACCTCTGCCTCCTAGGCTCAAACAATCCTTCTGCCTCAGCCTCCCAAGTAGCTGGGACTATAGGCCTGCGCTGCCATGTGTGGTTAATTTTTGAATTTTTTGCAGAGATGGAGTTTTACCATGTTGCTCCACTTGCTCTCGAACGCCTAGACTGAAGTGATCCACCCACCTTGGTCTGCCACAGTGTTGGGATTACGGGCAGGAACCACCGCACCCCAACTCAAATTCACATGATTTAATCGTATTAATGGACAAATAATACGAAAGAAAATCTACTGCATGAGGAAGTATACCACCATAAGATAGAGTAACAAAACAGATTTAATCTGTGTTGTTATTGTTGGTTCTGTGACACTACCTCATGTTAAACTAAATCTGTTTAGTTTAAAGCACTAGGTTTAAAGGAAGCCTAGCTCGAAACTCAAAGCTCTAGGTTTCTAGTATTGGCATTTTCCCCATGGTAGTTTTTTTGTTTTGTTTTGTTTTGAGACAGAGTCTCACTGTCACACAGGCTGGAGTCCAGTGGCACAATATTGGCTCACTGCAACCTCCACCTCCCGGGTTCAAGCAATTCTCCTGCCTCAGCCTCCCGAGCAGCTGGGACAACAGGCACCCACCACCTCACCTGTCTAATATTTGTGTGGTTTTTTTTCCATAGAGATGGGGTTTTGCCACATTGGTCAGGCTGGTCTCAAACTCCTGACCTCAAGTGATCCACCTGCCTCAGACTCCCAAGGTGCTGGGATTACAGGCATGAGCCCCTGCACCTGGCCTCCCCATGGTAGTCTTGTTTCCATATGGGAACATCACCTATTTCAGCTCTTTGTGTCTGTTTCAGGCTTCTAGAGATTTTCCTTAGTTACTTGTAGTCCTAACTAAGTGTATAAATATCTATTTGTTGAAATGTATCCACTATCAATATATTGTAAAGAAGAGCTTTTCAAAATATCTAGTGTGCCACACCGCTAGTGGCAGAAGTCTTTTTGTTGTTATACCGTCTAGAATGTTATTATATGTGACATTACCAACTTGTTCTAAAATGTTAAATAATTTTTCTTAATGGACCTGGCAACACCATATATTGGGAAAGTTAATGTCCAGAGCCTTTCCATTTCAGTTATTTCTCTGAGATTCCATAATTTTGCTTAGGGGAGAGACTAGAAGTGGTGCATAACCAGAATAATATCCCCATAATCACATAAGCCAGACCAATTCCTTAGGAACCAAAAGTAAGCTCATGTACCACAGATGAAATAAGTCCCAGTAAATGATCACCAACAGTCTAATTGGGTAATTGAGCAACTGAATAGCGGAAGATTAAGATACAGTGATGTATTGAACTCAGGGAAATATCATAAGGATTAATACAACATTCATTATAATTACATTGGCTATTGGCCACAGGAACTAATCCATTTTGAATGAAACATTAAAACCCTTTAATGGTGGTGGCTATTTGTGGAAAGAGTGTGGAAGTATTGGAAATTACGCTGGGGACTGTGTGCATTCGGAGGGTTTTATTGGTCCTAGACCAGCAGTAGTCAGAAACAATTTGTGTGTGTGTGTGTGTCCCCAGGCTTCAAAAGTCTCCCTAGATGAGGGACATTGGTATCATGGGGGTCCCCTGAGAACAGATTCAACACTCAGAGATATGAAGTTTCTTTATGAACAGAAGGGATAGTTTAAAGAAAGTGTAATATTTTTATCCCTGGATTTTTGACACACAAAAGCCATACACCAGTATTCAGACAAAGGTCCAGCAGTCATTTTGAAACTTTTCTTGATCTTTTGGATAATTCTATTCTTTCTGGAGGGGAAGATCCTTATTACCTTGATATGGCAAGTTGTCTGTATCTTAGAAATGAGACCCAAAGCCAAACTGATTCATTCAGAAGGGACAATGTGAACAGCACTGTGATAACTGCTTGGTAAAGCTGACCTCATCGTTTGGTCCTCGTTCATAGAGCAGAGGGGGCCGGCACACTCACTGTGTCTTTAAACTTTTGTTTTTGTTTGTTTTTGAGACAGGGTCTCACTCCATTGCCCAGGCTGGAGTGCAGTGGTGCCATCATAGGCCACTACACCTTCAAACTCGTAAGCTCAAACAATCCTCTCACCTCAGCCTCCTGAGTAGCTAGGACTATGGGGCATGCCACCACATCCAGCTAATTAAATTTTTTTTTTTTTTTTTTTTTTTTTTTTGTAGAGATGGGGCCTTGCTATGTTACCCAGGCTGGGCTCAAACTCCTGGGCTCAAGCAAGCCTCCTGTCTCTGCTTCCCAAAGTGCTAGGATTACAGACATCAGCCACCACACTTAGTGACCTTTAAACTTTTGAGGTAAGAATTGAGTAGAGGCTTTTTTTTTTTTTTTTTTTTTTTTGGTCAAATGAGAGAAAATTGCTAACTGCTTAAGTTTTTTCCTTGCAGAATAGAGGTTGGTAACAGAATTATTCTCTTTAAAGTTGGAACCTCTTACCTTGCTCACAAACTAGCCCGCTCCCAGCCTCCTGCTCAGTTGGCATCCAGGGAGCAAATAATAGGCCAACAGAAAATATCCACCAAGTTGTTCTTTTTTTTTTTTTTTTTTTTTTTTTTTTTTTTTTTTTTTTGAGACGGAGTCTCGCTCTGTCGCCCAAGCTGGAGTGCAGTGGCGCTATCCTGGCTCACTGCAAGCTCCGCCTCCCGGGTTCACGCCATTCTCCTGCCTCAGCCTCCCGAGTAGCTGGAACTGCAGGCGCCCGCCACCGCGCCCGGCTCATTTTTTGTATTTTTAGTAGAGACGGGGTTTCACCATGGTCTCGATCTCCTGACCTTGTGATCCGCCCGCCTCGGCCTCCCAAAGTGCTGGGATTACAGGCGTGAGCCACCGCGCCCGGCCCAAGTTGTTCTTAAGGCTAAAAGTTCGTGAAATAGGCACAAGAGCTGGGCGCGGTGGCTCACGCCTGTAATCCCAGCACTTTGAGGGGCTGAGGGGGGTGGATCACAAAGTCAGGAGTTGAAGACCAGCCTGGCCAACATGGTGAAACCCCGTCTCCGCTAAAAATACAAAAATTAGCTGGGCATGGTGGCAGGAGCCTGTCATCCCAGCTACTTGGGAGGCTGAGGAAGGAGAATCCCTTGAAGCCAGGAGTCGGAGGTTATAGTGAGCCAAGATTGGGCTACTGCATTCCAGCTTGGGCAACACAGCGAGACTCTGTCTAACAACAACAAAAAAAGGCACAAGAAGCTGCCATGCCCCTGAGGCAGACATCTTCTCAAGTTGAGAAACGTGGTCCAGGGTGCATGCGTGGTGAGGACAAGCCGGGATGGTCCTCTCTAGGAAAGTTCGAGTGACGCTTCTTTCCTCTGATTAATCGTCATGTATATTCAGCCTCCAGCTCAGTTTCACCAGGGTGATTGTTTAGACTCTTGTTTCTGTGCATGGAAAGTTTGAACACACTTCAGTAATGCTTTGTGAAAATCTAGCAAAATCCCATTTTATACCTAAATGTTTTCCAAGTGGATGGTCACTGGAACTGTAGAAGGAAGTTGCATATGCCTGTACATAATTCTTGAGAATTATGAGCAAGACATCTGGCCGTTTTGGTCAATACATTTTAACCAATTTCTTTTTCGAAATCCCATTTTGGCTTTCTACTATCCCCCAGCTAGTTGTAGGTGGTATGAGCAGCGATGGGATTAGTGTGTCAGTAAGACATTACACATTTCCCTATCATTTGACCTGAAAACTAAGGGTTATGATCACTGTTGAAGGTTAAAGTTGCCTAATCCTGAAAGCGAAGCTCTTAAAAAGTTTTTGCCAGGTACAGTTACTTACATCTATAATCCCAGCACTTTGGGAAGCCAAGGTGGGAGGATTGCTTGAGCTCAGGAGTTTGAGGCCAGCCTGGCCAACATAGTGAGATCTCGTCTCTAGAAAATTTTTATTTATTTATTTTATTTTATTTTATTTTATTTTATTGAGATGAAGTCTCGCTCTGTCGCCCAGGCTGGAGTGCGGTGGCGCGATCTCTGCTCACTGCAAGCTCCGCCTCCGGGTTCACACCATTCTCCTGCCTCAGCCTCCCGAGTAGCTGGGACTACAGGTGCCCGCCACCACGCGCGGCTAATTTTCTTTTTGTATTTTTAGTAGAGACAGGGTTTCACCCTGTTAGCCAGGATGGTCTTGATCTCTTGACCTCGTAATCCGCCTGCCTCGGCCTCCCAAAGTGCTAGGATTACAGGTGTGAGTCACCACGCCCAGCCGCAAAAATTTTTTAAAGTTAGCTAGATATGGTAGCTTGTGCCTGTGGTCTTAGTTACTTATGAGGCTGAGGTGGGAGGATGACTTAGGCCTAGGAGGTCAAGATTGCAGCTTGCTTTGATTGCACCACTGCACTCCAGCCTGGGCAACAGAGCAAGATCTGGTCTCAAAAAAAAAAAAAGTTTTTGACTTGTGGTGACTGTGTAAGCCTTTGCTCATTGCTGAGTTTCTCAGGATCAGCCCAGTTCAAGACCATCCTGGGCAACATAGTGAGACCCTGTCTCTACAAAAAAATAAAAATTAAAAAAAATGAATTGCCAAGCCATAATCTGGATAGAAACAACCTAAATATTTACAAATATCCTTTGTGGTAAAAGACGAGGTACTTGTATTTACGGGCAAGTGAGCATTACTGTTCGTTCATTCAGTGAATGTTTATTGAGTGCCTGCTATATATATATATATATATATACACACACACACACACACATATACACACACACACACATATATATACACACACACACATATATATATACACACACACACACACACACATATATATATATATACAAGGCGCTGTTGTGGTTGCTGGGGATAAAGTGACTAAAGCAGGCAAAAACGCTGTCCCTCATGGAGCTCATGTTCTAAAGAGGAAGACAGAAAACAAACAAGGTACAGAAGTAAATTATATATTATGTTAGGTCATACCCACAGAGAAAAATAAAGGAAGGAAAGCAGATAGGCAGTATGTACATGGTAGAGGGAAAAGGATTGCAATTTTCAGCTGGGTAGTCAGGACAAAGCTTCACTGAGAAGCGGACCTTTGAAGAAAGCTGGAAGGAAGTAATGGTGAGCCATGTGGCTCTCTGAGGGAAGAGCATTCCAAGGCCATGAGTAATAAATTTTGCCTAAATTCCATTAAGAAAGAGAAGCTGGACACGGTGGTTCATGCCTATAATCCTAGCACTTTGGGAGACCAAGGTGGGAGGATCATTTGGGCCCAGGAGTTCGAGACAAGCCTGGGCAACATAGCAAAACCCCATCTCTACAAAAAATAAAAATAAAAAATAGAAAGTTAGCTGGGCATGGTAGTGTGTGCTTGTAGTCCCAGCTCTTCAGGAGGCTGAAGTGGGAGGATCACTTGAGCCCACGAGTTCGAGGCTGCAATGAGCTATGATCATGCCATTGTGCTTCAGTCTGGGTGATAGAATT